>NC_067398.1:54953172-55274839 GCF_016432865.1 Antechinus flavipes | reverse complement strand
TTTTTTATTGCTTTTTTTTTTTTTTTGGCAGAGAGAAGATCATTATGAAGATCACTGCTTTAGAGCTTGAAGAAGTTTTAGAGGTCATTAAGTCCTAGTCCATCATCTATATCTGAAGACAATGAAGCTCAAGGTCATAAAGTGGCTGCTCAGGATCACGCAGCTAATCTCTGGGGCAGATTTTGAACCAGACCCTGCTGATTCTAATTCCTGTGTCCTATCCACTTTACCAAAGCCTGGTAAACTGTAATACATTCTATAAAATCAGCTGTTATTTTACTTAATATTGCTCAGGAAACTTAATGGCCCAGCTGGGAACCAAAAATCTTTAGATTCCTTTGATTAGATGGCAGAGTGGGGTTTTTTCATTTGAAAAATGGGACTATTAATGGCACCTATTTCTCAGTTATTTTTTCTTCCTTTTAGATTTCATTTATTTTTTTCCTCAGGGCTTTGGTGAAGATCAAATGAAATAATATTTGTAAAGTGCTTAACAATGTCTGGCATGCAATAGATATTTAATAAATGCTTATTTCCTTCTCTTCCTAGCTTGGTTTTCTTTTTCTAAGGAATCAGTCAGTCAATAATCCACCAGTAATTCAGGATCTACAATGTGCTCAGTACTATAAACACAAAGTTAAAAATGAAACAGATATTATCCCCCAGGGGTTTACATTCTAAGTGGTAAACAACATGTGCATTTATAGGCATATAAATATGTACAAAAAGGGGGCACTAGCATCACAGATACGGCTCAGAAAAACTTGGGGGGTAGCTAGGAAGCTGCCTTAGACAAATACTCTCTGGACTAACAACACTTTTCTTCAGCACCTTGGTACTGCCTTCCCCGGACCCAACTTCCCAGATGCCAGTGTCCTATTGCCATCTCCCCTTCCTTTATTGAGTCCTATTCTTAGGATTTGTCCAATGTACTACAGCTAATAAGTTATAATAATAAATGGGAGACTCATTTATACTAATTTGTAATTGATTGCCAACAATTTGAGTCTGCTGAGAGGAATGTGTGTATTGAGCAGCGAACAAGGGCAAAGAACTGAGCAGTCAGGAAAGAGAAAGCTCCCTGAAAAGCTTACCTCTAGTAAATAACTCCATCCTTGCTTCACAACAAAGGACAAGAGAAACTAGGACTCAGGGAGACCATGACAGTGGATAAGTCACTTGCCCTGGCTCTCTCACCTAACCAAGCTGGCTGTTACTTCACCTCCATTTCTTAGGAACAAGACACCCCCTCTCCAGCTGCTCACATGATATAGCTTTGCTGCTCTCCAGGAATTCCAGCCTTAGCACAGGCTGCCTATAAACAAGGAAACCTAATTTCTCAATGGCACCAGGAGACAGAGGGTAAAGGGAGGACCAGGGAGACCTTTAGGAGAACATCCCCAGTGGGGAGACACTATGGTGCTTTGGAAAGAGCTGCAGAAGACCTGGATTCAAATTCCATCTCTCGTAACTTGAGTAATTTGGGGCAAACGATTTAATCTCTCTAGGTCTTATTTTCTTTGTCTACAAAATGAGGAGGCTGGACTGCATGACCTCTGACAATCTTTCCAGCTCTAGCTTTATGATCCAGAGATCCAGTTTCTATGTCTTCTTAAAGGAAGCCAAGTTTTTCTTCCAGGACCAGTTCTTGACTTTGTCCAAGTCAGAGGACAAGCATGGCAGGGATGAATGACATGCTTCTGGTGCCTTCCAAACTTTATTGGCAGCAGGTCATCTCAAGTGCCTTCAGAGTTCCCAGCCTTCACTGCATTTATCCTCTCTAGGAGTTTTTAGTTTATCTAACTTGCACTCACAGACTCACTGACAGAGGAGGAAGGACTTACCTGTTACTGAAAGAAGGAAAGCATGAAAAAAAGGAAAAAGAAATAGGTGGGAAAGGAAGAGAAAGAAATAATGATTGGAGTAACCTTGGAGGTCATCTGATTCAAGGCTGTGTGAGGTGTGTGTGATCCATGCAAGAAGTGTATAGATCAGCACAGGTTGCCTGTGTGCTGCTTACAGGGAAGTATGGATAGATATACCTCGAACCTGACTCACTCCTCTTTAAGGGAGGCTGGGATTGTTGACTGGAGAGAAGCAGGGAAAGGGATCACAATTGACCATTGTCTTCTTCTGAGAAGGGGGTGGCTGGATATTAGGCTAGAATTATACCTATCTTCCCTGTCTCCTTAAATATTGCTGACCTAAGGACAAGATGGTTTCAGAACAAAAAGTCTCTAATTTTCTTAAATATTATTCCTTAGAAAGGTAGCACTTAACTTAAATCTTCCAGCTGGAGTCCTCATCATAAGCAAAAGATCATCACAAAGAGTGAATAGAAAGGGATCTTATTGATCTTGGAGCCTACCCTCCTCATTTTATAGAGGAGCCAACAGTTACATAGGAAATCCTGGGAGAGTATAACTTATTCCAGTTCTTACAAATAATAAGAAGTCAAAGAACCAAGATTGCAACTTAAGTCTCCTTGACTTGACTGAATTCAGGGCCTTATCCATTGCATTACTTGCTCTAAGATGACAATTGTCAGGCCATGGGAGAAAAGCTTATACTTTCTCTGCTGGCCTTTTTGGAAAGGGAAAATCAGATTGTTAACTTCTGAAGCCACTGGATCTGAGCATTTGTACTGAAGATTTCTAAAATTTCTATTTGAGGGAAAGAGAGCTCAGCCAAGTCTCATCCTCTCTGTAAAGCCTCCCGAAAGCCACCCATGCTCATTTCCAACAAGGGGATCTCCCCATCCTCTGAAGGCACTTAGGATTTTTCCTACTTGGCCCTCTTCATCTCTGCACTCAAGAATTGACACAATATTAAAACAGGGTTTGGCTTTAGAAAGCCAGGTCAGCTTTCTCAATTTATAGAAAAGGAATGAAAATGGAAGGGAGAATTCAGCTTGAGATCAGGAAGTTCTAGGTCAGAGCTGCCCTACCATGGAATGGATACCTCCAAAGGTGATGAGTTCCCTGCTACTATAAATGGTCAAGCAGAGTATCAGGATCTTAAGTAGAAAGGAGCTTAGAGATCATCTAGTCTAACACTTCTTTTTAAGAGGCAAAAACTCACATAAGATGATTGACTCTTTAGGAAACCTTGTGGGGAGGTGTACATTGGGTCAATAAACAAACAAACAAATAAATATGTATATAGTGTATGAATTATATGTAGTATATGCAATATAGTATATATTATACATATAGCATAATACTTATATATAATATCTATATATACACATATATGTGTATATATGTATATATGTAAATGTGTTATGCTTAATATGTATATTATTATATGTTAGTATATATTATACATGTAGTATATTTTATATATATTATCTATATGTACACATATACATATATTTGTATGTGTGCAAGTATTTATGTGTGTATTATATATATGTATATGTATGTATAGTGTATATAGTATATATCATATATTATACATATATTATATATACACATATATGTACATATGTGTATCATATATAGTATATATAGTGTATGTAGTATATATATATATACATTGTATAGTATATATAAAGTATAATATTTTAATATATAATTTGTATATATATATACACATTATATATATGTGTGTGGATATGAGTATGCATTTGTATATATAATTTAATACATATTTAGTTTCTGCAGCATCTATAATATAGCATATATTATACATATAGCATAATATTTTATACAAATGGATATATACATTGACATGTATATGTGTGAACATATGTGTATATGTGTATGTATTATGTACATACATCTCAGGACCGCGTCCATTGTGAGTCTTTCTGGTTCTCCTCATTTATGAGGAAAGAGGAAATGAAGGGAGGAAGGAAGAAAGAGAAAAATATCATGTTGCAATCTGTTTTCAAATAATATCAATCCTTTCTCTGAAGGGCAGATAGTGTTCTCATTCATCATTATCTCTTTGGGATTGTCTTAGATCATTATATTGCTGAAAATTGCTAAGTGTTTCGCAATTCTTCACCGAACAGTTTTGCTGTCACTGTATACAACATTCTCTTGGTTGTTCACTTCACTCAGCATCAGTTCATGTAAGTCTTTCCAAGTTTTTCTGAAATCATGCTGCTTGTCACTTTATAGCACAATATGTCCCTTTGTATTCAAAGAGGACCAAAATGATATATCACTATATGAGAGTCGAGTTCCAGTACGTCCGACTGTGGCTGATTAGACCAATACGAGCTTGAAAGCCTTGGCCACAGGTTGGACACAGGTAATCCATATGAACAATAATATTCCATTGCAATCATGAACCATAGCTTGTTTAGCCATTCCTCAATTAATGCGATTTCCAATTCTTAGCCATCACAAAAAGAACTGCTATAAATATTTTTGTGCAAATAAGTCCTTTCCCCTTTTTTAGATATCTTTGGGATATAAAAGTAATAATGGCACTGCTGGATCAAAGGGTATACACAGTTTATTTATAGCCCTTTGGGCACAGTTCCAAATTGTTCTTCAAAATGGACCAGTTCACGACATCATCAACAAAAAATTTGTATCCCAGTTTTCCTACATTCCCTCCAATGTATAACATTTAAAGAAAAGCTTTCTAATAATCAGTTATCCAGGAATGAAATGTACTGTCCTAAGAGATTAATGAGTTCTCTATCTCTGGAGAAGTTCAAACAGAGGATTATAGAATGTTATCTGTGAAAGGATCTCAGATTCTAGAGTAATTAGTCCAAACCCTCTCATTTTACCGAAAAGAGGGGAAGCACAGGAGAATGTAAGTCCTGGTCCATGCGAGTAATTTTAAATATTTTTGTGTGTGTGTGTGTGTGTGTGTGTGTGTGTGTGTGGAATTGAGATGAAGAAGAAAAGTCTCAGAGAAGGGAAGCGTCTTGCTCAACATCACAAAGGGCAAGGCAAAGGCAAAGGCAAAGGTCAAAGCTCCTGTTCCCAAGTCTAGTTATCTTTGCATTATATCACAGAGCTGAATGAACAATCACTGATCTGGGATATTCTAGTGGGGGCTCTTGCTTCAACTAGTTCTCGGAATAATTGATCCCTAAAGGCCTTTCCACCTCTGGGCAATGCCTTGTGCATAGTGTAGATCTTAATAAAATTTGATAAATTCTGACTCATCTCTCATTCCTTTTAGCTACCCAGTTCCCAATCTTTAGTTAATGTGCATTCAGGCAAAGCATAATATTTTAAATAAGATGCACAAGGAAAGTACAAACTGATTTGTACCATATGCTGATGTTTTCATTTCCAGTGAAATGAAAAGGGATTGTGTGGAGAATTTGCCAATACTCAGGCACTATCATTTTTGTAAATCTAATATTTTCTTCCTGGAAAGGGGTAGAGAAAACTGGCCTAGTGGAGAAAACCATCAAGCATGGTGTCCTTGGTTTCACTGAGAAACACCTTTCAAATGATCAAGTCAGACAAATTAAGCTTAAAAAATAGACTAAGTGTTCCTTGTTCCAAAGTAAAACTGGTCACAAAAGCCATGATCTATGAGGATGATGGAATTGGGGAAAGATGTGTAATAGGGATTGCAATAGGTGTAGAGGTCTCCCCACTGACCTTGACATTGGCTGACCTGAGTCTATAATCTATAGACACTGGACACTGAACAAGTCATTTGAATCAATAAATGTATACTTTAAAGAGCCTAATATGTGCCCAAAAGCTGGGGCTACAAAGGCAAAAATGAAGAAGCTGTCCCTACCCTCAAGGACCTTAAATTTCATAGGGGAAAATTACAGGGACACAGAGAAGTATGTGAATATATAAGAAGAAACAAGTAGATGCAAAATAAAAATAAGGCAGTAACTGGAGGTAATCAAAAAAAGCTTCCTGTGGGATGTGCCATTTGAGATGATTTTTTAAAGAAACTAGAGATTTTAAGGGGCAAAGGTAAGGAAGAAGTCTGTGCTATCTATGGAAGACATATGAACAACTTAAGATAGTAATAGAGATAGGAGAGTAACAGGAAAACATCTTTAAATGGATGGAGAGATTAAGCTCCCTGAGCCTCTGTTTCTTCATCTGTCAAATGGGGATGATAACACAGAGGAAGAAAGTGCTTTGTAATAATAACTGACACCTTGTAAGAGTACCTGATTTAAAGATAGAATTGTTATTACTACTAACAGATTGGAAATGGCAACTTTGGGAGGCAAGAAGGAAATCATAGGATTTAGAGTTGAAAGGGACTTCATTAATCAATGAGCATTTATTAAGCACCTTCTGTGTATCAAGCCCCATGTTAGGCTCTGAAAGTACAATTAACGAAACAATTCCAAATCACAAAGAGATTTCATTCTAACACGAGGAGACAACAAATATATACCTATATTTATTTAGAAAATACAAAGAAAATTCACTCAAGCAATTAAATACAAAGCAGCTTGAGACAGAGTCAACTTAGGAGGGGGTGTCTGAGCTATGTCTTGAAGAAAGGGGGGGACTCTATGAGGCAGAAGTCAGGAGAGGGTCAGGAATGTGTTAGTAAATGTTTAACAACCAGCTCCCTGAAAGGAAAAAAAGTGCCCACGGCACATTTTTAAAATTTCATTTGCATTGTCAGGATTTTTCCCATCTTATTCCTCAATCTAGACAATCAACAAAACAGCAAATGGAGCCTCATTTGTAGCATTCACCGATTTTCAAGGTGTTAAGTGCTCCCACTGAAAATTTGGCAATGGGTTCTCTGTTGCCATTTGAGCAGGTTCCAGCTCAATCGGTCCTGGAGGAGGTTAAGGCAGTGGGCGACAAGCAGTGAAGACGATGATTCCTCTCAGTTAACTAAGTTGGAAATTAGGTCCAGGAAGGACTTGCTTAAGGTCCCATAACTAGCAAGGAGCAGAGAAGGGCATATATGGGTCCAGGGGAAATAGTTAATTTCCTGGAAGGTTTCCTGATCTGGCCCACAATGACAGTTTCCTGGAACTTTTACCAACCAGCAGCTATGGACCACAACCTGGGATTGGCAGCTGCTATTTGGTTAGAGTTCAATGCATTTAAAACAAAACAAAACAAATCTTCAAAGGCCTAAAAAAAATGGCCTTAATTGCCTTGGAAATCCCAGTGGAGCCTGACACAGTTAAGGCCTGGGATAGACACATGTCATTTTGTATTTTTAACCCTCTTTATAAAGTGTGAAATTGCATCATCCTTTGGAAAATAATGCCCCCGGGGGAAAGACTTCCAGGGTAATGAAGTGAGTCAGTCTTCATTGTAAAGGGCACAACCTTTTAAAGGATTAAAAAAAATTTCTCCCCACTACCCAAGGCTGAGCTAAACCATTGAGGTTAGTGGCTCCAAGATTCTCAGCCCCAGCATCCCTCTCCTAGAATCACCATTCATAACCACTCTCCATCAGAGCTGGCAGATTCAGTGACCTCTGGCTTCTACCACATCAGAGCCCTGCTGGTATAACAGTAGCTTGTTGTTAAGTGCAGTTAGCTGTGATGCTGAGGAGGCTCAGAGAAGCAATGGACCTCATGAAAGGCCTAGAAGTCAGAAATCCGGGGTTCTGGTATTAATTCCACCGTTTCCTAGCTGTGTAGCTTCGGGTCATTGACTATCTCTTCTGGGTCTCAGTTTCTCTTTCCCACAAATTAAGGGGATGGGACTAAGTGATTTCTAACCAAGATTCTTTCTGATCTGACATTCTGTGCTCTAAGATCTCTTCATATTCCAATAGTTGCATTTTGAGGAGCCTTCTGCTCTAAAATTCAGTGTTCTAAGGTTCCTTTCAGCTCTGATATTCTAAAATCTAAGATTCTTTCTGTTTTGATTTTCTATATTCTAAGGTCCTTTCCAGCTCTGGCATTCTCTGTTTTAAAACCCCTGCCGGCTCTGACATCCAGCTCTAATTTTTGATGTTCCAGGGTCCCCTCCATCTCTAACATTCTAAGGCACCTTCTAGCTTTGACATTGTAGGTTCCAACCTTTTCCCAGATCTAACATTCTATTTCTAAGACACCCTCAGCTTTGACAGTGAGGTTCTATGGTTTCTTCCCTTTCTATGTATTCTATGACACAATGATTCTTTGAAATGGAATCCTTCCTTTTGGACTTCCTCCTGAACCCTACATCCTAAGTACTGCAGAGGAGTAAGAGATACATCTCTGTCTTTAGGCAATTAATGGATCTGTAATGTATTGGGCTCTTCAATTAAACCACAATCTCCTTAAGGATGAAGAATGTGATTTCTTCATCTTGGTATTTCCCCTCTATTCCCAATCTGTAATAGTGGCTTAAGAAATATTTTTATATAAATTACATTATTTATTTCTTCTCATCTTTTTATTACTATTGCTGTTTTTTTCCTGTTGTTTCTTTCATTAAAAGTCCAATGATATCATGATAAATAAGTCTAATTATTTTAAGAAATAAATTAAGAAATATTGAATGGTACCAAAAAGAATGCGATGTCCTAATCACTCACATTTTTATTTATAGCTTTCAAAGCACTTATCTCCCAACAACCCTGGGAGGGGAGTTGTGCAAGTAAGAAGTATTCTCTCCATTTTATAAGATGAGAAAGCTAAAGTTTGGAGTCTTACAGGAACTTATTCAGTATCATATAGTGGAAGAAGATGAAGAAACATTTCCCTTGACTAGAATGTAGGAGGCATATAGGTAAGTAGTATGAGATAAAGTTGGTCAAGTACAGTGGCACCAGATTATGGAGGGCTTTCACTATTAGAAAGAAGAGTTTTAACTTTTCTCAAGAGCTTTGTGGACCAGTACACAACTTGCAGCAACAGAACAATAGAACTCTACAATCTACCTTTATTATACTTATATAGTGTTAAAATGTAAGGTCTTTAAAGGTTTAGATACTTTTATTTTTATCTTTGTATTCCTAGTATTTAATATAGTGACTGATACATAGTAGGCACTTAATATCTGCTTGCAATGAATTATTGATGGATTGATTAAAAAAATCAATCTCATTCTAAGCTAAAATTACCCTCCATCATTATTCTCATTACCACCACCCGGCCCCTGTGTTGGTCCCCATTCTTCCCTTGGTATAATGCAAAATGAATATATTTGAAAAAAAGCTCTAAAAAGGACTAAAAGGGACTCTAAAAGGAGATGGATAGAGATAGGAGAGAGCACCATGGAAGGAGATTACTTATAATAAGGAGACAAAGAATATTTTAACAATCAGAGCTGTTCAACAACAGAAGATACCACCTTTCAAAAACTAACCTTCACAACAGGATCAGAGTCGGGAGGTTGAGGACTTACTAAGACACAGGATGGGCTAATTTGAAAATAAGACTCCTGTCCTAAGGTACCATGCAGAGCTTTCATCAAATAAAGAACTGAAATATATTGTACTTATTCTGTTACTACTCATATATGTACCCAGTAGAATGTAAATTCACTGAGAATATAGACCGTGTGTCATTTTTTTATTTGTATCACCAGTACTTAACACCGCATTTTAAGTACATAGCAGGCATTTTAAATAAATATTTGTTGATTGAATGTGTATTGATTAAATGAGTATTAGAATGTGAAATGTGCCCAGTTTTCAGGATCTTCTTCTATGATGTTGATTCAGCTGCTGGATTTTTCCTGCTCTAAAAAGATGAAGACATCCATTTTGTGTCTAGGACTGTGTTTGGTGCCCTGCAGTTAGTCATTTTTGGGGCTAGGGTTATCGCTTCAGGTCTAAATATTCTCTGCCAAGAATAAAGTAGGCATCAACAGTTATGGCAACCAATTTTCCTCCATCCTTGGGAAAGGAGACATGATAGGACCAAGAATTTAAGTTGGAAGAGACCTTGGAGACCAAGTGGTCTAACCTTTTCATTTTTCAGAAAAGGAAACTGAGGCTACAGAAGTAACCAAAGCAGGGCCACTCAAGTAATTAAGTGGGAAAGGTGAGATTGGGACTCAGGTTCTCTATCTCTACATCTCACAGTCTTTTGTTGCAACATGAATTTGTCCAATTAGAGCTTCACCATCCTAGAATTGTTTATGGAGTAGGTAAAAATACCCAAAGGACCCTCACATTTCAAGATTTTTTCTCATCATAGGCTTTAGATTTAAATTAGTATTTAAATTTTAATGATATCAAGATGCTCCCTGGCCTAAAGAGACATTGTTTTGTTTTGTTTTTTTTTTTTAACAGAAATATGCTCCTGGAGAGACTATATAGTTAGAAGTCCTTTAACACCATGAACTTTGATTAATCTGGCCCCCAAAGGACAATGAGAAGACACTTGGACAATACATGTACAGAATACTTCTCATGCCCAATCAACAAGCATTCGTTAAGTGCCTACTATGTGCTGGAGAAACATGGACAAAGATGAAACTATCTGTATTAGACTGTGAGCTCCTTGAGGGCAGGGACTAACTTTTGCTTCTTTTTGTATTCTTAGCAATTAGCACAATGTCTGGCACATAAACAATAAATGTTTATGGAAAAAATGTTTTCAAGAAGTTTACATTCTGCAAGAATGGGTTGGAGGTGGGTACACCACGTATAATGACAGATAAATACATATACACACACATATGTATATTATACACAAACACACACACACACACACACACACACATATATATATATATATATATATTCAACACCTATAAGTTAATAGGTCCATTGAATTATTGAAGTACCTTTCTCTATCCACATATATGCAGACAAGATACTGTTTTATACTGCCTTAACCACTAGACAAAAAAAGACAAAAACAAAGCTATAACTAGGGCAGAGCAACAAGGGTATGATCTTGGAACAGCAAAGTGTTGGGGGAAACTGGAATAGATCACTTTTAACATTATTAAAACTACTTTCACACAAATAACTTCCCTTGATTCTCTCAATAGCTCTAGGAAGAAGACACAGGGGAAGTCCAGAAGAGGAATCATTTTCCCCATTTGACAAAGTGAGTAACACAGTTCCTGAGATCAAATAGCTAGTCGGTAGCAATGTCAATATAAGGACCCAGGTCTCCTGATTCCTGGCATGCGAATCTGTCCATTTCCATTGGCTGCTTAGAGATACTAAGAAAAAAAATTCATCTGTGGGAGAAATTAAAATTGTCCTCATATAGTTTTACTCTGTCTTTAAATGAGGATTGAACCCTGTTAGCTTAGAGTATGTATAAAAGTAACCCTCCATACATAAACTAATTCTTCCAGGTACTTATGTCCTCCTAAGATAGATAATAGTGACAAGGACCATGTGGACTAGGAACATGTTTTAAATTATTTTGAGTAATCCACGACATAACGATTCATGGATTTTTGTTTAATTCAAACATGCATGTGAGATACCTTGTCTGAGAAAAACCTTGAGCAAATGGTTTCCTAAAATCAATGAAACAGAAACACAAGAGGATTTTCTCTAAATTCTCACAAAACTGCTGGAGAATATTTTCTAACAAAGCTAACTTCTTCTTCCATATTTCCAACAAAGATAGTTCCAATATATGCATAAGTTTCTTTCCCAGAGATATTATAGATTTGAGAAAACAAACATGGTTTATAGATTGTTGATACTTTCTAAATCACTTTTTCCCCTAGTAAAAGCATTATTCTTGATCTATTCCATTCTTTTGGACTCTTCCCTCCTTGAAATATCTCAAAAATAATTCTGGAATGCTCATAATAGAGTATCGTTTCCAGCACAGACTTTGTGTGTGTGTGTGTGGGGGTAATTCCTGACCTGCTTTGCCATTGCTTCCCCACTTAGTAGTGGGAGAGTCCAAATGTGGTGGTGCTGTGAGCATTGCCAATGAGGACAAATCATGGCAAAAATATTGCAGCTCTGTTCAATTTCATATCTGTTCATTGTCCTCCTTCTGCTTTCATCAACCAATACTCTTGAGAGAGTCTGACTTAGCTTCAGGCCCAACTTTTTTCCAGCTCCTTTTCTTCTCAACTACTTTTTCTTGCTTTCCTTAGCATTCTTCTCTGCAGTGTGTGTGTATGTGTTTCACACGAGCCTATATGTCAAACCAATGTCATCTTGGGCTATCTTGTCTCTCCATTTAGTAGGGGGATGAATATTTTACTCACTGATGTAATTTCAGTTTCCATGTTGTCATTTTTCATCCATTAGGCTTTTCTAGGACATGGCCATAATTAGAGTCAATATCTTCCCTTTTGTCCTTTTCCCATTTTCTAGAATCAGCACTTTTTTAAAAGCAGTTTGGGCTGGAGCTGCCATAATTGCTCTCAAAGTCTTCTTCTATTCTTTGTGCTTTCTTTCTTTGGGGTTTCCATTAAACTTTGCCCTGTTGGGCAAAAATGTTGGGCTGTACATAGAGAGACTACTATAATAACTAATCAATTCTTGTCTTTAGGATTCTTAGGAAATAATAAATTTCTTGGTTTTTTCCTTGCTATTGTTATGGTTTTTTCTGTGCTTTTCATTTGCAGAACCTTCTCATCTTGTGCACATCTTACCTGTACTTTGCATCGGTCTTTCATAAAGGATCCACTTGTCTCAATGGAAACCTTCCTCTTGTTCTTTAACTCCCTCTCGAGAGTAGCAGTAAGATTGCCCATCTGTTCTCTCATTCTGAAGCCACGACCAACCTGCCTGTGTTTGGGTGTATGTGGGTGCCTGATACTGTTTTTCAAATGCTACAAGTCATCATTGGTCACATGGCACGTCCTCCTTCCAGCCACCCCACGTCATTCTGTTAACGTATCATGAGCGTTTAATAGGTGGTGGATTAAACTGAAAACCCCTTTTAGAGCTGATGCATCTAGGCTTTTGAAGCACTTCCTTTGATCACATGATCCCAACCCTTTGGCACCTGTTTCTGATTCAGAACACAACTTTTCACTTTCCTGAAGAGCAAGGGGGAGGCCCAGCTGTTTTCTGAGTTTCGAAGCAGAGAATCCCCCAAACAGTTTCCAACAGAACTAGCTGGTGATTCAAGCCACCCATTGTATTAATTGTTCTCTGATGAGTTGTCTGGTTTGGCTAGGGATGCTGATTGAAATTCCTGGAGAAGATAATATAATAATTATATTCTCACATGTGAACAGAGTGTTATTGTCCACAGAGTACTTTTCTATTCATTATCTCATTTGATCGTCACAATAGCTCTGGGAAAGAAGGGATTCTTATGATCTGTGTTTTACAGAAGAGGAAACTGAGATCTAGAGCTCATGATGTGCTGGAGTCAGCTCATATGAGGATTATTAAATTTTCTATGTGAGCATTTATACCTCAGAAAATAACAAACTCTACAAATCGGAGCTTGATTAGTTTTACTGATTATCTAAACAAGAAGTGATAGAGAAAATTTTGATAATGTGGATTAAATTTTTAAAATGTGTAGAGCTCACTAGCCCTGAAGTCAGGAGGACCTAAGTTCAAATCTGGCCTCAGACGCTTAATTACTACTTCCTGTCTGTGTGACTCTGGGCAAGTCATTTACCCCCAATTGCTTCAGCAAAAAAAAAAAAAAAAATGTATAGAATATTTTTTTTTGAAGAGACAATTGTTAAACATTTACCAGAACACTACTGCATAGAGCTGTGTCTGAGGTCAACCAGTTAGTTAATGGCAGAAGGAGCAAATTTAGGAATATAGTCAACAAACATTGCTTATATATCATAACACTATCGATTTAGAACTCAAAAGGACTTTAGAAGTTATCTACTTGAGTCCATCTTTCTCATTTTAGAGATGGAGAAACTGATCCCCAGAGATTCTAACTAACTTGTCTAAGGTCACATAAAGGCAGAACAAGAATTTGAATTTGACAGCTAGATAGCATACTGGAGAGAATGGAATTGGGAAGACCTAAAGTTGAGTCCTACCCCAGATGTTTAATAGATGTATGATCTTGAACAAGTCACATAGACTCTCCCAGCCTCAATTTTCTCATCTGTAAAATATGGATAAGTACTTACCTACTATATCTGCTGCAGGAATTCGGTGAGGTTATATTTGTGTGTGTGTGTGTATATATATTATACATATATGTATGTATGTATGTGTGTATATATATAACCATTTATTTATTTTCCACTTTGTAAATGCTGGCTATGAAATCAGGTTCTGTAACTTCAAGAGTTCCTTCCACTATACTAAGCTGTAAGAATAAGGAGAGAAGGGCCTTAGGGCCTCTCTACTGAGTCAGCCATCAGTCAAGATGTCATATGGTACCTTCCCTTTAGTATGAGATTCTCACCCATGGAATCCATGTTTCTCTCCTAAATTGTCACCCAAAGATACATGCTTTCAGTCTGATCTCATCAAAGCTCTCTTTCCACATATTCAGAAAAGAGGGGAAGAGATTGGGGCAAGAACTCCCTGTACCTTGTGTTCCTGTGGCAGTAATATCACAGAGAATAATTGTCCAAGCAGCGTGCAGCCATCGACATTTGTTACCTTGACACCTGTAGGAGATGGAGCCCCATTTTGATGATAGAGAAACAATTCACCTAACAAGCCAAAGAACAAGGGAGGTCAGCTAGCACAAGACACTATAGGAGTCAGGAAACCTGTGGCTAAGTCCAATTTTATCACTGATTCATTGAATAACCTTAAACACACAAGTTCTGGGTCTCAGGTTCCTCATCCACAAAATGGGAGGAGGTTGGACTAGGTTATCTCTATGAATCCAGAAGCCCTTAAGATGGAACTAGGAGCTCCATAAATTTTGAGATTCTTGATTCATTATATGGCCTTAGATGCAGAATTTCCGGATCTCACTTTGCTGATCTGTAAAAGTGGTAGGTAACTGGACTAGGTTATCTTTAACGTATCTTTCAGCTCTAATATTCTAGAAATCCATGAGCCCCACGCTGGAAGTAAGAGCTCTGAAATTGTGAACTCTATCTTCATTGTGTGAAACCTGAAGTTCTACATCACACCTTCTATCTACTGCTGAGCTTGTCTGTTCTTCTTAGAGCCCCTTGGGCCTAAGGTATAGGTAAGTTTGGGGGCTAAAAACATGTCCAAGTCTCTAGGCCTTGTGATTTTTGATCCCGAAAGGGTCTGCTGGAGCTTAGGGTTTGTTTGGATTCAAAATTACCCTGAAATTAGAATTCATTCCTTGGAAGCAAGCACATAATAAGTGCTTAATAAATGCTTTTTGCTTTGGTGCCTTGTTTGGAATTGTTATTTAGTTTTTTTAGGGGAAATGGAGTGTGTGTATTAATGTATGTAGTGTATGCATTAATTAATGTATGTATCTTTGGGGGGAGATAGAAATGGAGACAGAGAAACAGAGTTGAGGGAGGGAGAGAAGGAAGGAGAGGAAAGGAGGAGAAAGACAGAGAGAGACAAAGACAGAGACTGAGAGATAGAGAATGAGAGGCAGAGGGAGGAGGGAGAGAGAAAGAAACACACACACATAGAAAGACAGAGAGATAGACAGAGAGACAGAAAAAGAGAGAGACAGAGAAACAGAAAAAGAGAAAGAGAGAGAAGAAAGAGAGAGAGAAGAAAGAGAGAGAGAGAGAGAAGAAAGAGAGAGAGAAGAGAGAGAGAGAAGAAAGAGAGAGAGAGAGAGAAGAAAGAGAGAGAGAGAGAGAGAGAGAAAAAGAGAGAGAGAGAGAGAGAGAGAGAGAGAGGAGAGAGAGAGAGAGAGAGAGAGAGAGAGAGAGAGTCAGAGACAGAGACAAGAAAGAGAGTCAGAGAGAGAGAGAAAGCAGAAGGATTTTACTTCAATGGTCTCTTTGTTAGTTTCAGGATCTGGCAAATGAAAATTATGACCATGGGATTGCTTAAGTACTGTCCGAGGGAGGGAAGTAAGAGAGTCCAAGAGCTGGCTGGAAGAAAGGCCAACTACTGGCGTTTAGTACGCCATCATTATCCTGGTATCTGTCAATGCACTGACATAGACCAGAGTTCCTTGGGGAAGAACGGCTTGTTTTTTTAACACACTTGAGGCTGGGGTAGAGTGGGGAAAGGGAACAGATTCTCTGACATTTGCCTGTTCCATGCTCAGTCTCTCATAGCCCATTGAATCACCAAGATGGTCACCAAGGTAGAAGCTGGCAGCCAGTCTCTGGCTAGCCCAGGACTCTCACCTTCCTAGCAAACAAGCACTGATTGCTTTGTGTAAAGGAAGGAGAACAGAACCCTGGGTTCTAGTCCTGGTCCTACCATCAGGAATTAATTGTTCTTCTCCTCTCTGTCTCATCATTTACTTGCCCATGGAAGAAGATGAGATAACTTCTAAGATTTCTTTCAATTCTTTCATTCTAAGGTCTAGCAGTCGGTGTTCTCAGATTTGTTCAGTTCCGATATTATGGGTTCCAAGTTCCCTCTCAATTCTAATATTTTGAAATCCTTCTCTCTCTCTTCTCTCTGTCTCTGTCTCTTTCTCTGTCTCTTATCTCTCTCTATATATCTCTGTCTTTCTCTGTCTCTCTTTGTCTCTGTCTCTCTGTCTCTTTCTCTGTCTTTTATCTCTCTCCATATATCTGTCTCTGTCTCTCTCTGTGTCTGTCTGTGTCTGTCTCTCCCTCTCTCTCTTCTCTCCCTCAAATATTCTAGATTCCATCTGTATTCTGATATTCCATGTTCTAAATTCCTCTTAACTTTTATATTCTATATTCTAAATTCCCACTTAACGCTGATGTTCTGTGTTCTAAATTCCCTGACATTGTACATTCTAAGGTCCCTTTCAGCTTTCACATTCTATGTTCTAAAGGTCCTCTCAGTTCTAAAATTCTGTATTCTAAGTTCTCTTCCAGCTTGAAAGATCTATGTTCTAAGGACATTTCAGCTCTGACACTATGTATTCTGAGGTCTCGTCCAGCTCCAGACTTCAGTTTCAATCTCACTTTATAAATTCCTTCAGTGTCCAAGGGGCTTCCTTGCCCTGGAATATCCTCTTGCCATGAACATTCCCTTTTTCCATTGATGAGATTTTCCTGGGGTTCTGCATTTGGGAAGGTGGTTAGGCTGGCCAACCTTCATTCCCCTCCCAGTTGCACTGCTTTAAAAAAATTTATTAAAGCTTTTTATTGATAAAACATATGTATGAGTAATCTTTCAACACTGACCCTTGCAAAACTTTCTGTTCCAAATTGTCCCCTCCTTCACCCCCCATCCACTCCCCTAGAAGGCAGGTAGTCCAATATATGTTAAACATGTTAAAATATGTGTTATATCCTATATATGGATACATATTTATACAATAATCTTGCTACACAAGAAAAATCAGATCAAGAAGGAAAAAAACAGAAAGAAAACAAAATGCAAGCAAACAACAACAGAGAGAGTAAGAATACTATGTTGTGATCCACACTCAGCTCCCACAGTTCTCTCTCTGGGTGTGCTTGGCTCTCTTTGTCACTGAACAATTGGAAATGGTCTGAATCATCTCAATATCGAAGAAATCCACTTCCATCAGAATACATCCTCATACAATATCGTTGTCGAAGTATATAATGATCTCCTGGTTCTGCTCATTTCACTTAGCATCAGTTCATGTAAGTCTCTCTAAACCTCTCTGTAATCATCCTGCTGGTCATTCCTTACAGAACAATAATATTCCATAACATTCATATACCACAATTTACCCAGCCATTCTCCGATGCTGGGCAGCCCCTCCGTTTCCAGTTTCTTGCCCAGCTGCACTTTGACCCCATGCTGCTGCATGGGGAGATATCTAGCACCTTCCTTTCCCCAGCCCACCCCCTTGAGCCCCCTTTTTCCTCATATTCCCCCATTTGAATGTAAGCTCCTGGAGCTTGTATTTATTTCCCTAACATATGATAGTGCCCGACCTGGGATGGAGCTTCTGCTCAACCACAGTCAAACACACTGAGCTCTGACTCCATCACAGAGATGTCCTTTTGGTCCTCTTTGAGAACAAAGGTCACCCCCCAGCACTTGGCACGGTGCCCAACACATAGTAAGAACTTAAAAACTTCTTGCTGCTTCCCTTGCTCGTCCTTATTCTCAGGCGCACTGCAGCTCTACAACTCTGTTCTGTGGGCATCTTTTACAGCTCGCTTACCCAAGGCACCTCCTTTGTGCTTTCTGCGAGGAAATCCTCAAACCTGGGCCGCTCCACTTGTTCTCCCCGGCCTAGACTCCAGCTTCTGTCCGGCCATTGTAACATGGCTTCCCAGGTTCCTCTGCTTCCCAAAGCCAGGTTTGACGGAGTCTCCCAGAGGCTTTGGCAGCTTGCTTTGGTGCCCACCCAAGGCTAAGAATTCTGAGTCTTGTCTCTCAAGCTCCATCCAGCTGGAAGTTGGGGTGGGCCCAGGGGAGAGACGGGAAATCCAGAGGGGCTCATATGGGCTGCAAACCCAAGTCTGCAGTTCTGGCTTATGCAGGGAGCATTGCCGATGGCCTGGGCTTCTCCCGCGCAGGCCCCGGCTCGCTCGCACTCCGCGCACGGACCACTCAACCATTTCCCCGTTCATTAACCAGAGAACAGCCTCTTCATACGGTGGGGAGGCCCCGGGACTGGGAGACATTCTGGTTCTAGCACAAACTCGCTGGGTGACCGAGTGAATCACTCGCTGTCTCGGTATCTCCGAAACTTTCTGGACAGAGCTGCACTCGATGTATCCTTCAGCTCTCTGAAGCTCCAACACACCAGAGTTTTGTGTCACTTCTTTGCTTAAAACTTCAGTGCGTTCCCCCCACCCCACCCCACCCCCGCAATTCCTACAGCATAAAATGGCTTCACTTGGCATTCGAGACCTTCTACCATTGAACCAGTTCCCCCTTTCCAAGCTTATTTCACGAGCCCAGATAAAGGTTCAGGTTAACTGAGTTACAAGCTGGATTCTATCCCCCACTTCAAATGCTCCCACAAGCCGTCCCTGTGCCCGGAGAATATTCTTCATCATTTATTTCTCCCTTCCAATGAATCCCAAGAATTCTTTATGTTCTTACTGGGGGGCAGGGATTGCTAAGTGATAACAATAAAAAGAAAAAGCAAAAACTGTTCCTGCCATTCTAATAGGGTGACAGCATGTACAACACATGTACACGGGTGCGTGTTTACGTGTATACTCATATTATTACACACACACACACACACACACACACAACTTTTTTCCTCTGTCAAAGGCCAAGGGACAGAGTCTGTTTGCTTGTGTAGCAGACATACACAGACATGCGTAAACATGCCAGCAACATACATGTACAGATGCACTGCATGTAATACACATTTGCATTGCATGTGTGTCCCCAGAGTCTTAGTGCTGCATCTAAACTTCTTCCTTCAAGGCCAGCTCAGGGGTCTCTCCCCTGGGGAGTCAGCCCCCATCCTCACTATTCTCTCTATCTCTGGCCTGTGCTTTTGTCTCGATGTTTCTGTGTCTGTCCTCTACTTGACTACTATATTTATTTGTGTTGTATACCTCACCAACAATGACTGATGTGTATATGTCCCAGTCAAATGCAAGTTCTTGAGGTAAGTGCTGTGATTTGCTCTAACACCCACTGTAGTGTCTGTCTCCCTTCCCCTCTCCTCCCTTCCCCTTCTTTCTCACTCTCCTCCCCCTCCTTCCTTTCCCCTCCCTTCTCCTCCTCTTTTCTATACTTCCCTCTCCTCCTTTCCCCTCCCCTCCTTTCCACTCCTTTCCTTTTGTTTCCCATTCCCTCCTTTCCCCTCTCTTCTCCTCCCCTTCCTTTCTTCCTTCTCCCCTTCCTTCTCTTCTTTTCCCTTCCCTCCCTTCTCCTCCTTTCTTTTTTTACCTCCTATTCCTTCCTTTCCCCTTCCCTCTCTCCCTTCCCCTCCTTTTTCTCCCCTTCCCTCCCCTCCCCTCCTCTCCTCTCCTTCCTTTCCTCTCTTCTTTCATTTCCTCTCCTCTCCTTTCTTCTTCATCCTCTCTCCAAAGGCCAAAATTATCACATGGCTGAGGAGAAAAATGGTCAATCTCCAAGCTGAGACCAATTGGGCAGGTTTCTTCTGTCCACTTTTCACAGAGAAAACTGACCCCTGCAGTTTGGTGGGGGTTGGGAGCCAGCAAGGGACCATTCCGGCTCTCCTTGGCCCTTTTTCCTGGCTCTTGGGTTTCTAGGTCTGTCAGCGCACTTTGAAGTCAGGACTTTCCCAGCGTTAAGGAGGAATGGCTTGAGGAATCAGCCTCTCCAGGACTGGGGGCTGCCTTACTGTTTGTGAAAATAGTTCCTCGGTCTCACAGCCAGGAAACAATGCAAGTTATTGACATTAAAAATACCTCTCCCACTGGCTACAGCCAGCCCGGCTCTCCATGATGCAATGGTGAAGCAATGTCACAGGGAATATTAGCAGGCAATGGTCTGGGCTGTGGGTGGTGGGCTCAGCGGTCGGAGCGTTCAGAGGTCACGGGTTCATTCCCCTATGGGGCTGGTTAGCCATGTCTCTCCCACAGGCACAAATTAAGCTTTAACTCTCAGAAATCTTCTTTTCTGTTAGTTAGTCCTTCTCCAAATGGCCCCGTTCTGTCTTATAGGTCCAAGACAGCTTCCATGTCCCTCCAAGCACTTCTACAAGTGATCTGGGAAGAGTTTCTCCTCTTCCTAGCACCCCAAACACCCCCCCTTTGTTAATTTTGGCTTCTCCCTCTCACCTGTCCCCCAGGACTGCAGGTGTTCTTTCCCCAGTGATGGAATCTTGAGCCACCTGGAAATAGCGAGGGGCCTTCACCAGGCCTCCCAAACAACGCCCACCATGGCCCAGAATCCCACAGGCCCCACTTGGCCGACAAGGGCAGCCGGTGTGGTGCAGAGGGCAGGATGATCTTTGGGAGGAGAGGATGAGCCTCGGGTTCTGATTCTCTCTTAGCTGGGGGGAAAGACTTTGCTGTGTCCCACGTGTGTAGCCGGCTCTGTAAGTGGAAAGCTTTACAGAAATATCAGCTATTATTGAAAAGGAAAAGCAATGAAGGAAAGTGCTTTGCATCTTGTTTTAAAAAAGATGTCATCAGCAAAAAGGCACGAGCTTTGAACTGTGGGAATAGATTCACACTGAACTCTCCTTTCCCACTCCTTAGGGAGTCTGGAGCCACGGTGGGAGCCATTTCCCAAGGTTTTTTTCTCATTGATCCGGGGATGAGCCATCGCCTCAGAGCAGATCCCGGACCCTACAGAGCTGCTTCCTCTCTGGGAGGCTGACCCCCTCATCAGCCCTGCATTCCAGCTACCCGAGCTACCTGGCCCAGGCCCTTCTGGCAGGATGGAAACACTTCTACCACTGAGTGAGAACACCCTCCACCAGCCAGGAAGCTACCATGGAAAACAACAGGAAATTCCTCTCCAACATCCCTGCAGCTATGAAAAGGATTGCATGGCTGTGTGTACACTGCACCCTAACAAGATTTGTTCTGGTTAGAACAGCAATGATTTGCATCAGATAATTTTTTAAACTTCTTTAACCTTATAATGAAGAAAGCTCATGCTTTCTCAGGCAGTGAGTGACACAGTGGATAAAGAGTTGGGACAGCAGTCTGGGAAATCTGAGTTCAATTCCAGCTTCAATCACTTACTACCTGTGGGACCTACCTCCCAGGGAGGTGAAGATTATTGAGATAATGTTTGTAAAGCACTGGGCAGACTTTAAGGGCTGCTAGGATAGAGTGTTGGGCCTAGACCCGAGTTCAAATTTCACCTTGGACACTTACTAGCTATGTGATCCTGGGCAAGTAACTTAATTCTGTTTGCCTCAATTACCTTATGAACTGGAGAAAACACTTAAACTGGCTGAATAACATATGTAGCCATTTAAGTGCTATACAAATGCACTTATTATGTTATTGTATTGTATTGTATTGTAACATAGGTAATAATATGTTATTATTATTATTATTTGTGATACCTTTAAACCAATTCTCCCATTCTTTAAATCCAATTCTGTCATGTATGATCAAGATCATTCCAAATTCAAAAGAAGCCCGGCTCCAACCTGATCCCTCCATCCATTCTTTTCCATCAGGGCCACACTTGCATAATAATAATAATGTTAAGGTTCAAAAGGAGACCCCAAAAGGTTGGGTTGCAGACTGTTGCAGTGTCTCAAAAGAATTTGCAGGCTTGAATCCATTTCCAAGTCAAGGGGCAAAGTTTACTATAATTGAAGCACTAATTGAAGCGGGATAACTTCCAAAAGGATTTAGCAAAGACAGGAGCAAGAAGACAAATTTATAGGAAAAGACAGTGAGATCTGGTTCTCCATGTCCCTGACATGCTAATTTTGTGGCTTAGAGGCAAAACTGAGGAGGAGTCTGGTATGCCTCTCACCATTTGTCTCCAGAGCCCTGTTATCACTGATAACAGATTGTTATCTGGCAGTCAGCAATGTTTCTAGGACTGTACTACGGTATTCCTAAGGCCAGAAGGCTTTAGGATCATTGACAAAAAGATTGCTACAACAATAGCACTCCTGTGGTCTGGGGACCTCAGGATTACTGCTGCATTTCTCCTAGAAGCTGCACCCATTAATGGTTGATATTTATATGGAAATTCGAGTGTAGATCCCCTTGCCCTCCTGTATTTGAAGCACTCTCAGTCTTGGTGTTCCATTCAAACATAAAGAAAGTTGAGATGCCCTCATTGGTGAGCAAGGATGGTAAAAGGGTCCTTTTCCATTCCCCTCCTTCAAAACAGGCATTAATGTCCCCAAAACCGCTTTAATTAACCATCCAGGGTTTCCTGCTTCCTTTTGGTCATGAGGACTCAGGGATTCCTGGGTGACAAAAAGTCCTTTAATTAGTGAGTCAATTAAAGGTAAATATGCTTAAAGTACCATCCCTGCTACCCTAGACCTCTTCTTCCCACCAGCCCTGAAACATATTCAGGATTCCTCTTTCTGCTCTATGAAGGATCAGGAGGAGAACTTCCTGTCCTTTGTGTTTTCTTTGTGAAATCTCAAAGGAAAGTTGGTATCTTTCCCATCCCAGACCACTAAGCAGTGACACAACAGCAGGAAAGGCCGACTGGCCAAAGGTTCAGGCTTTATCATCCCCTAGAGTGTTGCCTGTCTTGCATGGGGCTAGGGAAGGTTCATTATCTCATTTAGGCCACACAAGACCCAGGGAGGTGGGCACTCCTGGCCTCAGACTCCCTAGTTACATAAATGAGCCAAGGAGGACCTGGAGTTTGAAGATTGTCCAGAGGCACTTGGCTCATAATGGTGGATGCATCGTGCGCGTTTGAGTCCCCCCGACTCTTCAGCCTTATTATACATTTTTCCACTTCATGGATGGTTTAATCAGACAGGCCTTCTTCCTGGCTCACCCGGGGCCCTCCATCTCCATCTCCATTCCTGGTGGACAACCTGTCCCTCACGGCTTGGATGCCATTCCCCCACTTCTGCCTCAGAATATCTAATTTCCTTCGAAGCCACAATATCACCTCCTAGATGAGACCTCTCCTAATCCACGCCTACCCCAACTCCAACTGCCAAAAGTTATCTTAAGTTACCATACATACACTTGCACGTGTGTTTTTTCTTATTCATAGAACGTGAGCTCCTTGAGGGCAGGGGCTGTTTCATTTTTAGTTGCATGCTCAGTGTCTGCACACAGTAAGTGCCTAATAGATGTCTGTAGACCACGACCAATGCTCTCTTCTCCATTTCCTCCACCTCTCTTCACTCATCTCTGATGACATACCTGCCCCCAACAGCCTGAACATCGTTTTGGTAAAGTTGGAGAGACTTCAAGGGAAGAAAGGCATCTTGACCTCCCTCAATCAGCGTTTTCCCTCCTAACTCTCAGGGAGCCCGTGGGGGACTTGGCGTTGCTTCAGAGTCTCTATCTTGGCCACAGTTTAAAGGATTTTGGATTGGAGGAGACCCTGGAATTGACTGGTCTAACCGCTTCATTTTATAGAGAATGAACCCAGATTAATGTCGTTCCCTTTTTTGACAAAATCACTAAACTGGTAGATAAAGGAGATGCTGCAGATAGCTTTCCCAGATTTTAATGAAGCACTTAATGTCTTTCCTGCTATTATGGGGGAAAAGATGGAGAGAGGAAGGCTAGACTATAAACAATCAGGTAGTTCTGAAGTTGCGTGAGGCTCAGAGAGTAGTCATCAGTGGTTGAAGATCCCCTTGGAAGTGAGTCTCCAATGAAGTGCCCCAGGTATCTGCACTGGATCCTACTCAGACATAATAGTTTTATTTAGCAGTTTTATCAGTGATCTGGATAAATTCATCAATGTCACGCTTATCGAGTTTGGAGATGATGTGGAGCCAACAAAGTCAGAATTCAAAGAGATCTTGAGAGAGTGGACTTTTGGACCAAATAGAGGAAGATGAAACCAAATTGTGATCAATATAAAGTCAGATACATGGATTTGAAAAATCAATATCTCAAGCCCAAGGTGGGGAGGGGTTCTGTAGATAAGCAGCAGTTCATTTGAAAATGATGAAGAGAAGTGATAAATGTCCAAAGCTTATGAAAGGCAGTTTTTAGACAAAGAAATCAAAACCATCTATAATCACATGAAAAAAATGCGCTATATTTTTGATTAAAGAAATGCACATTGGGGCAGTTAGATGGCACAGTGATTAGAGTGCTGGGCCTACAGTCAGGAGGACCTGAATTCAAATCCAGCCTCAGACACTTGTTGTTGGAAGGATTAGAACTAAGCAAAATAAATTCTAAAAATGCAAATAAAACCATTCTGAAGCATCACCTCAAACTTAGCAGATGGGCTAATATGATAGAAAAGGAAAATGAGAAACCTTGGAGGAGATGAGAAAAAATGGGGACACTAATACATTGTTGGTGGATCTATGGCAGGAACAATCCAACCCTTGCTTCCATAACATAAAATCCGAGTCAAGAAGTAGGCTGGAAGAATGAGGAAACAAAACAAGAACCTCACCATGGTGGCAAGGATGTTCAAGACACAAACAGACAAGAATGGCTCCAAAACTTCTACAAGCAACATGTGTCACAGAAAAACACAGCCTGGGCAGGACTCGACTAGAATTTTTGGAAGAGATGAAGCAACAGTTTAAATTGTTTTTATAACTGAAATGAGAGTATTTGAGGGGAAAATGAAAAAGAAATGAGAGCTATGGATGAAAGAATTGGAAAAGGAATTAATAACTTGGCATAAGAAGAACTAAACTTTGGCCAAGTAACAAACTCCCTAAAAATCTGAATGGACCAAATACAAGCCAGTGACTCCATGAGACAACAAGAAATAATAAAAAACAACGTCAAATGGCTGGGGAAAAAATAAAAGAAAATGTTAGATATCTCAGCAAGAATGACTAACCTGAAAAACAGATCAAGGAGAAAAAAAATAATAATATTGAGTTTTCTGAAGGCTATGACCAAAAATAAGAGACATTATATTTCAAAACTCTTAAAAGAAAATCATTCGATCTCTTAGGGCCAAAGATCCATACAAAAATAATAATCCACTGGTCATCTCATGAAAGAAAACCCCAAAGGAGAATTCCCTGGAACATCAGAGCTAACACCAGGAGCTTCTAAGTCAAAGAAAAAAAAAAAAACACTAAGCAGCCAGAAAGAATTTAAGTATCAAGGAGCCAACATTAGGATCGCACACTATTTGGCAGCCAGCAATATAGAGGAGCAGAGCATAAGGAATATATTCCAGAAAACAAAGAATATGGCCTCAACAGTAATAATAGTAGCTAACATTTATATAGGGTTTACTAAGTGCCAGGCACTGTACTAAGCATCTTATAATTATTATCTTATTTGATAGTCACAACAATCCTGGGAGGTAGATACTAAGATTAGCTTCATTTTACAGATGGGGAAACTGAGGCAAGTTAAGTGGCTTATGTGTATGGTCATACAACCCGCTAAGTGTCTGAGACTGAATTCCTGTCTTCCTGATTCCATTCCATAAACTGTCACCTCGTTGCCCCGAGGATTGCCCAACAAAACTATGTATAATGTTGTAGGAGAAAAAATGGATTTTATAATGAAATAAAAGAATCTCAACCATTACTGACAAGAAGAAAGCTACAGAGAAACTGAACTTTAAGTACAGTAGTGAAGAGAAATATAAAGGGAAAATATAAAGGAACAATGACAAAGGACAAGGATAAACAAGAAGGAACTGCTTATATTCAAATAGAGATGATACATGTGAGCTCTATCACCATCAGGGTTTTAGAGGGAATGCTTTATTGAGGTCTTATTGATCTTAAAAAAAGATTGGAAAGAGAGAAAAAGCGAGGTTCTCTGAGTTTGGGTAGAGGAGAGGAAGGATAAGGGGAAGTAGCTCACATAATCAGGGCAAACAAGTAGACATCTCTGCAAATAAGGAAGAAAGAATGGGGAAAGTGACACTTGAACTTCATTGTCATTTGAACTGGTCCAAGAAGGGAACACACACACACACACACACACACACACACACACACACACACACGCAGCAGAAAAACATTTCACTCATCAGTGAAACAGCAGGGAGAGTGGAGAAGAGGGGAGAGGGATTTAGAGGGAAGGTAGTTTAAGGAACAGCACCAACCTGGCAGGATTGTGAGCATGGAAAGACATGATAATTGTAAAGCACTTAACACAGCACTTGGCACATAATAAGCACTATATAAATATTATTGTTGTTGTTGTTGTTGTATTAGAACTAAGCAAAATAAATTCTAAAAATATAGAAAGCTCTTTCTGAGATGGTAAAAAAAAAGAGAATCTAACAAAGTACTACAACTAAGGAATGGATGAATGAGTTCTGCTATACAAATGTTATCAAATACTGCTGTTCTGAACTCTTATCTGTGTGATAGCCAACTGGGATTGCAGAGGATTGATGACGAAACTTGCTGTCCACCTCCTGATATTGGGGTGAAGGACTCAGAATGCAAAGGAAGATAAATAGTTTTTAGGACATTGCTAATGTGAAAATTTGTTTTGATTGACTATAAATGTGTAATGGTTCTTCTTTCGTGTTTTCCTTGTGCTCTCAATGTGGGAGGGAGAGAGGGATCACTTAACACCATTGAGAGGGGCATGTTCTCCTGTAATAGATCTCTCTGGATCCAAGAGTCTTTCCCCAAACCTGCAGCCCTAGGCCAGTCTCCATTTAAATGGAAGTATCTGGCTGGATCTTAGTTGAATTAGGCACAGTTAATCACGCAGGCTTTACCTGCTGAATAAATGAATGAATGAGCAAATGAGAATAAATAATGAAGGCGACAAAGCTGGTCCATGCCATCATCCCAGGGCCCTGCTTTTAGACATTTTCTCTCTACCTCCTTTTCCTTTTCCATTTTCTAATGCCTGTTCATAATAGACTTCTTCTTCCAGAAATAACTTCATTTTCCTAGGATTAATTGCCTGGGAAATAAAAAATCCTTCTAGATCTAAAAAAATGAATCTAATGGCAACAGACATCTATGGTCAGGGGTCTTACCTCTAGTAGTAGAATCTACTAGATCCTATAAAGTGGCTGCCTACCCTGCCTATAAGTGGATAAGAAGGTTTCCCCTTCTGTGGTATGGGAGACATGGGACAGGACCCAAAGAAGGCGCTGATTTTTGCAGAATTGCAGCAGTTCAAAAGCCATGTGAGACGCACAAGTTTAGAGACATCTCCTTTCCAAATGTTCATATGGACTATTTGCCTCCGACCTGGGACAGAGCCTTCCTAGCTCCTATCGGACTGATCAGCTAGCCAGTTACCTTGTACTGATCATGAGAAAATGATGTCCCTTTGGAGCTCTTTAGAAAGAAGGAGAACCGCCAGTCTTACCAAGTTGTCTCCTTCCTGGAAGCAACAAACTGGGAAAACATCTTCACAGTTAAAGGTTCTGATAAAGGCCTCATTTCCAACATATGTAGAGAATTGATTCTAATTTATAAGAAATCAAGCCATTCTCCAATTGATAAATGGCCAAAGGATATGAACAAACAATTTTCAGATGATGAAATTGAAACTATTTCCACTCATATGAAAGAGTGTTCCAAATCACTACTGATCAGAGAAATGCAAATTAAGACAACTCTGAGATACCACTACACACCTGTCATATTGGCTAAGATAACAGGAAAAAATAATGATGAATGTTGGAGGGGATGCAGGAAAACTGGAAGACTGATGCATTGTTGGTAAAGTTGTGAACGAATCCAGCCATTCTGGAGAGCAATCTGGAATTATGCCCAAAAAGTTATCAAACTGTGCATACCCTTTGATCCAGCAGTGTTACTACTGGGCTTATACCCCAAAGAAATACTAAGGAAGGTGCCAAAATGTTTGTGGCAGCCCTGTTTGTAGTGGCCAGAAACTGGAAATTGAATGGATGCCCATCAATTGGAGAATGGTTGGGTAAGTTGTGGTATATGAATGTTATGGAATATTGTTCTGTAAGAAATGACCAGCAGGATGAATACAGAGAGGCTTGGAGAGACCTACATGAACTAATGCTAAATGAAGTGAACAGAACCAGGAGATCATTATATATCTAAACAACGATACTGTTTGAGGATGTATTCTGATGGAAACGGATCTCTTTGATAAAGAGAGCTAATTCAGTTTCAATTGATCAAAGATGGGCAGAAGTAGCTACACCCAAAGAAAGAACACTAGGAAATGAATGTAAACCATTTGCATTTTTGTTTTTCTTCCCGGGTAATTTATACCTTCTGAATCCAATTCTCCCTGTGCAACAAGAAAACTGTTTGGTTCTGCACACGTATATTGTATCTAGGATATACTGTAACCTATTTAACATGTAAAGGACTGCTTGCCATCTGGGTGAGGGTGGAGGGAGGGAGGGGAAAAATCGGAACAGAAGTGAGTGCAAGGGATAATGCTGTAAAAAATTACCCTGGCATGGTCAATAAAAGTTATAATTATTAAAAAAAAAGTTGTCTCCTTCCTGTGGGATGGATACCTATTCTTTTCTTTGTGGTAGGGGGTCTTGAGGAAGCAGAAAAAGCCTCCTTCTTCTAAGTGCATGTGTAAGAAATGATCACAAGCACATGCACACAAATTCCTGCATAAACAGACTTATAGAGATGCATCACATCGATCCATGTTTGTGTATGCAGAATGCAAGCAGGTGCAGGACCATCAGTGTGTTCCATGTCAATGCACGTGTAAAAATAGGTGATATTGAGATATACAATAAATAAAAGACATGTGTTTGTAGATACGCTTCCAGATACACCCCTGAACTTGCAAGTATATTCTGTGTACGTGCACATGCATCCACATAAAGCTTTTGAATGTCCATGATTGCACATACAGAATACCTTGACACATACATGTACACGTATGTGCAGAAATGTGCACTAACACGCACACAGAAGAAGGATCCCACTCTGAAGTAATGGGAATGATCATCCGGTGTGTGAGTGGAGTTTGCTCTGGCCACTTGGTCACAAAGGTCTCTCTTGGGCCTTTCTTCTTCATAGACAAATCCGGGTTTGTTCTGTTGGGACCAAAGGGCCCCCTCTGAAAGAACAAGGCCCCCTTGGCCATTCTATGCCCTTAGGTACAACCTGGAACCCTGGAAAACCCACAGGACCAGGAGGTGGGGGGCTCTGCCCCTGAGGAAAAGGGCAGGATAAGTCCCTTCAATTTAATTCAGCAAACATGTTTTGAACTAGAAGAGAAAGACCTTGGAAGACAGAAAGTCCAAGCCTGGTGCTAAGGCTGCCCTTGAAGATCTTTCCTTCTTTCCTCAACTTTCCTGGCAAATGGAATATCTGATGTTTTGCCATCCAACACCCTTCTAATGGTCTCTACCCGGCTCTACCATTTTCAGTGTTCTAATAGTCAGTGTTCTGAGGTCCCTCCAGCCTCTCCATCTATGTTCTAAGTCTCTCCCAGCTCTGACACATGATGCTCTCAACCTTCTCCTGCTTGCTCCCTCCATGTTCGAAGGCACCTTCCAGTTCTGACACTGGAGCCCCTTCTAGCTCCAATCTATGTTCTGGGGTCTCTCTCCTTTCTGACATCCTGTGAGATGCACACAGTAGGGTAACAGCACTTATTGGGAGAGGGGGATGTGGTAAGACAGAAGTTTTATAAGTGACTGGTCCTTAGGTGAGGATTACAGCTGATTCCCAGGCCTTTGAAGCCTCTGTGTACAGCCCCAGGAAATATTAAATACTAAATACTAAATTTACTGGAAATATTAAAGCAGCACCAAAGATGTACCATATATAAGACCCAAGGGAGATACAAAGGTAAGAAAGCCACAGAGACCTTCAGATTTGGCAAGATCCTAGGTGCTCTAATCTGAATGATTAAAATTAAAACTAAATTAAATTAAAATTAAAATCAACAGCTCCATTAATATAGAAATCCCCCTCTTTTTCCTACCCCCATCCCATGACTAACAGGTGCTTATCTGGCCTTTGCTTGGAGATCTCTGATTTGCAGAACCCACTACTTCCCTAAAGTATCAGGCCATCCTACTTTTTGAATTAATTCTGATTGTAGGAAAATTTTTTTTTCTTTCCTAGCCCTCTTCAATCTCCACCCACACTCCTGATTCTTCCCTCCAGGTGTAGGCAGAACAAATCTGATTCCTTTTCCATGTGACAGCCCCTCAAGCAAAATTATAAAACATACAGGATATAGCATATAGAGTAAGAAATTCGACACAAAACACTTTTGGAGGTTCAAGGCAAGAGGAGACGGTTTAGGACTCCATGGAAGAAGCATTTGAATAGGGTCTTGAAGAATAAGTAGCATTTCAACAGTTGAAGATGTGGGGAGGGTTTTCTGGAGCCAGGAATTACATTAGCAAAGGCCTAGAGGTGGGAAAGCAGACAACATGTTAGGGGCATTGGTGAATAAATAAGACCATTTTGGTTAGAACAGAGAATGTATAGAGAGACATCAGTATTGTTAGAAAGGGAGGTTGGGGCCAGACAATGTAGGACTTTGAATGTCACATTAGATATCTTGGCTTCCTGAAGAATGTAATGAGAAAGTTCTTAAACAGCAGCTAGAGGTTAGAAAGGTGATCCTGCAAATGGTGCAGATTAGCAGAGAAATTGGTCAGGAGGCTTTAACAATTCAGAAGGGAGGGGAATAAAAATCTAATTTAATAATAACAATTAAATAATCTAAAATAATAAAAATCTAATTTAATCTTCAGACCCCACTAAATGGTAGGGGATTAAACTAGATGATCTGTAAATTTCTATGTAAAACTCTATGGTCATTTTGTGTGTGAATGCTCTTAAAGTAAAGCAATGGGCTGATCCTCCCCAGAGGAGTAGGTGCTGTAGAGCAGATGCTTCTTACAGAACAGGTTGGGGTGAGAGGGGTCTTAGGCTCCTGAGGACAGGAAATGGAGGGCTGGGTTGCGGAGAAGAGTTAGGATCTGGAAGATAATTCTCTGATTTCACAGTCCTGCTTAACACTAGGCAAATCAAGCTAATTATCATTATTAGACCTGGAGGTGATTTCCAACCTTGAACCAGAGACATCTCATCAATCAATGAATGAGTTATAGACATCAACTGATGAGTCAAAGAACATACAAAGGAGAGAGTGAAGAAATGTGGGAAGTCTTCACAAATTCCCCTTCTCAGCTCCTGTAGGGCCTTGCAGCACTTCTTGCCCATAGCTCCAAGGGTTCTTCACTTTCGGGAAAATGCTTGTCAGCAGGAAGGCCTTTGAAAGAGGCTCAAAAAAGTGAATATAGAGTCCAGAACTGAAGGGAATTTTAGCATGGCAGACTCAAATTTAGGAAGTGTCAGCCCAACCTGGTTCACTCTCCCTGGGGGCTTGTGACAGCTTCTTCGGACCCAGCAGGAAGAGGCCTCATAAATGGCTCTCCCTAAGGGTGATTTCTTTAGTCCTTAAGGAGTGGAGTCCTCCCTTTTGTAACTGAAACATTTCTCTGTGTTCCCTTTCCCCTACTAGGCTTATTAGAGGCCATTCCACTATTCCATCTTATTGGGAAATAAGGACCAGGAGGAAAGGAGACCCTGTTTCTCAATAAGTATAGTACCAACCCAATTACTTTGACTCAGTGCGGGGCCAGAACCTGTTCTCTGATTTTACATTCTTTCATCATACAGTGAGGCTGGTTTGGAGGAGAAATCCTGATTCTTCTGCTTACTCCATGTGTGGTCCTGTATACAATCAGAGCATGAGATGAGTCATGGTCTTCTGGGGTCCTTTCTGTCTCTGTAGCCTTGTCCTCTGCCTAAGTTGGATGTGAAATTGAATCAAGGATCAGCTTATGGAGTTAGAAGCATGTTCTAAAATCTTAGGGTTCAAGTCATTTCAGTCTTGTCTGACACTTCATGACCCCATTGGGGGTTTTCTTGGCAAAGATACTGGAGTGGTTTGCCATTTTCTTCTTCGGCTCATTTTACAGATGAGAAAACAGATGCAAAAAGGGGCAAGTGACTTGTCCAGGATCACATATCTAGTAAGTGTCTGAGGCTAGATTTTAACTCAAAAAATTGAGGGTTCCTGATTCCAAAACTAGTGCTCTGTTTATTATACCACCTAGCGGCCCCACTGCCCCACCCTACCATACCTTATGCTGAATCTCATGCATGAGGAGACCCTGTAGAACAGTTTACAAGAATTTTCCTCCTAACAAGCCTATGTAATAATAACGCAAGTATTTTTATCTCTATTTTACTGAGGCTCAAAGGGGAGGGAACCTCTAAGAGGTCTTCCAATCAAACAATAAGCATTTAAAGACCCACTATGTACTAGGCACTGGAGATACATGTATATAAAATGGAATAATTTTTGCTCTCAAAGAGCTTTCATCCTCCTGGGGGAAATGATACATATGTAGATTAATTGTGAAAATATGTTTTGCAATACTTCCTAAGTATAAGGGGTATTGTATAATGTGTCTTCTCAATGGGTAAAGGAGAGATGAAAGGGAGGGAGAGAATTCAGAACTGAAAATATAAATAAATGAAGGAAATACTAAAAAAAAAAGTATCACATATATAAGTATAAAAAGAGAAAAAGCAAAAATAAGTATAAAGTCATTAAAGGCTGAACAAGATGTAGTATACAATTGTGATGGAATATTATTGTGCTATAAGAAATGATTAAAAATAACTTTGGGAAGACTCATATAAATTGATGCAAAATAAAGTGAACAGAACCAGGAGAACACTGTACGTAGCAACAATATCAGTTGGCTGTGAATGACTTAGTTATTCTAAGAAAAACATAGCTCCAAGACAATTTTAAAGGACTCATGATGAAAAATGCTATTCATCTCATTTTCAGAGAAAGAATTGATGGAGTCTGACTGCAGATTGAAGTGTACTTTTTTTTTTAACTTTATTTTTCTTGTTTGCCTTTTTTGATCTTTTTTTCCTCCCACAACATGGCTAATAAGGAAATATGCTTTGCAGTACTTCATGTGTATAATGAGTATTGTATTACTTGCCTTCTCAAAGGGTTAGGGAGAGGTGAGAAGGAGGGAGAGAATTCAGAACTGAAAAAAATAAATAAATAAATGAAGGAAATTTTTAAAAAAAAGGTATCACACACATATACTTATAAAGAGAATAACTACAAAAACAAGTATAAAATCATCAAAGTTGAACAAGACATGGTATATCATTGTGATGGAATACTATTGTGTTCTAAGAAATGATTTTCAAAAAAAAAAAACTTAGGAAGACATATAAACTGATGCAAAATGAAGTGAGCAGAATCAGAAGAACATTGTATACAACAACAGCAATATTATAGAATGATCAATTGTGAATGATTTAGCTTTTCTAAGAAATACAAAAATTCAAGACAATCTTGAAGGATTCTTGATGAAAAATGTTATTCATCTTATCTCCAGAAAAAAGGATTGATGAAGTCTGAATCTAGATTGGAGCTGACTTTTTAAAAACTTTATTTTTCTTGTTTTTTTCTGTCAATTTTCTTTCACAACATGTCTAATATGGAAATATATTTTGTATGATTGTATATACATAATCTATATCAATCATTTATGATCTGAGAGTAGGGTGGGGGTGGAGACGAAGAGATGAAAAGAATTTGGAGTCAAATTTTTAAACTAATTTAAAAAATTATTTTTGCATGTAATTGAAAAAAATTAAAATATGAAAAATTAGGAAAAAATAAAGTTAGTGCCCTCCCTTTAAAAAATCATTAGGAGGTTCAAGAAAGAATTTTCTCATATATCCTTCAAGATTGTCTTACATCTTTGGATTTCTGAGACTAGCTAAGTCATCCACAATTGGTCATTACACAATATTGCTATTGCTGAGAACAGTGTTCTCCAGATTGTGTACACTTCCTGTTGCATCAGTTTATATGAGTTTTTCTAAGTTTTTTTTTTCCCTGAAACCAACATATTCATCATTTCTTATAACAACAGTTCATGTGTTGAGAGATTTCTGTCTCTCAGTCCAGGTCTATCACTCCTTCTTTAACCCAATGACGCCTCTGCCAAACCACACTCCTTACCTAGACCAAATTCAACTAGAAACAATCAGTAGGCAATAAATAATCAGTGTGAAACAGGGAAAAGAAGGTGTGGTGCACTGTCAAAGGAGGAGGGGGATTTGGGTGACTGCTCCGCTCTTGCACCTGGGTGTAACTACTTTAGGTCTTGGTTTTCCTCACCTGTCAAATGGACATATTTGACTAGAGAGGTTCCATGAATTAATGGCTAAGGCAGTAGGCTGCGAATCAGAGGACCTGAGTTCAGGTAACTGCAACAGAATCATAGAAAGGGGAATTATTGGGTTGGTCTAGAAATGTTTATGGACATCATCTTCTGTGCCATGCTTTTTTTTTACTCAGATCATCACCCCCACTTTCTTCCCTATAAGTACTTCCATTTGACTCTTACTATGTTGGGCAAGTTACTTCATTCCTTTGTGCCTCAGTTTCTTCATTTGTAAAATGAGGGACCTCCAAGGTCCTTCCTAGCCCTACATTTATGAACTTACATCCGCAAAACAAAAGGTTTTGTTTTCCAAATGGCCTTTGTGGTGTCAGCCTAAGAGAGGAGGTAAGGTTTGTGGTCTGGCAGGAAAAATGGCCGGCCGTCTCCCTCTGCCACTTTCTGGGGGCTCCATTCTCCTGGGTCCCTGGAGCCCAGAGGCTGGCGTGAAGAGAATCTAGAATTCCATTTCTTCTCTAACAGAGGTATTTCATCAGTTACCCAACTGTTCTGAAATGTGCTTTCAGCAAAATTGTGAAAGGCCCAGGAGAGCAGAGGCAAAGGGTGAGTTTGGCAATCCCTCCTACCTCCCCCTTTACATCCATTCTCCCCCGCCTGCCCCCAATGCTGGGGGTGAGGAAATGAAATGGGGTCACCAGTGAGCTCCAAGGTGGCCGGGGAGGGGGGATGTCTGTGTTTGCACTGACGTGAATATGCTTGCACACCTCCACTCACCGAGTGTACACACTCATCACCCTCCTCAGTGGAAGAGAAGAGAGGGAGAAAGAAGGAGAGACAGACAGACAGACAGAGACAGAGGGAGAAGGAATGGGAGAGAGACAGACTGACAAAAACAAAGACAGAGAGACAAGCAGACAGTCATATAAATAGAAACTGAGAGAAGCAGAGAACATTGGAGGGGAGAGAGACTGAGACAAAGAGAGAAAAAGACACAGAGAGACAGAGACAGAGAGAGGTGAGGGGGAGACAGAAAGACAGAGACAGAGAAAAAACAGAGAGACAGAAACACACGGAGAGATACAAAGAGAGTGGAGAGCTAGAGACAAAGAGAAATAGGCAGAAAGGGTGGGAGGAAGAGAGACAAACAGAAGTTGAGTAGATAGAGAAATAGAGAAAAAGAAAGAAACAGAGAGAGAGAGAGAGAGAGCGACAGACAGACACACAGAGGTGGAAAGAAGAGGAGGAAGGGGGAAAGAGAGACAAAGAGGAAAAAGAAAGATAGAATGAGAGAGAAAATGAGAGACAGACAGACAGACGCAGAGACAGGCAAAGAGACAGAGGCAGAGAACAGAGAGAAAGACAGAGGGGGGGGGACAAGAGAGAGAAACAGAGAGCGAGCGAGAGAGAGAGACAGAGACAGAGACAGAGGCAGAGGCAGAGATAGAATTGGGGAAATGGGAACAGGCAGACAGAGGGGAAGGGGGGAGGGAGAAGGAGGGGAAAAAGACAGAGAAAGAAGAAGAGGAAAAGGGGAGTGTTAGGTCCTGAAAAACGGGAATAATGAATCCTGAAATGGTCACAAGTGTTCAGATTCTCTTTATTTCTCTTTTTGGTAACTGTTTTCAGCTCAATGAACATGCAGTATAAAAATGAATAATGAGGTCGTTTAACCCAGGTCTTCTGACTCTTAAATCTCCTCTCAAGAACCACGGAACTGGGGCAGCTAGGTGGTGCAATGGATAGAACACTGTTCCTAGAGGTAGGAGGACCCGAGTTCAAATTTGGTCCCAGACACTAGTTGTGTGACTTTGCATGAGTCACTTAATCCCAATTGCCTCGCACACACCCCAGAATGAAAGAACTGAAAATTAAAGGAATTTAAGAAATGAATGGGTTTCAGAAGCCCAGGTCTTCTTGAGGGCTCAGTTTAAGTAACTACTTTACTTGATTCCTACATATAAACAGAATGCCAGCTTTTCCTGGCCATGACAGAGTTGACCTTGATTTTCTTTCGATAGTATTTTATTTTTCCAAATACACATAAAGATAGCTTTCAATCTTCATTTTTGTGAAATTTTGTATTCTAAATTTTGCTCACTTTCTTCCCTATCTCCACCCCTTCTCCAAGGCAGCAAGCAATCTGATATAGGTTAAACATGTGCAATCTTTTAAAACATATTTCCATATTTGTCATGTTGTGCAAGAAAAATCAGACCAAAATGGCCTTGATTTTAAAAGAGTAGATTGCACTCAGCTTTTACAAGCAATTGCTGACAAACATCAATGCCCTGCCCCCTTGCTTCTGAAAGGTGTGCATCAGAGTTTGTTGCTTTGACAAAGTTGTTGGGTTTAGAAGCAGAAGATACAAATTTAAGTCCTTCTTCAAACCCTAAAGATCATAAGAGCTTGAAGGGACCTCCAAAGCATCTAATTTGATGTCTACATTTTCCGAATGAGAAAACTAACAAAGAGATGAGGTGGCCATTGTTAAAGGCAAGATTTGAAGTTAGGTTCTGGACCCTAGAGTCAACTCTTTCTAGAGATTAAATATGAGTTACTTCTTTCTAAGACTTATTTTAACCATCTGTCATCTGTCAATGACATTATCTGTCAAAAGATAATAACCTAATTATAATAATATACTCACTGCCTGCCTCAGGGGGTTGTTGTGGGGAAAGTGCTCTTTAGAAATAAGCAGGACCATCTCCTGACTCAGACTCCTCACCAAAGGATGGTCACATTGGAGCTATGATTTGAATAAATATGAGTAGATGAAAGGAAGTTAGTTGGTACAATGGATAGAGTACCAAGTCTGGAGTAAGGAAGACTCGAATGTAGCTTCAGACACAGACTAGCTGTGTGATCCCAGAGAAGTCACTTAACTCTGATTGCCTCAGTTTCCTCATCTGTAAAATGAGCAGGAAGAAAATGGCAAACTAGTCCAGTATTTTTGCCAAAAAAAAAAAATTCCATATGGGATCACAAAGTGTCTGACTGAAAGAGGAGACAAAAACATCATCCTCACTTTGGTGCTCCCCAAGTTTTGTTGCCCCATCCGGGCAATGCTAAGAGAGAGACCTATAAAACCTTTCTCAGAGCCTATGCCCACACTTCGAATGGGTCCTGTCAATATCAGGGTTCGAATCCTGCTTTGTTAGTTGATAGAAAACTCTTTGATCTTCACCTTTCTCATCTGTGAAATGGGAATGATGATATCTATCATACCTAATAGAGTGGTTGTGAGCCTAATTGGAAAGGGGATAAACTTGAGTCAGGGAGATTAATTAGAAGGCAGCTGAACGACAATGAGGGTGGTGACTACAGAAGCAGAGAGATATTTAAGACATAATGGAGAAAGAAAGGGTAGAATTTGACCACTGATTAACTCTGTTAAGAGAGTGAGAGTGAGGAGTCAAAAGTAACACGGAGATTGAAGACCTGGCCAATTGAAGTGATGCCCTAGAAAGGAAGGACAATGAGTTCTGTTTTGGACATGGGGACGTAGATTCTGACCTTTAAGGGAGCCCTCATTTTAGAAATGAAGCTGATGTTCAGAGAGATTGAAAGCCAGTGACACGGAACTCAAATTCCCGGCTCCCCCATCCCAGATGCAGAATTTATCCATTGTCTTGTGGGATAGCACTTCTTTGTGCTGGGATGGAAGTGGTTTGGGGGAATCTGTCCAGTTCAAAATGCCCAATAAGCATTTGGTGATAGGAGGCAGTACATCAGGAGAGGGGGTTTAGATAGAGAGGCGAGAGCGATCTGCATTGACTCTATAGGTGAGGTCACTCAGTAAGGGAATAGAGAAGGAAAAGAGTTTTAAAATAATAAGTATGAAAAATATTTTGCAAACTTTAAAATGATACATAAATGTCAGCTATGTGTAAAGGACCTCTAATTGTGCATACTGAAATAGCTTCAAATTGGATTATGATTTTTGGAAGAGTTATAGATATTCTGAAGGCACCAAATTCTGTTGCCTATGGAGTTAGTCCCTTTTCTGGATTTTAGGAGTAGGATAAAAAGAGAAGAGAAAAAAATTATAGCACCCCAGAATCTCAAAGTTGGAAGTCCATGTTTTCAGCCAGCCCCCCATGAAGAAAGTTCTTGCTTCAGAGCAGCTTTGGGTTCATGAAGAAGCAATATGAAATAATAGATAGATCACTGATTTTGGAACCCTGGTTTTGAATCCTGCTGCAAACCTTTACTAGCTCAGTGGCCCTGAGCAAAACATTGAATCTTTCTGAGTCTGTCTTTTCATTTCCACAATGGGAGCAATAACCCTGTCATGATCAACCCTATAGACTGTTGGGGAGGGAAAAGATCCATAGAGGTCATGGAAAGCACAATGCCTCTGGAGTCAGAGGACCTGGGTTCAAATTTTACCTTTAACACTTAGTCACTTAACAGCTTCAACTGTCAAAGAAAGGCTGGTGGTCTGGATGGTCTACCTTCCAGCTCTAATTCTATGTTGGGCAACTTCCCAAGAGCTCAGTTTTCCCCTCTGTAAAATGAAAGCTTTGGACTATAAAGCCTCCGAGATTTCTTCTAGCTCTATTGCAATGATTTTAAGTGCTATCAAAATGAAAGCGGTTATTATTATTGAGGGAATGCAGTTTTCATTATAAACGTCTTTACAAATATAAATGTTACTCTACAGTTTACAATGCACTTCCCTTAAAACAACCCCACTTTTGGTAGGGCAGGTATCTTTATTTCCTGTCTGCACATGAGGGAACTGATACTCAGCAGAGTAGCAGAGGACATTGTATGATAAGACTGAAGATGTGAAAGGATTGGAGAAGTCTAGGAAAGCATCGAAGAGGAGGTAAGAATAAATTTTGGTCTTGGCAGGTGAGAAGGATAGACAGAAAGGATAAAGGAGGGTATTTCAGAGTGGGCAAGATGGCAGCATATATGAACTTCCTCTAGTTAACAGAATCATGGAAATACAGAATTCTGAGATTACATGAAATCTTGGAAAGTTTGAGCTGGGAGGGACCTTACAAGACATCGACATTATAGGAGACATTAATGTTACAGGAGAAAAAATTTAGATCTAATAAAGGGAAGTAATGGGTTCAACATCAAGAGGGATCGTTGAGGAACCATGTCTCCAATCCTTTCCTGAAAGCAGCTTTTGAAGAGTGGAGAGGTGGGGGGAAAGTACATGAAAGCTCTTTGACCCAAAGTAGGGAAGAGAAGGCTGGGGTCACAGAAGCTAGCTTCTGGTGACATCAGTTTTATTCCATTGTACCAGCCCTATCTGGAGAGCTGGGCTCACAGCATCTTTGTCTTGGTACAAACTGTACCTTATGAAACTCTCCCCTCACAGCGATCTGAAACAGACCCCTATCCCATGGAGAGCTTCTGCTGACCTCTGCCCAGCCATGACTTTGTCCATCAATTCAATGGTTCCCCTTAAACACAATCCCGACTGCTCCTAGTCTGCGTGTCAGCAAATGGGGGGAAAGGGATTGCCTTTGCATTCTGGCCTGATTTTGGCGTCGAGTCCCCAAGGTTTCTCAATGTGTTATGGGATGTTGCAATGTCCTGGGTCCCTAGCAACACTAAATACCCTTGTCAGCAACTCTTCCTCTGTCCCCAGCACTACTGAGTACTGTTACAGAATCCAAAAGGGCTCTGCAAGGACAAAAAGCCTTCCAACCCTAAAGGAATCGTTCACAAATGGTGGAATCTTGGGCGGATTTTTGTGGATTTTATCTTCTTAGTGCCCCTAAATTGTACTATGAAATCAAAATGATCATTTGCATTTATATAGGACCATGAAACCTTTTAGACAAAGCTTATTATTCTTACAAAATGACCCCAGCAAGCACATTTTATTATCACCTCTCATTTTTTAAATGAAGAAACTGAGATTCAGAAATTAAGTGACTTACTCAGGCATTTGGCATCTGAGGTGAAAATCAAATATAGATCTCCTGAATCCAAGAGTGACTCTGCTCCCACTCTATGACTTCTTCCTGGAGTTGTCAATTCCACCTGGGACAAGCTTCACACACAAATCTAGTACCTTTGTACAAAAAGGATCAGAAATGGGCTTGAACTTTCACTCTCAGATATCTTCAGTTCCAAGGAAGAAGGACTGACAGATGCTGGAGCCAGACTGACATCCATTTTTGGACAAACTAATTAGGCCATAAACTCATTAGAACATCAGAGCTGTCAAGGAAGCTTAGAGAACATCTAATGACTAATCCAAATTCCTTTTTGGGGGGATGGGGGCTATGAAGGCCCAGAGATGCGGCTTCCTCAGTCCTACAGCAAATGAAGAGCAGAGGTGGGAGGATTCCCAACTTGCTTCACTAGCCACCATTTGCAACAAACAGCAACTGAGAATGGGAATCGGGATGGACAACTTCCTACTTCAGCCCATATAGTGACTATAAAATATATTGTTTTCTTTCAGGAAACAAATGGATTGCAGGCTTGGTCCTATTTCTTTGGTCTGCAGCAATGTTTGGCTATACTTTCTTTGAATATCTGGGCTGCCTCCTCTCCTCTTCCTCCCAGGAGAATTGGGTCACTTTTTTTTTTCTTGAGCAATAAATAGACAATCACTCCATTTGGATACTTCCTGTCCCTTAAATCTGGATATACCATATTGTGTGCACGTGTTTGTGTGTGTATGTGTGTGCACTTGCAGAAGAAACAAGAGAACTTCCATAAAATGAGTAGGGTTGAATTAGGATTCATTTGTTTCAAAGTCAAATCTAAACAGGGCCACTAAACCTTACACGAGGATCTATGTAATTGCAAAATGACTTAGAAAACTATATATTATCAAAATATATGTTTTGTTGTATTTTTATTTATTTTGTTAAATATTTCCCAATTATATTTTAATCTGGTTCAGGCAACACTCTGGAGTGTTGTGGGTAGCCTGGTGGTACATATTTAACACTTCTGAATTAAATACTTCTAGGTTCTCTTCCAGATCTAAGTCCTATGATCTGAAATCATTTCTCCAATCTAGACATTTTCCCCCTCACCTATAAATAGAGGTAGGAAGATCATTGGGGAATAGGAACTGTAAATCTAAATCCTATGATCTGAAATCATTTCTTCACTCTAGACAATTTTTTCCTCACCTATAAATAGAGATAGGAAGACCACTCGGGAATAGGAACTATAAAAAGTGATTCTGCTTTGTCTCACTTATAAGTCTGTTGTAAAATTAGACAAGATGCTGACCATCAGAAAAGCCTATGAAAATATGAGAAAAATTCCTATATCAAATCAGAACCTTCCTATGATTCCAGCTTCCCCTATTCCTTATCTCCTAAATCTATTCTTCCTCCTCCCTGGAACTTTCCATCTCTCGATCCCTTGGGATTCTCCCAGGCCATCACCCCTGCTCTAATTACATTTTCCTTTCTTCCCACTCTGGACCCCTTTGTGAACCAGTCCAACTAGAGACTCTTCTCTTCTCTAGAATACCTTGCCCCACTTAGACCTTGCCAAACTCCAATCCTGATTTTTATCTTAGATCTGTTTCCTTTACTCCTCCAAGAGTGTTACCTAACAGAACTAGTAGAAGAGATGCTAATGAGCCAACTGGGTATGCCATCTAAATAAATGAGGCAACTAGAGTAATTGTAAGAGTACATTGTCATGCAGGAGTAGGCACAAAAGGCTAGACTGGGAACAAGAAGATCTGAGTTCAAATCTGACCTCAAGAACTTGCTTACTGTGTAACTCTGGGCAAATCACCTAATCTCTGCTTTCCTCATGAGTTTTCCTCATCTATAAAATGAAGATAATAATAGCACCCACATCCCAAGATTATTGGAAGAATCAAATGAGTTAAAAGATGTCAAGAGCAAACATTAAATAGTTGGTGATAGTAGTAGTAGTAATAGCAATAATAATAATAGTACTACTACTACTACCAATAATTATAGCAGTATTAGTATTACTACTAGCTAACTACTATTAGTAGTAGTAAAATAGTAGTAATGATTAGTAGTAATAATAATAGTGATGGTAATAATACTACTAGTAGTAGTAGTAGTAGTACTAGCTAACTGGTAGTGGTAGTAGTAGTAATAGTTATCATAGTAGTAATACTACTACTACTAATAATAATAGTACTACTAATAGCAGTAATTGTAGTAGTATTAGTACTACTACTGGTATCACTATTAGTAGTGATAGTAATAGTAGTAATAATACTAATTGTAGTACCACTAGCAGTAATTATAGTAGTACTACTAGTAGTAGTAATAGTAGTAAACTCAACTAGACCCTCACAGTGGGGAAAAAAGTCTTTTACTCTTTCCTAATTTGGTCTCTATCCTACTCCTTCTATCCAGAGACTGTTCCAAACCTCTTTTCTTCTCAGTCTTCTCATACAATCCCCTTCACTCAATGTGTCCAGTATAGAACTCATCTTTTCCCCCATTTACCCACTCTTCTTTCAAACTTCTCTGTTCTTTTGAGAGTTCCTCACCCCACATATCCAAATCTTGTCAAATCATGTCAAGTCTACTTCCACAACATCTCTTGCACCCATTCTCTTTCACTCCTTATGTGGTGAAGATCCTTGTCAAAGGCTTTAGCACTTCATGTCTGACAACTGGAAATAATGAAAGCATGTACCTTCCAAGGTTGTTGTAAGAATCAAATGAGATTATAGATGTCAAGAGCAAACACTGTTAGCTAATAGTAATAGTGGAAACTATTTCAACAGTCTCCTAGTAGGTCATTCTTTGCCCTACTCTAATGCATCCACCACAAAATTGATAAAGGGGTTCGCCTCAAGAGCAGTTCTAATTATGTCTCTTTCCTTCTCAATAAACTCTAGTTGCCCTCCATTGATTTTGGAATTAAATAAAAACTTTGACTTTTAAAGTACTTCACAACCTGGTCCCAATCTATCTTTCCATATTCATCATACATTGCTCCCCTTCCCACATTGTGTGGTCTAGCCATATTAATCCCCATTCTGTTCATTACACTTGACATGGCTAATCCCAACTCGATGCTTTCATACTGTCTGTCCCTCATGTCTTATGTTAACTTCTCACTTCTACCTTCAAACTAATCAATCCATCAACATTTATTAATTAACCCTCTAAGAATCTTTAGTTAGAATCTTTTGTTCCTTTTAAGATGTAGCTTAGATTCCATTTTCTATACGAATCCTTTTACCCCCACTAGAAGGAATTTAGAGACAACTAGCTGGGTTGTCTCTCAGGAAGCCCTGTGTTCAAATATAATCTCAGGCATTTATTAGCTGTGTGATCCTGGCAAGTCTTGTAATTGCTTTCTGCCTCAGTTTCCTCATTAGTAAAGTGGAGATAATAATAGCATTTAGTTCCTAATGTTGTGAAGAGAAAATGAGTAAATGTAAGTAAAGTGCTTTGCAAACCTTAACATACTATACAAATACTAGCTATTATTTCCATTAGGTTATTATGATGTTTTATCATGAAGGTACTACCAGTAGCTCAGTTTGGATTATATCCTTTCAAGCACCGATATTAAGATGAGCCTAGAAAAGCATTGCATCCATCTCATGCTAGTGGTGAATATAATCACCAGGACCATCCACTTATAGGAGGCCTGGATCTTCATTAAAAAGCTGTTGATTTGGAGAATGTCAATAGACTGTGAGGAGGAGGAGGATACTGAAAGGACTTTATGCCACTATTGATTTATTGCAGCAATGTGAGCAACTGGGAAAAGTATTCAAGAAAGAAGATTGAGAGAGTCTCATTCCATGAATCTTCTCCAGTCTGATGGACAGAACTAGACATGCAGACCAGGGTATTCAAAGCTAAGTCTACAAGCATTTATTAAGGACCCACTATGTGCCAGGCATTGTACTAAGTTCTGGGAATACAAAGAAAGGCAAAAGTTAGTATGCTCTCAAGGAGTTCACAGTCTAATGAAGAAGACCATGGAAGGAAGAAAGGAAGGAAAGAAGGAAGGAAGGAAAAGAAGGAAGGAAGGAAGGAAGGAAGGAAGGAAGGAAGGAAGGAAGGAAGGAAGGAAGGAAGGAAGGAAGGAAGGAAGGAAGAATTTATGTATGTTCCAGGCATTATGATAAGTGCTCTGCAAATGTTATCCTATTTAATTTTCACAACCCTGGGAGGCAGGTGCTATTATGATCTGCATACAGTAGAAGAAACAGCCAGAAAAAGTTTAAGTAACTTATTCAAGATTGTGCAGCTTTAAGTGGCTGAGGTCAGTTTTGAACTCAGGTCTTTCCTGACTGCAGGCCAAGTGATCTATCTGCTTCACCAACTGAAAATAATTTTTATGGAAAAGAGTCCTCTGCTAGACCACCATCCATATCATATCCTCTAATTTAGGTAATCCCTACTCACTTTCTCTCTGTCTGTCTCTCTGTGTGTGTGTCTAGCTCTTTCTCTTGTCTGTCTGTCTCTGTGTTTCTATTTCTGTTTCTCTTTATCTTTCTCTTTGTGTCTCTCTGTCTCTCTCATCTCTGTCTCTGTCTCTTTCTCGCTCTGTCTGTCTTTGTGTCTCTCTCTCTTTTCTCTCCATCTTACTAATTCACTCCAGAGTGATATTTCTAAATGCATAAAATTACCAAGGGAAGTAATTATTTTGAAATAATTTATCAAAATTTATTTTTACATTCACAGCCCCACATTTCAGAGATAAGGAAATGAGACGTAGAGACAAGATCATTGGTCTTCACACCCAGGGACCTTTTTCTTCCACCCTTCAGTGGCGGCCAGGTGAGAGCCATCTGTCCCTGGGCTCTGGACACCTGTCACCTGTGGTCACCTGTTGTCTGGCCCTGGCTGCTCAGCCACCAGGGTTCTGCAGGCACTATTCTGTGCCACTTTCCCAGGCCTCAAAGAGTTAGCCAGAGCTGGGAGGGCAAGGGAGGCCCTGGGAAGCCTAGGCAGTCAGGCCTTTCTCTCCTTCTCTGTGTTTCCCCGTGGGCCTCTCTGAATGTGGCTCTGTTCTCAATTACTTTTATCAATGTCTTCAAAGGCCTGGCGGGCCCCCTTCCCTCCACCCCTGATGATTCCCGGGAGACACACACCAGATTTGAGATGGGGACAGACAGCAGGAGGGAGTGGGGCCCTAGGCTGGCTATAAAGTAGTAGAATAAACAGAAACAAAATGTACCAGAAGATGCTGAATGCCGAGGCCTGAGGCTGAGCTTCAGAGAGGAAACGGAGGAGGCTGCAGTCAGCCAGCCGGAGGATGGATGCCCTGTTTGGGATGAGGATGGGGGCGGGGATGGACGGCAAGAATAAAACCTTGTTAGAAATACTAGTAGCTCTGACTCTCTGCTCCCTCTTCTTCTTCCTCCTGTTTCTGCTTTCTCGTTTTCTCTACTACCCATGAAGGAAGAATTATAAAAGTCCAATTTTATTTATCTATTCATGTTTCACAGGGATGCCAGGTATTATGTTCTCTGTTTCACAAATGAGAAAACTGACACTCTGAGAGGAAAATCCCCTTGCTTCAGTTCATAAAGGTAATAAGCATCAGCTAAGAAAAAAAATCTGAAATCCATGAGAGTCAGAATGAGAAGGACTTTAAAATTAATCAGAGAATCATCTATTTATAACCTTAGAGATCCTTTGGGCCAGCCCAACCTCTTCTTCTCATTTCTATTCTTAAAAATAAGTTTTATTGATGCCTTTGATTTTTTCATGTCACAGTCATTTCCAGATTTCTTCCTTCCCACTCCTAAACCTGACCCTCCTTTATAATGAACAACAACAATTAACAACAACAAAAAATGATGATGGATGAACATCCTGCTCATTAGCCCCCTGCCTTTCTGCCAAGAAAAGTGAGGTCTGTGTCCATATCTATTCTCTAACAATTTCTTAATTGATCAATGAGGATAGTGAAGGACAGAGAAGTTAAGTCCTCAGAGGTCACACAATCAGCAAATAGCCAAGCCGGGATTCCAAGCCAGTACTTGGGACCTCCAAGTCTACTCTCTAACCAAAGTCCCACAGAGATTTTGAACTTCAGTTGCTAGATCCAGAGTCCAAAAGATATAATCAATTAACCATTGAAAGATGACCAGACTCTTCAGACTCAAAGCCTAGGGCTGTTTCAACTGTACTAACCACTATCCGATTCTTACTTCAATTTCCCATTTGAAAGAGGCAATAAAACTCCATGTGATTTTTGTTTCACTGTTGTCTGGTATGAACTTGGACAAGTCCTCCCAAGGACTGTTTCCTCATCTGCTGGGTTCAATTAGATTCAATACAATACAATGTAAAGGCAGTGAGGTATCATGGATTAGACATAGAATCAAGAAGAACCAGAATTCTGCCTCCAGCCGGGAGACCCTGAATGAGGCTCTCTGAGTCTCAGTTTCCTTGTCTTTACAACAAAAAAGTTGGTAATGATATCCTCTCAGGTCATTTCTAGCACTAAATCTATGATCTTAATAATTCAAATCATTTAATAAGCATTTATTAAATGCCAACTGTGTATTAAGTCTATTCCATGTTTTAAAGTTCCTTCTAGCTCTGACTTTCCTTGTCCTAAGGTCCTTTTTATCTCTCTCTTATAGTCTTATGCTTTTCTAGAATTCCATTATATTTAATTTACTCTAGCTTACTAGATTCAATGGCAAAAGAAACCATTCCTGTCCTCAAGAAGATTACTTTCTAGAAAGAGGGCACAAAATGGTAATAGGCAGCTAGGAATACCGCAACTCCATTCAAGAAAGAAAAGAAGGTGAAATGGGAAAATGTAGGATTTCTTCAGGAGTAGAAGTACCAGAAATAAGTTGTGGAAGGAGCCTGAGAGACAGAAATGAGGAGAGAATCCACGCCGATTTGGGAACAGGCTGTATAAATAGGACAGTCTACACAATCCATAGGGTATGAGCGGGGGAAATGTGAAAAGTTTAGGGAGGTCCAGAATTACTGAGGATCTTGGATTGTAGGGGACACAGAGAGGATTGATACTCCAGACTGCAAGAAGTAGGAAGTCACAGAACTGGCAAAAGCATCCCTGCTTGGGCCAAGGAGGCCATTCCCCAGGTCCACTGGTCAGGCTCAGATGAGACAGGGTAGTTACATCTGCTGGCAGGGACAAGAGGCTTGCACAAGTGTGCAAGTTAAAACTATCCTCTCTGGAAAGTTTGTGAAATAGTTAAGTGAGGCTTTTCCTTCCCTGTTTGCACACCCAGCCTATGCCAGAAATGTGGCCCAGGATGGGAAGAGGAGGAGAGTTGGCTCTGAGTTAGCAGTGAAGTCAGCAGAGGTTGTCTGAGGTTTCTTCTCTCCCCTTTCTTTTGCTCCCCCACTTTAAGCTTCTGGAACCCCTCTCCCCAAGAAGGGGCCTTGCTGGCCCAGGCCCTTCTATCAGTCTTGGATCCCCATCTCACATTCCACTCGCAGAGGGAGGTCTTTTTTCTGCTCCCTTTGGGAATGCCCAATCTCAAATAATCACATATATATTTATCTGTTTGTACATATGCATCTGTATATAGAACATAAATGATGTATATCTTCAATAACAGCTAGCATTTATAGATCCTGGTAAGGCTTACAAAGCACTTTGCAAATGGCTCATTTAGTCAGCAACACAAACCGGGGAGGTAGCTGCCATTATTATCCCTACTTTACAGATGAAGAAACAGCATAGAAATGGTGAAGTGACTTGGCTAGATCCAAATTCAGGCCTTCCTGAAGCCAGGTCCAGTCCTCTGTCTGCCCCACAACTATTACTCTATTACTTTGGGGAATGGGTTTGGGGTGATTGTAGATTTATGATATTAAATTCATGAGAAATATACAAATATCTTATTTGTCACCTGCACCTGCTTCTGCTAAACCAGGATAGATTTAAAAAAAAAAAAAACTCACACAACTCGGGCCATCTTTTATTAAGCAGAGAATGGTTCCTTGTAACCTAGCCTAAATGTAATGGAGTTCTAGAGAAGCATAAGACTATAAGACTAGACAAAAAGGGACCTTAGAACAAAGAAAACCAGAGCTAGAAGGAACCTTAGAACAAAAAATGTCAGAGCAGGAAAGGACCTTAGAACACAGAAAGTAAGTGCTGGAAGAAACCTTAGAACATTGAAAGCAAGAGCTAGAAGGGCCAGATGAATTCATAAGTGAATTTTACCAAACATTTAAAGAACAATACTATGTAAACTATTTAGAAAAAATAAGTAAAGAAGGAGTCCTGCTAAATTCTTTCCATAACACAAATATGGTACTGATACCTCAACCAGGAAGAGTCAAAACAGAGAAAGAAAATTACAAACAAGTCTCCCTAATGGATATTGAGGCAAAAATTTTAAATAAAATATTAGCAAAGAGATTAGAGGAATTTATCAAAGGGATAATATTCTATAACCAAATGGGATTTATATCAGGAGTTCAGGGCTGGTTCAATATCAAGAAAACTATTACAATAATCAACCATATCAATTACAAAACCAACAGAAATCATATGATAATAGATGAAGAAAAAACTTTTGGCAAAATACAGCACCCATTCCTATTTAAAAAACACTAGAGAGCATAGGGATAAATGGAGATTTTCTTAAAATAATAAGCAGTGTCTATTTTAAACCAACAGCAAGCATTATTTGTAATGGAGAGAAGCTGGACTCATTCCTAATAAGATCAGGGGTAAAACAAGAAAGCCCATTATCACCACTATTATACAACATTGTACTATAATTGTTGGCTTCTACAATAAGAAAAGAAAAAGAAATTAAAGGAATTAGAATAGGCAACGAGGAAGTAAAATTATCACTCTTTGTAGATGATATGATGATATACTTAGAGAATCCTAGAAAATCATCCAAAAACCTACTAGAAGCAATAGCTTTAGCAAAATTGCAGGATATAAAATAGACCCACACAAATTTCTATATATTTCTATATATTACTGACAAAAGCCACCAGCAAGAGATAGAAAGAGAAATTCCATTTAAAATAACTATAGACAAAATAAAATATTTGAATATCTACCTGCCAAGACAAACCTAAGAACTATATAAACACAATAACAAAACACTTCTTACAAAAATAAAGTTAGATCTAAACAATTGGAAAAATATCAATTTCTCATGGGTAGACCGAGCTAATATAATAAAAATGACAATTCTGCCTAAATTGATCTACTTGTTCAGTGCCATACCAATCAAACTGCCAAAAATTATTTTAGAGAACTAGAAAAAATAATAACAAAATTCATCTGGAAGAACAAAAGGTCAGGAATATCAAGAGAATTAATGAACAAAAATACAAAAGATGGTGGCTTATCAGTACCGAACCTAAAACTATTTTATAAAGCAGCAGGTTCTGATGACTGTGACTCTTTCCAACAATGAGATGACAGAGGCCAGTTCCAATGATCTTGTGATGAAGAGAGCCATCTACACCCAGAGAGAGGACTGTATGTGGATTACAATATAATATTCTCACTCTTCTTGTTGTTCACTCGCATTTTGTTTTCTTATTCATTTACTTTCTTTTTTTTTTGACCTGATTTCCCTTGTGTAGCAAAAAAATTGTATAAATATGTTTATGCATATTGGATTTACCATATATTTTAACATATTTAACACATATTCAATGGCTTGCCATCTAGGGAAGGGAGTGGGAAGAAGTAGGGGAAAATCTGAAACACAAAGCTATGCAAGGATCAATGTTATCAAATTATCTGAGCATATGTTTTGAAAATAAAAAGCTTTAAAAAATTTTTTTTGCACAAACAAACCAACAGAAACAAGATTAAAAGGGAAATACAAAACTGGGGGGAAATCTTTACAGCCAATGTTTCTAATAAAAATCTCATTTCTAAAATATATAAAAAAAATTTATAAGAACACAAATCATTCCCCAATTGATAAATGGTCAAAAGATATGAACAATTTTCAAATGACGAAATTGAAGCCATCTATAGTCATATGAAAAAATGTTCCAAATCACTATTGATTAGAGAGATTAGCAAATTAAAACATCTTATAGGAAATCATAAAAAAAACTGCCCTGATATTTTAGAATCAGAAGGTAAAATAGCCATCGAAAGAATTCACTGATCACCTCCTGAAAAAGACCCCAAAATTAAATCCCCAAGGAATATCATGGCTAAATTTCAGAACTATCGAACCAAGGAAAAGATATTGCAAGCAGCCAGAAAGAAACAATTTAAATACCAAGGAGCCACAATTAGGATTACCCAAGACCTTGCAGCTTCTACCTTAAAAGATCGAAGATATTCCAAAGGGCAAAGGAAATTGAATTACACCTAAGAATAAGCTATCCAGCTAAAATGAGCATTATCTTTCAGGGAAGAAGATAGGCATTCAATGATATAGGTGAATTTCACCTATTTCTAATGAAATGACCAGAACTGAATAAAAAATTTGATCTCTAAACACTGATCTCAAGAAAAGCATAAAAAGGTAAAAAGGAAAGAACTCTTGAGAATTAAATTCTGTTATGGGCATATTTAGAGAATGTAGATATAATCTGATTTTATTATAATAATATGAAAAGGAAACTCGAGGTGGAAAGGGACTGGAAATATTTTGAGATTTTGGGGGAAGGGGGGAGATGTTAATCAGTCTGGCTATTTATTAGGATAATTCAATTTCATCTTACTTGGATCAGATTTCTTTTTGTGACCATAATAGCCATATTGTTTTATTCAAAGTGCATCTAGGAAGGATTTATTGACTTGGCATAGAATTGCAGGTTTGGAACTGTGGTGTTTTTTGGTTTTTTATTGTTTTTATTTATTTTGTAAGGATTGGTGGTGTATTTGATTGAATTACTTAGGAATATACTGATTCTTCCTCCATTTGAGGAAAGAAACTAGAGGTGGAAACTACTGGGAAAAGGAGGCAAAATAAGGGAAATTATATGTCAAAAAGAGGCAAACAAAACCTATTATAATTGAGGGAAAGAAGAGAGGGGTATGAGCTTTGTGTGAATCTTATTCTCATCAGATTTGGCTCTCAAGAGAGAATATCAGACATATTTGGTTGCACAGAGAAACTTGTTTTACTTTATAGGGAAGTGGGAGGGAATGGGGGGAAAGAAAGGGAAAAACGAATAGAAGGGGAAACAGAAGTATTAGGGGAAAGGTATAAAAAAGGGGGAGGCATTCTAAAGGGGGAGGATAGTTTGAGGGAGGTGATCTTCAAAAGCAAAATACTGGGGAGGAGGGAAGGGAGAAAGGAAAAAGAAAAACATAATTTAGGGTAAATAAGATGGCAGAAATACAGATAGTAATTTTAACTGTGAATGTGAATTGGATGAACTTTCCTATAAATGGAAGCGGATAGCAGACTGGATTAAAAGCCAGAATCTTACAATATGCTATTTACAAGAAACACATTTAAGGCATAGTGATAGGTAAAGGGCTAGAGAAGAATCTATTATGCTTCAGGTGAAGTAAAAAAAAAAAAAAAAAAAAAAAGCAGGGGTAGCCATCCTGATCTCAGATCAAGTAAAAGCAAAGATAGATTTAATTAAAATAGATAAGGAAGGAAATGATATTTTACTAAAGGGTACTATAGATCTATAGATAATGAAGCAATATCAATACTAAAGATATATGCTAAAGATATAAGTGGTATAGCATCCAAATTCCTAGAGGAGAAGTTGAGAGATTCAAGAAGAAATAGACAGGAAAACTATACTAATGGGCGATCTCAACCTTGTTCTCTCAGAACTAGAGAAATCCAACCACCAAATAAATAAGAAAGAAGTTACGAAGTTAAACAGAATGTTAGAAAAGTTAGGTATGATAGATCTTTGGAGAAAATTAAATGGAGACAGAAAGGAATTTACTTTTTCCTCAGCAGTTCATGGAGCTTATATAAAAATTGACCATGTGTTAGAGCATAAAAACCTCAAAATCAAATGCAGAAAGGCAGAAATAGTAAATGTATTTTTTTCCCAATCATGATGCAATAAAAATCACATGTAATATAAGGTCAGGAGAAAATAGACCAAAAGGTAATTGGAAATTAAATAATCTAATCCTAAAGAATGAATGGATGAAACAGCAAATCATAGACACAATCAATAATTTCATCCAAGAAAATAACAATAATGAGACAACATACCAAAATTTGTGGGATGCAGCCAAAGCAGTTATAAAGGGAAATATCTCTAAATGCTTACTTGCATAAAATAGAGAAAGAAAAGTCAATGAATTGGACTTACAACTAAAAAAGCCAGAAAAAGAACAAATTAAAACCCCCCATTAAATGCCAAATTTGAAATTCTGAAAATAAAAGGGGACATTACTAAAATTGAAAATAAGAAAACTATTGAATTAATAAATAAAACTAAGAGTTGGTTTTATGAAAAAAATCAACAAAATAGATAAGTTAATTTGATTAAAAAAAGGAAAGAAGAAATCAAATTGTTAGTCTCAAAAATAAAAAGGGAGAACTTTCCACCTGAAGAGGAAATTAGAGCAATAATTAGGAGTTACTTTGCCCAACTATATGCCAAAAATTTTGATAATCTAAATGAAATAGAGGAATATCTACAAAAATATAGATTGCCCAGGTTAACAGAAAAGGAAATAAATTATTTAAATAGTCCCATTTTAGAAAAAGAAATAGAACAAGCTATTAATCAACTCCCTAAGAAAAAATCTCCAGGGCCAGATGGATTTACATGTGAATTCTACCAAACAGTCAAAGAACAATTAATTCCATTACTATATAAATTATTTGAAAAAATAGGGCAAAAAGGGGTCCTACCAAATTCCTTTTATGATACAGATATGCTCCTGATAGCTAAATCAGGTAGGGTGAAAACAGAGAAAGAAAGTTATAGACCAATTTCCCTAATGAATATTGATGCAAAAATCGCAAATAAAATATTATCTCAGGAATGCAGGGCTGGTTCAACATTAGAAAAACTATCAGTAATCAACTATATCAATAACCAAGCTAACAAAAATCGTATGATTATCTCAATAGATGCAGAAAAGGCATTTGATAAAATCCAACACTCATTCCTATTAAAAACACTAGAGAGTACAGGAATAAAAATTTTAGGAATTTGCCTTAAAATGATCAGAAGTATCTATTTAATACCATCAGCAAGCATCAAATGAGAAATTTCGAGGGAAAGTCAAGAACTATATGAGCAAAACTACAAAACACTTTTCACACAAATAAAGTCAGATCTAAACAATTGGAAAAATATCAAGTGCTCTTGGATAGGTCAAGCGAATATAATAAAGATGACAATACTACCTAAACTAATCTATTTATTTAGTGCTATACCAATCAAACTCCCAAGATATTATTTTACTGACCTAGAAAAAATAACAACAAAATTCTCCTGGAAAAACAAAAGGTCAAGAATTTCAAGAGAATTGGAGAAAAAAAGCAAATGAAGGTCGCCTAACTGTGCCAGATCTAAAACTATATTATAAAGCAACGGTCATCAAAAGCATTTGGTACTAGCTAAGAAATAGACTAGTTGCTCAATGGAAAAGGTTAGGCTCATAGGACAAAATATCAAAGATTATAGTAATCTGGTGTTTGACAAACGCAAAGACCCCAACTTTTGGGATAAGAATTCACTATTTGACAAAAACTGCTGGGAAAACTGGAAATTAGTATAGCAGAAATTAGGCATGAACCTACACTTAACACTATCTACCAAAATAAGGTGGAAATGGGTTCATGATCTAGACATAAAAAATGTTGTTATAAACAAATTAGAAGAACATAGCATAGTTTACCTCTCAGATCTATGGAGAAAGAAGGAATTTGTGACCAAAAAAGAACTAGAGATCATTATTGATCACAAAATAGATAATTTTGATTATATTAAGTTAAAAAGTTTTTGTACAAACAAAACAAATGAAGACAAGATTAGAAGGGAAGCAATAAACTGGGAAAACATTTTTACATTCAAAGATTCAGATAAAGGCATCATTTCTAAAATATATAGAGAATTGATTCAAAGTTATAAGAATTCAAACCATTCTCCAATTGATAAATGGTTAAAGGATATGAACGGACAATTTTTCAAATGATGAAATTGAAACTATCATATGAAAAGGTGTTCCAAATCACTATTGATCAAAAAAATGCAAATTAAGACAACTCTGAGATACCACTACATACCGGTCAAACAGGAAAAGATAATGATGACTGTTGGAGGGGATGTGGGAAAACTGGAACACTGATACATTGTTGGTGAAATGGTGTGAACGGATCCAACCATTCTGGAGAGCAATTTGGAACTATGTTCAAAAAGTTATCAAACTGTGCAAACCCTTTGATCCAGCAGTGTCTCTACCGGGCTTATACCCCAAAGAGATCTTAAAGGAGGGAAAGGGACTCACATGTGCAAAAATTTTTGAGGTAGCTCTTTTTGTAGTGGCAAGAAACTGGAAACTGAATAGATGTCCATCAATTGGAGAATGGTTGAGTAAATTGTGGCATATGAATGTTATGGAATATTATTTTTCTGTAATAAACGACCAACAGAGTGATTTCAGAGAGGCCTGAAGAGACTTACATGAACTGATGCTAAGTGAAATGAGCAGGACCAGGAGATCATTATATACAGCAACAACAATAGTATACGATGATTAATTCTGATGGACATGATTCTCTTCAACAATGAGATCATTCAAACCAGTTCCAATTGTTCAATAATGAAGAGAGCCATATACACTCAGAAAGAGAACTGTGGGAATTGAGTGTGAACCACAACATAGCATCTTCATTTTTTCTGTTGATGTTTGCTTGCATTTTGTTTTCTTTCTCAGGTTTTTTTTTTCCCTTCTTTATCCAATTTTCTTGTGCAGCAAGATAATTGTATAAATATGTACATATAGATATTGGGTTTAACGTACATTTAACATATTTAACATGTATTAGACTACCTACTATCGAGGGGAGGGAATGGGGAGAAGGAGGGAAAAATTTGGAACAGAAAGTTTTGCAAGGGTCAGTGCTGAAAAATTACCCATGCATATGTTTTGTAAATAAAAAGCCTTAATAAAATTTAAAACACACACACACACGCAAGAATTTGTGATGATCAGCTATGAAAGACTTGGTTTTTCACAGTGGTTCAGTGATACAAAGCAATCCCAATAGACTTTGGACAGAAAATGCCATCTGAATCCAAAAAAAGAACTATGCAGATTGAATGTAAATCAACACATGCTATGTTCCCTTCTGTTTTCTGTTTTTTTTTTTTTTCTTCTCCTATGGTTTTTCCTTTTTGTTCTGATTTTTCTCTCCCAACATGATTCATAAAGCAATGTATACTGAAATAAATTAATTAATTTTAAAAACAAGAATATAGACTATCAGAGCAGGAAGTAACCTTAGAACATTGAATGGATGTCATGTAGAAAGGGACTTAAAAACAAAGAAAGTCAGAGCAGAAAGTGACTTAGAACATAGAAATGTTCAAAGGGACTCAAAAAGGGATCTTAGAACACAGAAAGTGAGAACTGGAAGGGACCTAAGAATATAAAAAATCAGAATATTACTTGGGGTCTGATTATTTTTGTTTAATCTTCTTTAAAGCTATTATTCCTTCAGGTTTTCTTTCCTGCCTTCCCCTTCCCACCATCCTTCCTATACTCCCAGCCCCAACCGCCTTGTCATCTCTTTTCTTGGTTTTGGATTTTTTTACTTTTTAACTTAATTCATTTCTTTTTCTTTCTTCCTTTAATCTAATTATCATTTTCTTCCTCCCTTTCCCCCTGCCCCCTTTTAGTTAAGTAGTTAAATAAAATCTTTCTTTCTCTCATCTCCCTTCAAATATTTTTTCTTCGAGGTTTTTTTTTTCATTTTGTGCATCTTTTTTCTAAAAAAAGATTTCTTTCTCCTGTTCTCTTCATTAAATTTCTTCCTTTTTCTATATATATTCTAAAGGTTTTTTTGGATTCATTATCTTTATACTAATTGATTCCTTCATTAGTTTCTACATTCCTTATGAAATTAAAGCTTCTAAAATACCATTTTGGGTTCTGTTTTCTAAACAATTTTCATGTTATTGCCTTCTATATTTTCCCTTCTCATCTTTTTTTCCCTATAATCCTTCACTCTTAGAAATATCAATTCCTGCAGTAAACTGGGAAGATAGTCCCATGGTAGAAATTTTCTTATGTTCCTGATTAAGCAATTCATTACATTCTTTTGCCCTCCTCATGAACATTTTTCCCATTTTCTATTAAATCCCCTCCCTGGTCTATGACTTCTCACTCTTTTAGATGTCAGTTGCCCCTAGGAATTCTGTGCTTGTCCACAGAAGCCTAACACTCTTTGAGAGGTCTTTTAAACACCAAATCTATGCAGAATAAAGTCATTGTAAGGTTCCTCTGCTCCATTATGAAATCTATCCCCCAATCCTATGGGAGTATTTTTTGATCATATTCTTCCCATCACAAAATCAAAATTTCTCCCTTCCTTCTCCTCTGTTTCAATTGCTCTCTTTTGCTACTTTACCCATTTATACTCCCTCTTCTTGAGAGACTACATGAGGTATTTTCCCTTTGCCATTGATTTGATTGGGGTTTATCACAAATTCCCTTATATCTTCATATTCCCCTCTCCCATTTTATGTATCTTCCAATTCTTCAGTTTAGTTAACAAAAACCACTGATCCACTTGTAGGTGAGCTTTATCCAGGGTGTTTCGGTCCTGTTTCTCCACAGCCATTTCTAATTGTAATTCTATTTTATCTTAATTAATAAAATTAAATTATAGTTCCATTTTAACCTCTTGCTAGTTTTTGTTAATCTTTCCAGCTGTCTTTTTTTTTTACTCTTTTATTATGGGGAAATTTATTTTGTTACTTGTGCTTTCTTTGGTTATTGATCTGTTTGCTTTTCTTTATTTTTGTTGCATGAGATGTTTGCTAAGCAAATAATCTGCTCATGCCACTTTTTATAAGAATGTTTCTTATGGCTCTATTTTGTTGAATATTTATCTTTTCTTGTTGATGAGTGGGCTAAGGTTTATAGGGTATACCCCCTTTGGATTGTATCTTGAGCTCCTTTACTTTTCGAAACACATTGTTCCACTTCCTGTTCCTGGGAGGTACAGATTAACCTTGTGTTATTAGAATTCCATTTCCTTTATATTTTAAGGTTCCCTTCTCAGGTTACCTAAAGAATTTGCTGTTTGTCATTAGAATTTAAATTTTAGCATTATGTACCTTGAAGTTTGTAGCATAAGTTTTTGTTTTTCTTCTTGTGGCTTTTTATGGATTCTTTTAATTGATACTTTGTTTTCTGAGGTTAAAAGTTCTACACAATACTTGTGTTTTATTTCTTATAGTCAGATTTTTTGACTTGTCATGTTCTCCTTGTCCATGTTCTTGTCTCTATGTATGATCAATCTGTTTTTCTTAAATAGAGATCACATGTTCTTTTCACGTTACTGCTTTTTGCTTCTCTTCTTCAAGACTCTTCTGGTTTTTTTTGAAGGTAAAATTTGCCATAGTAAATTAAAATTTTTTCTATTGTGTGGATTATTTTTGCTGTGAAAATCATAAATTCCACTTTCATTATTTTTATTTCTTTCTTGAACCATTTAGGAATATCATAATGTGGTTTCATGATCTCTTGGGAACACATAGGATCCTCTGCTTAATCAATTGTTGATTTCTTTTCCATTATTTTATAATATTTATTTAGAGCTGTCAAAACTCATTTAGATGTCCTGGAGTCCACCTTCCCTTGTGTTATTAATATCATTCCTATTGATTTAACTGCATGTGTTCAAGTTGCTTTTTAAAAAACTATTTTCTTCCTTCTCATGAGATCTTTAATCCTCTGAGTCTTTTTTCCCTCACATTTCCCTATTGCTCACTCTCTGATCCCTTCCTCTTTGATGTTAGGTCCCCTAAGAAGTGGTCCTAAAAACTGTCTCAATCTCATTCCATATTAGAGAATTCACTTTTATAAGGCTTTGATGCTTACCCTAAGTGAGTTCTAAGAGGATAGGATTAGCTTCAGTTGTATTCCAGTCCCTTTCTCTAGACTTGGTACAACTCCATGAATGCACTGATATCATAAAATCTTAGCCACGGAAGCAATCTTAAAGGTCCTCTAATCTATAATTGAATTTAATAGTGTTGCTGAGGTCCTTTAGCAAGTTACAACGAAAAGAATAAGCTGACCTAGATCCGAATCTTGGCCCTGCCTCTCATTAATAGTGTGACCTTAAGTAGTGTCTTATATCTTTTCTTTTGTTTCCTCACCTTAAAATTAGGAGAGAAGATGTGATGAACTTTTAAGTCCCTGCTAGCTCCAATAGCCTAGACTATAGTGACAGAGCCAGGAATAAGTCCTAGACTTCCTTCTTCTGGTTCCACACTTGGCTCTCACTTAGGAGGTTCTCTTCTGAGAAGAAGAAAATTGCTCGGTGGAGATCAAAGCATCATAGATTTGGGACTGGAAGGGAACTTGGACATCATTTAATACAATTTCCTCTTTTACAGGAGAGGGAACGGAGACCCTTACAAGTTATTTGTACAGTCACACATAGCAAGTGGCAGAACCAAGACTAAAATTGAGGCCATCTGGAAATACTCCCCCTCAATAATAGCAGGTAGCATATTTATACAATACTTAAAGGTTTCCTAAAGCAATTTATAAATATTAACTCTTAATCTCATAGCAACCCAGGGATGTGATTGCTATTATTATCCCTAGTTGACAAATGAAGAAACTGAGGTAGCCAGAGATTAAATGACTTGCTAAGGATCACCCAGTTAAGTTAGATTCAGATTCTTATCTTCCTGACTTCAGAACCAGTAATCTATCCAACTCCAGGGGTCCTCAAACTACAGCCTGTGGGCCAGATGTGGCAGCTAAGGACATTTATCCCCATCACCCAGAGTTATGAAGTTTCTTTATTTAAAGGCCCACAAAACAAAGTTTTTGTTTTTACTATAGTCCGGCCCTCCAACAGTCTGAGGGACAGTGAACTGGCCCCCTATTTAAAAAGTTTGAGGACCCTATATACCTTCTTCTGGAGAAACAATCATTCATAGGAAAGGCTCCTTTTTCTTTCCTTCATTTCTACCAACAATACCCTAGACCAGAATTCAGCTTGAATCTCACTCCTACATTTAAAAACACAGAAACTTTCAATTACTTTGAACTTATATAAAAAAAAAAAAGACTGGCATTGATCAGCAAAGACTTGAACGAATTCCAGGGCATATCTTGTAGTTTGTTTTTGTTTTTGTTTTTTTCTTGTATCTCATTCTTCTTCTTTTTTTTTTTGTTTCTTTTTGTCTTTTCCCCCCAGTTTGTTGTTTTTTTCTGCTGACTGAACATCAAGGTCTTTTAACCTCTCCCCCTTCCCTGTTGCTATAGCTACAGAAAGGTACATGTTAACATTTAAAAGGCCAAAGAGATCAGAGTTGAACTGCCCAAAGGTTAATATTTAACCTTCAATCCGTTATTTGCCTTGAAAGTTCCAGGTGAAGTCCTGCTGGCTACCTATGAGAGGTAGCAAAGGCACCTACAGGAATACTGTGGATGCTAAAGATGACACACTCTGTCTCTGATTACCTCTATGAACTCAGGTGTCAATTCCTTATATTGCAGCCTCTGTTTCCTCACTTGCAAAATGAGCAAATTAGTATGGTGGATTTTAAAGTCCTTGTTAAAGAAGTCCCTTCTCCAAAGGAATGGGAATGGAAAGGTCCACCTTCCTTTGGCTGTCCATCTCCATCAGCTTGTGAAGGAACAGAATAAAATGGAATAGCAGTGTGGGGACAGATGGAAGAAGGCCATAAAACAAAGTCTGCAGTAAATGGAGTATAAGCTGGGTGTTGAAGGAGTAGTAAATACAAAGACTAAAACTGAGGGTGGGAGGGGGCATAAGGTTTTAAATCCAGAACGTAAGTTCTTAATTTGTGATATGGGACCTTTAAAAAAATCTTGATCACTGTGTTTCCTTTGTATTCTTGTATTTTATTTTATATGTTTTAAAAATATTATTCTAAGTAGATCATGGGCTTCCCCAGATTACCAAAGGGGTGCATGACAAACAAAAAAAAGTTAAAACCTCTAATCTACAGCTAGAAAGGATCTTTTGGTCTCTAATCCAAACCTTGCCTTTTTTTCTATGGAAGCTGAGGCCCAGGAGATCACACAAGAAATAAGAAGAGCTGATAGTTGAGTGTGGATCCTAAAATTTCAAATCTTTTCTTTCTACTGCACCATAGAGGAAAAGTCATCCTGCGTGTATCTCCAAAAGAAGGGCAGAAAGGGGGAAGGGCTGGGCTGGGTAGCTGCTGTCAACACCTAAAAAGATGTCTTTTTACCTCTTCTATTATGACTCCAGGACTCGTCGCTTTGTTGGTCCCTCTCCCATAGCTTTCCTTTTCATATAGGCAGATGACTGCAAATGCTCTACCAAGAAAATCATTTAGGGGGCAGCCAGGTGGCACAGTGGATAGAGCATCAGCCCTAGAGTCAGGAGGACCGAGTTCAAACCTGGCCTCAGACACTTAGCACTTCCTAGCTCTGTGACCCTGGGCAAGTCTCTTAACTCCAATTGCCTCAGCAAAAAAACAAAAAACAAACAAACAAAAACAAACCAAAAAAAAAAAAAAACATTTAGTTACTATATATATGCTGGGACCTGATTAACCATAACAACAACATTTGTATAATGTTTTCTATGTACTTCAATTATTATCTCATTTAATTTTATTAATAATAGGTTTAAATAAATAATTTCAATAAATAAATAATAAAATCTAATTTAATAATATTATCTTATATCATTTTCAATTATTATCTCATTTGATCTTCACAATAACTCTGGGAGGGTCATCCCCATTTCACAGATGAGGTAGCTGAAATAAATAGCAGTTAAGTGACCAGCTCAAGATCACACAGCTAGTTGGTGTTTGAACTCAGAACTTCCTAACTCCAGACAGTGGGCTGGGATGAAAATCCTTAAAGTTCCATGCTTCCTCTATTCCATATCTGACTTCATCTCCAGTTTGTGTCCTTCCAAACTCCTCTTCTTCCCAAATTTCCAAATTCTCTCTGCCATCCAGAAACTAGCAACTTCAGCATGACGCAGAACAGAGGGAGAGAAAGTGAGTTCTGTGGTCTAGTGGTTTTTACAGAAGGTTTGAGACCAGAGTTGAGAAACTCTCAAAATTGTGCCAAAATTCTCATTCTCCTTTCTTTCTTTTTGGTTTCTGGGTAATAGGAGGAGGTATGAATTTGAGCAGGAGAAATGCTAGGTAATGGGCGAGGGGCAAGGATTGACTCTTATGAAGGCACAACAGTATATTTTGTCATTTGTAACAGAATGTAAGCTCTCTGAGGAAATGGCACACCTGGAGCAGGATGCACACAAAAAGTGCTTACTAAATGCTAATGAATGAATTCCAATTGAATTGGAAAATATGTGAAGAGCCAGATTGAAAACAGATATTATTTTATTTTTATTTTTATTTCTGAACTGTCTTAAGATAATGTCACCTGGCAGTTAGAAGATGTTTTATAAATACAGATCAATTGATCTTTTGATCAATAACATCTAGTTCATTTTGGGGGAAGATTACTGAGTACATTTCCTCCAGGCTGGTAGCTCCTGGTGAAGAACCCAACTTATCAATTCAGATCTACGCCTTACTCTGCAATTTATAGCCTTGAAGTTGCCTGGAGCCCAGGATCACTCACTCTCTGAATGAGTCAGCAGCTGGAATTGAATCCAGCTCTTCCTGACAATGAGATCTGCTCTTTATCAGAAACAAGAATATTGTAAAATGCTTAGCCCCAGAGCTGGAGTATAGCAGGTGCTACATAAATGCTCCTTCTTTATCGACTGCACCAAGCTGCCTGGCACCCTGTAGGTGTTTAATAATTGCCCATTGATTAATTGATTAATTCAACTCAGGATTGCACAAGGCCTTCTGGGTAAGTGATACTTAATAAATAAATATCTGTTATTATTGGCTCTTGAGAACAAGTGCTGGGGGAGGGGGGAGGGGGTGCTATTTCCCTGACGTATATGCCATATTTGGATCATGACATGGCTCCTAATCCCTGCTCTAAGCTTTATCAGACGTAATAGCTGCCAGGTACCTGTCTGCACAAAGGACATTTCAACTACCTTTGAAAGCCTTTCCCTTCCCCCTCTTCAGGAATCCATTAGACCCAAGCCTGGCAGAGCTGAGAGGTTTCCTGCTGAGAAGGCTGATTTGCAGGGCACTGAATGGAGAAAGTGATTTCCCTTTCCCTCTAATCTCCTATTCTCGCAGGAGCCATAACCCTTTGCCCTCCTTGAAGACACCCAGAATTTTTCCCCTTTTTGGCTGACTCATTCTTTGTGAGCTGCAGGCCCAGGAAAGACAGCTTTCCAAAAACTCCTTCCAGCTTCAACATTCGGTGGATCTAAGAAATCTGTCAATGCTGTTGAACCACAAGGGATGTTAGACATCAAATCACACTTTCAGGGTTGGAAGGGACCTTAAGAGCCATCCAATCCAACCCATCCCTAAGAAATGCCAGCCAGGAGGTTATCCAAGCTCTGTCTGAAGACTGCCCCTGAAGGAGACCTCATCATCCCCCTGAGAGGTGACCCATGGTTCAGATACTTCTTCTATAGCATGGGGGGCTCATCTATATGACCACCAGGTCCCTTCTGGCTCTAGGTAGGAGCCGACTATGAATCTGAGACACTTTGGGATAGCACTAGTCCCTAATCCCTCCTTTCATTTTACAAAGGCCCAAAGCATGGCAGGATCAGACCCAGAACCAGAACCCAAATAACCCAAATCTCCCAGTTTAAGATTCTTTCCATGATTCCCTTCTGCCCGTCCGGCCCAGACATCACAGCTTTCCTAGGTCCCTTCTCCTCTGAACTCAGTTTGGGGGAGGATTTGGGTTAGGTTTCTAAACACCTGAGCTGCTTTTGTCCCCTCACTAATGAACTCTGAGCTTCTGTTTCTCTTCCAAAACCAACATCCTCAGGTCCCAGCACGCCAGGGACTTTGTGTCCATGACAACCCTCACCTTCCATGGAGCACTGAGGGAGGCCCACAGAACTGTTGACTTCACAGGCCAGGCTTCCGGCAGAAAGGGCGATCAAAGTCACTGGTGTACCTTTGATAATCACATGGCAGGCACAAAACCAAGCATATCTCAAAGTCAAACAGGATCTGAAGAACTCCCCAGAACAAATGGCCAGCCAGGTCCTTCCTAAGGGAGGCAGGAGGGAGAGACTATTGCCACTTGAATCACACAATTCAGTTCAATGCAATAAATAGATCTTTGAGATTTAGACCTGTCATACAGACCAAAATCCCTCAGCACTTGGATGAAAAGGGCTTCTCCATACTTTATGACTTCAATTCTTTCCTTTCAGCTAATCTCACTTATTTTTTTTTAATTCTTGTTTTTTTGTAAAAGATTAGATAAAGCTATAAGGGATCAAAGAGGTTACTGCATACAGACTTCTCTTTTTTTCAGCCTTCTCATCATATAGATGAGGGGACCACGGTCTGGAGATGAGAAGTTACTACCCAAGATTATATAGCACGGACATATCCAACATATATAGGACTGCTTGCCATCTAGGGGAGAGGGTGGAGGGAGGGAGGGGAAAAATCGGAACAGAAATGAGTGCAAGGGATAATGTTGTAAAAAAAATTACCCTGACATGGATTCTGTCAATATAAAGTAATTATTAAATAAAAATTAAAAAAAAAGATTATATAGCATGGGATTTTATGCATAAGTAGATGATTAATAAATACATGTAATCAATTGGTTGATTTTGGAAACTTCTGATTCCTAACTATTATAATAATCAGTAAGCTCTATTCTCTCCCCTCAAGACAAGGAAGTTCTCGTTAATGGAGAATGACATGAGTAACTTTATACAATATATGTTTTGAAAAATTATTGAGTATCTTTTTTGGATAAATTCAAATATCTGTTATCTCTGACCTCCTTCTCAGTTCAGAGAGGCTTTGTTTTCACTTCTGACTGACCTAAGGATATAGAATCATTAGAATTGGAAGGAACCCTAATAGTCATCTGGTTCAACTTGTTCATTTTACAGTGAAGGAAACTGAGATTCAAGAATGTTCTGAAACTTTTTACAGGTGGTAGCAGTCCTGGGATTGAAATTTAAACTCTCATTTTGACAGTAAATTCATAGGTCCATTAGGCTACATTAGAGACCATCTGGTCCAATATTCTTTTTTATAAATGAGGAAACCAAACCCCAGAGAAGGTCATAGAGGTGTGTATGTGAACGATTCAGGTCTGATACCTCTGATACATGGTATGCAGAATACATGTAGTATCAGTGGATTTAAGGAGGCTGCTAAGTTAGGAGAGACCTGCATATTGCTCATGTAGTAGAATATGTGCTAGATTTGGGGTCCAAAGACCTGGATTTGAATTCTGTTCTGCCTCTTAAGATTTGTGTTACTTTTAAAAGGTAGGTCATTAAGCATCCCTGAGTTTCCTCTTCTATAAAATGAATAGGTTGGATTATTTAAGCCTATATTAAGCCTAAACTAAAAAGTCCCTTTTTAGTCTAAATTTATCATCCTTTGAACTTGAAGGATTCAAGTAACATTAGTTTGTTTATCCATAAAATGGAAATAATAATACTGTATCCCCTACTCCCACCAGGGTTATTATGAGGAAAGGATACTATAAACCTTCTATGCCTTTTCTATCAAATTAAAATAATCTCAGAAATAAAAATTTGAACAAAGTAAGGGATTTTCTGTGAGGTCTTCTGAGGAATGAAAGAATCCTTTTGTCATGCTAATGAGTATCTTCTGTTCTGCTGATTTTCTTGGCCTGTAAGTTACCTTTCAGAGAGGGAATTTGGGGGCAGTTAGTTGGACCTGAGTTCAAATCAGGCTTCAGACACTTAACACTTCCTAGCTGTGTGACCCTGGGCAAGTTATTTCACCCCAATTGCCTCAAGGGGAAAAAAAAGTTTGAAAGGTTTGGAGTCAGGAGACAACTGGGTTAGAATCTTTGCTCTGATCTTTCATCTGAGCAATGATGAATGATTCCCACTGGACAGAGGACTAAACTGAACTTCAGAGAAGGTAAGGGACCGAGAAAAAAGTACCTCCATATAATAACCCCAAAAAGTATGGGAAAGTTTATGAAGTTCTTGATTTACCTTGAGCATCTCATTTGAGATGCTCACAACAATCTTAGGACATAGTTGTTATTATGATTCCCATTCTACAGATGAGAAAACAGAGGCTTGTGAAGTTAAATGATCTGCCCAGTCATACAAGCAGTAAGTGTCCAAGGCAGGATATGAACTCAAGGCTTCCTGACTCCAGTCCTGTATACTATCCATACCTGCCACATAATAGGTCAAAATATCCCTGAGGGAAAGAATTGTTTAAAATCTATATCCACACTACTGGGCACAGTGCACGGTATGTAGTAAGTGTGTAACAAATGCTCATTAATTGATTTATGTTATTTCAATAAACAATAGTGATTTCCTTAAAAATTGTTTATCAAACAAATTCCTTAAGTTGAATCTTATTGCAAACACTTTTGGAGAGACGATCATTGAAAGGAATCATTGCATAAATCCTTTTGCTCACACACAAAAAGAAAAATCATATTATAAACTGAGGGACTGAAATGTTCTTTTCACATTTAATTGGTATTTTCATAGAAAGGTTATGCTTAAAGTACACCTGTACTATCTTCTGGACATAGAGAAAGGATTAGAAACCTCCTTTGCCTTTTCCAGAGTACTTTGCATTCGAGGAAACTTGCGCCCAATCTCTGAGAAAAGACAACACAATCTCTAAATGCAGAATGCCAGACTTGGAAGAGACCCCAAAGATAATCCAGTTCATTCTCTTATTTTACAAAGGAGACAAGTGAGGCACTTTGACATGTCCTACATCAGACAGCAAGTTAGCAGCAGAACAGAACTTAGACTCGTGGTTCCTTTGCTGGTTAAAGACCCAGCAATTCAAGTTAGACAAAAGAAAGAACTTGAAGCCTGTTTATCACAAAGCCCTCAGTGTGATGAGGGAATATGGCGGCCACTGGTGGATGATTGTGGTGCTTTGTCTTAAGAACTGAAGAATAAAAGTGTCTCACTCTCACTTGATTCCTTGGAAGAAGGACCCAGCTTCCAGAGGAACTATTTTTGCTTTCCAGATCTGAAATAGGTTAATGTCTAGGACTAGAGAGAACATTCTAAGACTTGGAACCACATGGGAACTCAAAGAGCATGGAACTAGCTAATTCAATTTTGGAAAACAGCAAACTGAGAAGAAAGAATGAAAATTATTTGTCCAAAATTATACCCATGATAAATAGCAGAATCAGGATCTGAACTTGGGTCTTCTGATGCCAAATCTAGTCATATGGAAGAAGGAGCAGACTTGTTCTCTCTTACTATGGAGAGAGGAGAAAAGCTACAGGGAGGCAGATTTTGATTTGACACATGAAAGAACTTTCTTTGGTAAAAGGCAAAAGATTACTCAATCTGAAGAGAAGCCAGAGTAGATATGAAAGAACTTTCTAACAATCAGAACTGTCCAATGATGTAACAAGCTACCTCAAGAAATAGTAAGTATTTTAGTGGAGGCAAGTTTTGTCAGGGATGTTGTTAAGGGGGATTGTCAGGGATGTCGTTAAGAGGGATTCCTGTTCTGAACAGGCAGCTACTTAATACAATCTCTAAAAACCCTTCCATTTCTAAGGTTCTGAAATTCTAGTTTTCCTTAATCAAACCCCTGAATGACTTAAATCTTTATCTCTACTGTATACCTTGGACTCATCCTCAGTGAGTTAATCATTGAAGTCTCCGGTGTGTAATTGTTCTGTGGACAGTTTGTCTCATCAGAGATATCATCAATTGTTTGTATTAGGCTTCTGATGACAACTGTCCTCTTACTTGGCTCACCATCAGGTTCTATTCCCTCTGAGACAGCAACTGAAACCTCAAACTCACCAATATCAGACTGCATTTTGCCTTTGTTCCACTATTTCCTTTCTTCCTCCTTCCAAAGTTCTTCCACCAAAGAACTGTCTTGTTTCTAGTCCTTTTCAAGCAAAAACAGCAAACAACAGAAGTTACCATGGATTAGAATTACAGATCGTCAATGATGGAAGGAATGTTAAAACACAGAATGTCAAGGCTGAAAAGAACATTAGAAATCATCTAATCCAAATCCCCCTCATTTGACAAATGAATAAACTGAGTCACAGAAAAGAGATGCAATTATCTAAAGTCATAGAGCTATTGAGATATAGAGCATAGATTAAAGTTGCAGTTTCTTGAGCCTCAGTGCAGAAATCTGTCCATTGTACCACTAAATAAGTCAAAAAGGTTCTATTTTACACATGGTTATTGTAAGGATTAGAAAAGGGAAACAGATGGGGTGCCAAGAAACTTGATAGAAGGAATAGAAGTTGTAAACTTGTCCTGATGAGATAGTATGATACATAGGGGTGGGTGAGGGACTCCAAGTCAAACCGATAATCCTCTTTCTGACATTCATATGAGTTCTGCCTCTCAGCATGGCACATAGTAAGTGCTTTGCATCCCACTTACAGTTGCATGACCACAGGTCATTTCAAGTGTTAGTTTTCCCATCTTTAAAATGATGATATCTTAACTTTACAAGGTTCAACTGGGATAATGCACATCAAAGACTTTGTAAACTTTTTTAAACTATGTAAATGTCAGTTTTTACTATTATTTACCAGACTTGAAGCCACAGAAATTTGCACTGTTTCCAAAAAAATCAAATCCAGCCTCAAAGGACTGGGATTTGTGGCCACTGTGGTGATCCGAAAGCCTTCAACTCAGGCTTTGAAGATAGTTTCCAAGCAAAGTTTCTATAATGCTTAAAATATTCACACAACTTCTCAAGGGGAGCAACTTTGAAGGAAAAGGGGACCGTGTTTATTTGGGTGTATTTTAGGTGTGTTTATTAACCAATCAATCTCACTATTAATGAGAGGAAGCAATAGAAAGTATATTTAACTTACAGTCAGAAGACATGGGTTTGAATTCCGGCCTTGATACTAAGTTAACAAGCTTGGACAAGTCACTTTCCTTCTGAGTTTCTTCATCTGTAAATCATATGGGGTAATCTTAAAAGGGTTCTTCCTGCTCTGATATATATTCATTAATCTTTTCTACCTCTGACATTCTGTGCTCTAAGGTCACTTCTATATGTGACATTAAGCTCCTTCTAGCACTGGATATGTTGTTTTAAGACTCTTTTTTAGGTTTATAGCTTCGTAGTTTAAAAGTATTAAGAAGTATATTCAAAAATATAGTTTAGTAATAATTAATGAAAGGGGCTGAAGACTTTTAGACCACAAAGGGGCCTCTATAACCATAAGTATTTGCTTCTTACAAAGAAAGTACTGATTAGCACTATCAATCAATCAGTCAATAAACATTCATTAAGTAGCTACTACAAGCCAGGCATTGTGCTCAGCACTGGGGATACAAAAGAAGAAAAATGATAGTCCCTGTCCTCAAGAAACTTATAATCTAATAGGGGACATAAAAAGTAAACAAAAATATGTGTAAAGTAAACTATATAGAGGATAAATGGGAAATAATTAATAGAAGGAAAACACTGGAATTAAGGGGGATTGAAGAAAGCTTCCTGTAGGATTTTGTTTGAGACTAAAAAAAAAAAAAGCTAAGAAGGTCAGTAGTTTGAGAAGAGGAGGGAGAGTGTCCATGTATGGAAGAAAGAGAAAATGAATCAGAGCTATTAGACATAGCAAGCATCAAAAGACATTTTAAAATTTAAATTGATTATATATTAATAGACAGAATAAACCTCATCTCTGAGGTAGGAGTCCTTTGTGAATCAACCGTCTATATATAGACATAGTCATGTGACTATTAGATCAAAGAACAGAATTAGTATAAGATAATGAAAAAAAAGATACTGGGTTTAATTGAAATATTTCTATTGAGAGACCTATTCAAGCAAGCTCTTGATAATGAAAAATGAGTAACGAATAGTAGAAAGGACAGTGTCATAATTTAACATGGAAATCTAACTAATATAAATTAAATGTCATAACAGGGAAAACAAAAGATCCTAAAGAGTGCCTTAGTCAGCAGCAGGCACTTGACCTATTTGCCAAAAGAGCAGCCAAAGGAAACACTGGTTTAGAATACAAATCATTTGTAAAATCTTACCATGGAATAAGACAGACGATTACGACCAGTATTGCCTCATAAAGCAGAGAAAAGCAATGGCAGGTTTAAATTGGTTTAAAGAAAACTTGGCAAGAAAACCAACTCAACAGAGTCTTTCCAGGGCATTTAAAGATGAAAACAGAAGGAAGACAACAAGCAATAGAAAAATGGTAAAGATCAGCAAAGATTTTTTTTGCAAGAAACTGTTTTCACTATCAGGGACACAATAGAACCACTGTACAGACTTGGATGCTAACAATAGAGCCCCAAATATGCTGGTTGAAGTATAAAGGAAACCAAAGTGAACAAAGACAGGAAAAGCAGCCACATTAACCCAAGTTTATGTAGAGGAAAGTTGTGCTAGAGGCAACACAATCAAAGGGATGTGGAGATCATAGAATTAAACTAGGTAGGATCACATTTGACCTAGAGTCAGAAAGACCACAGTTCAAATCCAGACTCAGATATTTACTAACTGTGCAACCTTAGACAAATCCTTCAATCGCTGCCTACCTCAGTTTCCCTATTTGTAAAATGGTAGGAATAATAATAGGACCTACCTCTCAGGAGCAGCCGGATGGAGCAATGGATAAAATACCAACCTTGAAGCCAGAAAGACTCATTTTTCAGAGTTCAAATAAATCCTCAGACAACTTGTGTGATCCTAGGTGAGTCATTTCTTCCTGTTTGCCTCAGTTTCCTTATCTAAGGTCACATAACTAGTAAAGTGTCATTGGTAAAGTTTGAACCTAAGGTCTCTGAGCCAATGTGCTTTTCACTATTCATAAGTATCTCAAGTAAGGAAAAAATATCACAATGTCACAGAAAATATTCTAAACCTCAGGAATTCTGAAAAAATTGAGCAAGAAACCAATCATCAACTTACTTTCTTCTCTGTAGAAAATCTTTATGATAATTGATATGATATACACATCAAGAATATGTTTATTGAGAGAACTGGTAGAAAAATGGAAGATATTTGCAAGAGATAGTCTACCATGAGTCATGTCTGTACTCTCACACAATTGACTGAAAGATACAATGTCATTTAGTAGAGCAAAATACCACTTTAAAGTCTCTCTTCTAATAAAGCATTTCCTATCCAAACCATTTAAAATTCTTTAAAAGACAAAACAGCAATTAACCTTGTTCAATGAATCTTTGATCATAAATGTCATGAGAAATATAAAATAGAGGGAAGGATATTTGCCAAAGGTGTTGAAATGGACCTTAATACATAGAATGTTAAAACTGGAAGAAAAATTTAGTTTATAGACTATTAAATGTCTTAAGGACCTTAGCACACAGAATGCCAGGGATAAATGGAACCTTAAACTATAGGATATTGAAATTGGAAGGCAATATAATATTTAGAATATTAGAAGAGAAATGGAATCTAAGAATGTCAAATGTCCAAGCTAGATAAAATACTAGGATATATCACTTCAGAATCACAAGGAATGTTGGAAAAGATTGTTAGAGTAGGAAGGAGAAAAATTACTAGCAATATTGATGTCCAGGGAAGTTACAGGAAATGCCCTTAAATCAGTTTTTTAAATTCAGTCAGGGATGGGGGAGAATCAGGATACAAGGAGGGAGAGAGAGAGAGAGAGAGAGAGAGAGAGAGAGAGAGAGAGAGAGAGAGAGAGAGAGAAAGCTCTGTATCCCCAAAGTTTTCTCTTTCATTCATCTCATCCAGGGATTAACTTTTCTTCATAAACTTTTTTAATGACTTGATAATTGGATTTCAACATAATTGGCTTCTTCATAATTCTATGCATTTTGTTTTTTTGCATTTAAAAACATCATTTTGCAAATAGATCCTTAGACTCACTAGAGTCCCAAAGTCCCTCTATTATACACAAAAGGTTAAGATTCTATTTATTTCCTGTTCCTTTTTCTTATAAATAAGAATCCTGAAGGCCAGAACGCATTAAGAGGTAAAGGGTTCAATACAAACATAAGGCAAAGGAGAATTCCCTTTTCAAAGCTGGCAGCTCCAACCTCCTCTTCTCACAGTGATGGCTCATGCATCATTCTTCAGGAAGAACTAAAAAGAAGTCCATAAATTTGGGCCACCAGGCAGACTAGTCCTGAATTGCCAGAGACCACAAACCTTATGAGAACTTTCCTCAAATAGCATGTTTGTGATGCTCGTCCTCAGCCCCAAGCCAAAGCTAGCAATGATAGCCCCTAGAGCAAGTAGTAAGAACATGACCAGGATGAGCAGCAGAAAACATACCTGGGGCAAGCAACAGAGAATCAACTTTGTAATTCATGAGATTAAAATAATATAACAAGTGACAAAGGAAGCTTCAAGTTGGAGAGTTAGTTACTAATGTTTCTTCTGTGCTGCTGGAGTATGGAAGTTTGGTACAAGATTTTGGTGGGGAGAAGGTGAGGAGGGCCAGAAGCCTGAGGGAAGTTCAAGAAAGTCCACTGAGCCTCAGCTTCCAAGAAGACTAGGGATTTTAAGAGGCCAGTGGGAGAAGGGAATACATTTCAGTCCTTGGAGGTAATCTGTCAAGTGTGAGCAACAACAAGGCCAGTTAGCCCACATTCAAGAATGCACGATGGGGAGTCATTCCTGGAAAAATGTAAACCTAGGCTGAAGCCAAGGTGAAGAGCTTTAAATGCCAGACATTTAATTACATTACATTTGATTCTCGGGGGAGGGAATGGAAAGGCACTGGAGTTTATTGAGCAAGGGGATGACATATTCAGACTATAGGAATATCACTTTGATTCAGATCTATGTATCTATCTATATATGGAGAGAGAGAAAGAGTAAAGATAAAATAAAAGAAAGGTTAGATATGTTCTAGATGTATATCTAGAAATCGACCTAGATAGACAAAATTGGATCTAGATTTATATAGATAATATATGTAAAGTACAAAAAATTATCTACATCTATATCTAGATAGATATAGATAATATACATAAAAAGGAAAAGATATGTAGATCTATATCTAAATAAGATCTAGATATATACATAAAGTAGAAAAAAGTTATATTGATCTATATCTAGAGACTAGATAGATGGATATAGATAATAAACATAAAGAGAAAAAGATATCTAGATCTCTATCTAGATACAGAACTAGATAGATATAGATAATATACATTAAATAGAAAAGTTATCTAGAACTATATTTAGATATTGATCATATAGATAATATATAAAGTAGAAAAGGTTATCTTGATGTGTATCTAAATACCTAGCTAGATACAAATAATATATATAAAGATAAAAAGATATCTAGACCTCTATCTACATACAGAACTAGATAGAGAGATATAGATAATATACATTAAATAGAAAACGGTATGTAAAGCTATATTTAGATACAGATATAGATAATATACATAAAGTGGAAAAGTTTTCTATGTCTATATCTAGCTAGATCTATATAGATAAAAGATATCCAAATCTCTATCAAGATACCGATCTAGATAGATACATATAGATAATATACATAAAATAGAAAAAAGCTATATTGATCTATAGATAGAGATCTAGATAACTAGATATAGATAATATACAGAGGAAAAAAGACATCTAGGTCTCTATTTAGATACAGCACTAGATAGATAGATAGAAATAGATAATATACATAAAGAGGAAAAATATATATAGATCTACATCTGGATGCAGATCTAGATATATAGATATAGATAATATACATAAAGAAGAAAAAGTTTATCTAGACCTTTATCTAGATAGATAATGATACCTGTGAAATAGATGGATCTAGCTCTATAGTTAGATACAGATCCAGATACATAAATATACATATGGCTAACATACACAAAGCAGAAAAAAGCATTTATCTGTATCTAGATACAGATCGTAATAGATAAGTATGCAGGTCCTTTCCAGTGAAGATAAAATGGACAGTAATGGTGTTCCACTCAATAAATGAGATAGATACAAGAAATATTAGTGTATGGGCATCCCAGTGATCACTTGCTCCTGTGGGGAAGCCATAACGTGTCACCAGCAGTTGGAGAAGAAGAGATGGCCATAGCAAACAAGAGTTTTTTCACTTCCTTATTCCCTCTCAAAAGGCCTCATAGTCACCTCATGGATAAGGTCCCCTCCTGGGACCGTCATTCACATTTTGCAGGGAATAGAGCACTGGATCTGGAGTCAGAAAGACTCATCTCATGAGTTTAAATCCAGCCTTACATATTTACTAGCTGTGGGACCCTGGCCAAGTCACCTCACCCTGTTTGTCTCAGTTTCTTCATCTGTAAAATGTGTTGGAGAAGGAAATCACAAACCACTCCAATATTAACATGATATTCTCCAAAATTTTTCAGACTTACTGGATGGCTGTAAAAGACATTAAAAAAATAAACCAAAAAATTACTACCTAATCTGATGTTGATTGACAGATCAGTAGTAACTTCTGCAGTATAAGGAAGAACAAATAGTCTCCCCTTCCACCATTTATTTTTATGTGTCCCATCTACTAATGGGACCACAGCTACTACTACAGAAACAATTAAAAAAAAAATCCTGCATGTTTCGCATTGTCATGACTGAGTCACTTCAAATTTATCACAAGTGAACCTTGATGAGAAAGGCATCAGGACTTTGACAGAGGAGCAATACAGTATGAATACATCTAGGAAACACTGAGTTCATTTTGGCTGCATTGCATGTAGTGAGTAGAAGAGTAATGAGTAAAAAAAAAAAAAATAGAGATGGTTGAAGGGGAGATGGTCCTGGATGATGGATCACAAAATTTAAATTCCATTTTGTAGACAGAGGGGAGATGAGAAAATGTCCAGAGGAAGGGAGAAAAAATAACAGGCGCTAAACCCGAGGAAAAGAACTTTGTCAATGATGTGTAGGGTAGTTTGATGAAGAGAGAGATAAGGATTTCAGCCATGCTGAGTTTGAGTCTAGGAGAAGGTATCCAGTGGGGACTGGAGCTCAGAAAAGGTAGTAAGGCTGTGTGTGTGTGTGTGTGTGTGTGTGTGTGTGTGAGAGAGAGAGAGAGAGAGAGAGAGGGAGAGAGAGAGACAGAGACAGAGACAGACAGACACACACACACACACACACACACACACACACAGAGAGAGAGACAGAGAGAGAGAGAGAGAGAGAGAGAGAGAGAGAGAGAGAGAGAGAGAGAGAGAGAGAGAGATGTAGAGATGATAATATGATAATTGAACTCCGGGAGATAAATGAGATTACTAAGTGAGTTTAGAGAGAGATTAGAGAATCTGTGACTTTCATTGATAAGGGCTTGAGATAGCTTTACTAAGAAGGAATTATCATAGAAGCAGCTTCAAGAAGAGCAAGATTTTGAGAGTTAAAGTCATAAAGAGGCTCTAAGGTTTGGAGGAGGAGAAGAGGAAGATTTATTGATAATCTCAAAAACTGCAGAGAGATCAAAGGAACAAGGTATAAGAATACTCTATAGGATTTATCAGTTATGAGATCATTAGTAATCTGGGAGAAAGTAAAGCAAATGATAGAATGATGTACCTAACTATAAGGGGATTAAGAAGGAGGGAAAGGTGAGGAAATAAAATCAATGAATACAGAAGGAGTTTTTTAGGAAATAAGTTATGAAATATAATAACATCTAAAGAAGATGGGAAGGTCAAGTGTAGGTTTTTTTTTTTTAAGGATTAGAAAGGCTTGAATTTATTTCTAGGGAGACAGTAAACAAGAAGAGATTAAAGGTAAGAGAATTATTAAAGGGATGAGCTTCTGTAGAAGACATAAGGAGATGGAATCAATGGGATAAAGCAATTTGGCTTTGGTAAGAAGTGGACCTGCCTTTTCTTCATGTTTTGGAATAAAAGAGAAAAGAATTGGAAATAATGGAAAGGACTTTTAGGTGGTGAGTTGGAAAAAAGAGAGAGCTCATCCTAAGTAGTCTCAATTTTCCCAATAAATTAAAAGGCAGGGTCCTCTCACAAAAAGGAGAGAGAAATGGTGGAATTGGGAATATAAGGAAAGAAAAAGTGGTTAATAAGAGCTTATTAAGGAAGAATAAAAATATGGTTGAACAATAATGTGAAACTAATTGAGATTCTGCCATGCAAATCGACCCAAGTCACTATGATCATGAGAATTCTTCCAGTAGCATTAAATAACCTTTGGAGGGGAACAGAAAGAGAAGATGGTGGAGATAACTTCAGACTGAGGTCTGGCAAGACAATAATAACAATATTATGACAAAGTGGAAAGAGATTCAAGAGTAGAGTATAGTTGAATTGGTTAAATATGGGCTTAAGTCCAAAGGGAAGAAGCTGCAGCTAAAGCAAGAAGATGGACTGGGAAAAATACAGAGGGCTAGAGTCGCTAGATGATGTTAAGAATACAGAATACTTTTAGGAGTGGGAAAAAAGAAAGAAGAGAGGATAAGAGATTGGAATGCAGGCTCTTTGTATCCCCAGCACAAAGCACAATCCCTGGCACAGGGTGGGTAAATTGAACTAAATGAACAGAAAGAGGAATTCACAGATCTGGATTGAAGAGAGAGCACAATTATAACTATAAAGGTGAGATCAAGGGTATGACATCACTGTGGGCTGCTGGATAAAGTGAAGATGTCAGTCATGGGAGTTAAGGAATTGATGACCTGGGAGGCAGGGCATTTGAGGGAACTCTATAAATGTTCTCTATGTGGATACTCCCTCCAATAATGCAGATCAAAATCATCCATTCCTCTCCATCCTATGGGACTCTCATCTATATTATTCCCTAAATTTGCTACATATTGGTGGGCTACCCCAACATGCTTTGCATTCTTATGGCACTCTGGGGATATCAATGAAACATTAAGGTTCTCCATCAATCATCATTCTTTTCAATATATAACGAATCTACCTTTTCTTATCCTACTCATACATTTATCTGATGATTTCCTTTATACCAATTCTCCTACATAATTCCTAATTTATGAGGGATGTCCTTGGAATGCCCAAGTACAATGGTAGGAGTTAAGTAGAAGGAAATACTGTCAAAGAAAAGAATCAGAATTTGAGAGGTGGAAGGGAACTGGACAGCCACTCATACAGAAAAGGAATTCTTATTTTAGAAATATAACGTGACAAACATGCCCAACAAATTTCTGCATGAAGATCTCTAAGGAGAGTGAGCCCACAACCTCTTGAGGCAACTTATTCCACTCTGGAATACCTCTGAAGCAATTTATTCTATTCTGAAATACCTCTAGTTGTTGTAGAGCTAATAGAGGATCATAATAAGGATCTGGATTCATTAATGGACATGGAGCAACATCAGAGTTGGAGATTTCAGAAATCTGGAAAGCCAGAAATCTGGAGAGTCCAGATTTCAGCTCACAGATACAGCTCAACATTCAAACTTCTTTTAGCTCAAGCAGCTTTTTAACTCTGAAACATTCCCCAGTTCTGCTGATCTCCTTCTTCCACTGCTAAGTTCTTTCTGAGGCTGCCATTTTGAAGAGGTCCAAGCTAAGGAATCTTCATTCCCCTCTTATCTGATTTCTCAGACTTCAACATCATTTCTCCACTATGTGTATCTCCACTCTTAGTGTCCCCATTTTCAGTTGTCCTTCACCTTCATTAGAAGGTAAGCTCCTTGAAAGCAGGGTCTGGCTCCTTTTGCTTATTTTTATTCCCAACACTTAGCACAGTGGCTGACACATACTAAATGCTCAGTGTGTGAAAAAAGAATCACTCAATACAGGAGAGGATAGTCAGAGACACAATGTCCCCTAGAAGGAGCCAGGTTTTCATGAGGGTAAAAAGATTGAAGGAGACAGAGAGAGACAGAGAGAAAGAGAGAGGGGGAGGGGGAGACAGAGAGGGGGAAGGAGGAGACAGAGACAGAGAGAAAGAGAGGGGGAGGAGGAGACAGAGAGAGAGACAGAAACAGAGACAGAGATAAAGGGGGGGAAGGGGGAAAACGGGGGGGGCGGGGTGGAGGAGACAGAGAGAGACAGAGACAGAGAGACAGAAAGATAGGGGGGAAGGGGGAGACAGAGAGAGAGAGAGAGAGAGAGAGAGAGAGAGAGAGAGAGAGAGAGAGAGAGAGAGAGAGAAATCTATAGTGAAAGGAAGTTTGTTAGAGATCCAAGAAAGTTTGAAGGAAGGACTCCCAAAAACACAAAGAAGATGAGAAGGATGGGCATTCAGGAAGGGAAGGGTTGAAGTAGATGAGGTTTAAACAGTAGAAAGGGATAGCATAGAAATGAGGTTTTCAACTCAGTAGCAAATTACTCTGAGTCACAAGGTTCAGACACAGAGAAATTAAATAGCAGAAAACTGGGGCTTCCATCCTTCAGGGTCAAGGGATGACAGAGGGCCATCAGCTTATTCTTTTAAGTATCAGGTAAGGAAGGACTGAGCTAGGTTGAAGATCAGAGATTAGAGCAAGCATCTCAGGAGGCAGAGCCCTGGAGATCTTATCCCTAACCCTAAGGAATTTATTAACTGTGCTCAAACCATTCCTTTGCCTAGAACTAAGATCACAGAACCATAAGTTCCTAAGTGTAGAGCTGAGAGGGATCTCAGAATTCATACAGAAGGACTCTTTCATTTTACATACAAGGCAGCTGAGACTCGGGAGCTTAATGGATGAAGAGCCAGAAGAGACTTTCTTGATGGAATGACTACTTGGCTCTGGCACCCAGGGTGTATCAGAAAGAATTTGGGGGCCCCTTCCCCCCAGTGCGATCCTGAGGAAGTATTTGGACCATTCGGAATCTTGGCTTCCTTTATCTCCAAAGTGGGAGGTTGAACCAGGTAATCTCAAGGCCCCTTCCATGTATAAATCTCTATGCTAGGGCTGTGCATGGTCCTGGCAAAGAGCAGCCTCCTGCAAGTGGCCCTGGCCGTGCTGGCAAGAGACCTGGTCCCCTGGTGCTTCATGGTTTACAGAGGGCGGAAGCAATTGTGCTTTTCACAGACGGCTTGGAAAAGTAGGGCCAAACAAATAATACCTCCTCACATGGCTGCAGGTTCTGGAGGAAACGAGTAAGGAAGGGTGATGGTATTGTCAAAGTGTCACCCAGGGCAGAATCCGTGCACAGCAGGGCAGAGGAAGGAGGAGCGAGCTCCCCCCGGAGCAGGGATGGAGAAAGGAGGAGAAGGCTCTGGCCTGGGAATCTTGGTGAGAAGGAGGGCCCGCTGGCTGGGGGGGTCCGGGCACAGCAAACCATTGGTTTTCTCCCTGTTTCCCCATCAAAAAAATAAGAGGCTTGGACTAAATGATCTCAAGTCCCTCATGAAGGTGGAAGGAAATAACGGATACAGTGGGCAGAGCTGGGAGTTAAGAAGATTTGAGTTTAAATCTAGCCTCAGACATTTAATAGCTACACAACCTTGAGCAAGTCCTTTTGCCTCAATTTCCTTAACTGTAAAATGGGGATAATAATGGTATCTATCTTCCAGAATTATGACAAATGACATAATGATTATAAAGAGTGCTTAGCCCAGTGTCTGGCCCACAGTAAGTGCTGTGTAAAAGCTTATTACCTTTTTTCTCTCCCTCACAATCTGATCCTAAGATCCTGTGGCTCTTTCCTTTCCCATCATATATTGGTGAAGTCTTCCCTAATATAAGGCTGTAAACCATAATGCTTCCCGAGCAAGTAGGAAGAGCCAATTGAAATGTGGGAAGTGGATGCAGCTCTCCCCAATCTGTTGATGGCCCAAATGTGGAAGACTTTTGGCTCCAGGAAGCAATAACAAGGGAATTTGTCAGGAGGAGCCAACTCTGAAACAAGGAAGGACCTGAATGGAGATTTGGACAAGACGAAGCATACTATGAGTCTTCTCCTGAGCCAGTGTGGTGGGGCTAAGTTCAGGGTCCCTAGATATAGAAAGGACTATTTAGTGCATGAATAAATCTACCACTGCTGGGCCCATATGTGGTGGTGTCCCATGTGGGAAACCGAAGTGATGATTAAGACTGGACCCCTTAATTCTTGTAAGCCTCGTGTATTTGGGTACATCCTTCTGCCATGTAAGGAGAAAGTGTAGTTTAGGGAGAGAGTTTATCCCCCAGAGCTGGGATGTCGAATATTGAAAACATGGGGGGGGAGGAGATTGTAATATTGTAATCATTAACCTTGGGCAGCTGCCAGTTCCTTCTGTTCTAGAGTCACCTGCTTGTTGAGATCAACATACACACACCCCTTCCCCCAGAGCCAGCCCAGCTATACAAAGGGTAGGAAGCCCTCAATGGCATTCCAGCTGTGGGAGAACTCCTGGAGGGCAAAGGAGACATGGAGAGATCCACCTCCATAGACCTGGGGAAATGATGGAATGTCGGAGCTGAAAGGGACCTTCGAATATAGGACAGAATGTTAAAGATGAAAGGGACCCTGGACAAGGAATGTTGGGCTGTGGAACTTCTAAACTACGTAACTAGACAGATCTTAAAACATAGAGTGTTAGAACAGAATATTAGGGCTGGAACGGAACTCAACGGCTTTATTTTTTCCCAAGAGGAAACTGAGAGAGACATAAAGACCAGCTCAAGGAAACATGACTAGTTAGTAGTAGAACCAGGACCCAAACTCCAGGTTCCCAATTCCTAATTTTTGCTCTTTTCACCAGGCAGTTTCTCCCTTGAGCAGTGATCATCTCCACAACTATGTGACGTCTCTGCTGTCCTTTCTAAATCAGAATTTTATCCTGATCCTGCATTTGTTTGACGATAAAGAACAAAAGCATTGAGAAATGGATGGCATATGCATGCTGGGAGTTAGGAATTGATTCGGTGGCTATACCATTGAGACCCATGTTTGAGTGCCTTGGAAAGGGCAGGACCATAAACATGATGAGCCCCTCTAGTTCTAGGTCACAAAAGGAGTGTTGAAGGCAGCAGAATGAGATTGAGATCGTAGATTTCTCTTACTCAGTTTTTTCTGGATGGTCACGTTAGGACCAATGTGGGACACAACAAAACCCCCAAATTAAGGCAGCTATGGGTTGAATATATTTAATAGTAATGAAAAGGACCATAGTGGATTTTCATAGGTCTTCATCATACCTCCCCTAATTGATGGCAAACCTCAGAGCAAATGAGCTTTGGGGAGGTTAATACCTTCCCAGATACTCACAGGCAGTAACTGGTAAAGTCAGATTGAATTCAAGTCCTCTGAGTTTTTTTCTTTCATGAAGTCCAAATTGTACTTGGAAAAGAGCTAGTACCAAGACTATCTCTCAACTAGTATTACTGATTTCTCCAAACTGATCCTCTCTGGGCACCCCCATTTCTGGTAAATACACAAGCCTTTTAATGCATGATTCAATGGGTTCCAGCACTTTGCACAGTTCCTGGCACTTCATAAATGCTTTTTCATTCATTCATTCTCCCTTGAGTCATTGACCTATCCAAAAATCTGGTTTGCCTAAGGAAGAGCAGAAAGAACTACATACAGCTCACTTGGGGACAATAATACTAGCTGAGAGATATTCTTGGAAACTGGAAAGAAAAGATTCTTTGCTCTATTCTTAGGGAAAAGCTTTTTTATAAAACAAAAAATTAAATTTTAATTTTTAATAAATTCAAAAATTATTATTATTACTTGATGGGTTGTAACATGGAAGAACAATTTCCCTTGTTGTACTGGTTCCAGAAGCCAGTTCTATAAACAAAGGAGGAAGTACAAAGAGGCAATTTTAGGCTTCTGTTCCATAGGCACTATAATCCAAAGACAAAAGAGAAACAAGCCTTAATATCAATGAGCCAAAATGGCCGAGGTCACTTCCAGTTCCTAGTTCCTAGAATTTAGGATCATTTCATGAACATACAATTTTATTGTTTCAAAGGACTTTACAATCCATTTTTTTTCATCATCTCTCTCCATTAAAGTTCTCATGCAACATCTTGTCATGGAGGGAACCCTGGCTTTATGTGAAGGCATATTCTGGAAGGGTCTGAGATTGGAAAGACTTAGAATTAGTGATGGAACTCTGGGTTAAGTCAATTGTTCCATCACTAATTCATTGATACAGTAGGAGTATGGCATAGTGAATAAAGAGATTTCTGACTTAAAGTCAGAAAAATCACTGTTTAAGTCCTTCCTTTGACTTATCTGGTTGTATAACCCCCATAGCACAATCCTTACTCCCTAAAGTAGTCAGGAGAAGAATCATGGTCAACATTTTGAAGATGAGAAAAATAGAGACTCTGTTGAAATAAAGTGATTCACACAAAGTCATAGGGATAGTTAGTAGAGTAAGGGTTCAAATCCTGGTGTTCAGTGACATCTCACCTACAAAATGAGAAGATTGAACTCTTATCATTCCTTTCCAGTTCTGTGATCTTCCACAGGAAGGTTGTACTAGAACTCTTTCCATAACACCAGGTTATACCTGTCTGAGGCCATTTCCACATTCCTTCCCAGAAAGTTCATTAATGGGTGTTCAGTCATACCCCAACTTGCAATAAGGGAAGAAGTTGTCAAAGCCAAAGCTTCCATGTCAAGGGTTTTGAATGGCACCATCTCTAGCATAGGTCAAATGAGATTGGGCTTCCTGGCAAGCTGTCGATGCTCTAATTTTGACAGATTTACTCAGCAATTGCCATTAAAAATCCACAAATATCTACTGTACAGTATTCATATAGCCCCTGGTGTTTGTCAGGCATTGAGGAATACAGAAAAATAATAGATCTGGGAAAATTAGGGAGATCAGTCATGTCCTGGAATTAAGACCCCAGTCTAATCTCAGCTACTGAGTTTGTGACCCTATGAAAATCATTTCAGTTTCTTCTATAAAATGGAGAGGTTGGTGGGAGGAAGGAAGCCACCTGGTATAATGGAGAGGGAACCAAACACAGAATCAGGAAGATACAGGATAGGTTGGTTCTTGCAACATTTATTATCTGTGTGGCCACTGCACAAGTTGTATTATATTTCTGTGCCTCAGTTTCCTTATCTGTAGAGTGAGGTAATTGTACTTGGTAATCTTCAAACATGCTTCTAGCTTCAAATCTGTGATAATATGGTTCCTTGAAGATCACGATATTTCTCTCCAGCACTAACATGTTATGGTTCTTTGAATATACTTAAGTGCAGAAAAGGTACTGGAGCAATCAAAGAAGTCTTCTTGGAGATATTGGGACTTGTAGAATATTAACTCACATTTCTACAATCTCTTAATTTTTATAAAATGCTTATTCTTGCAAAAAAAATCCTATGTAACAAGTCCTTTGGGTATTTCTCTCCCCATTTTAGAGGTGAGGAAATCCAGCCTCAGAGTTCAAGTACCCTTAAGTTTACCTAGGCTTACATAAGCAGTGCCGGGGCCAACATTCAAACCATAGTTTGCCAAAAGGCAAAAGTCTATTGCTTTTTCTACCACAAAGTGTTGTTTCTCATCCCTCTGAAAGATGGGTAAGGTTGGAGCGGGCAGAAAAAGTAGAAAAAGTGTCCAGAGCTGTCAAACTCACGGTCAATGGATTGCTTGCAGCTGTGACACTCTCAATTTTGGCCCTAGTCAAATTCAAATGTATTAGGAAAGTGTTTAACAAAATAAATAAAAAACACAACATAGATAATGTCCATCTGTGATCTTCTATGGCAACAGTCCTCTGAGATTTATTTCTATTTGATTTTGATACCACTGATGTCGACAAAGGTGTGACAATGAAACCAGACAAGGCCCTTGTGGGAAATGGGAAAGATTCCAGTCTGGATTGCCTCCATGGGAGCAAGAGCTGATCAGGCTGGAGAGGCAGGTTGGGCCCAGATGGCAGAGGGCTTCAAATGTCAGGGTGAGGAGTTTCCATTTTATGGGGTAGCTTCAGGATCCCTTTATCTCCAACAGAGTCTGGCATCCCACAGTATAGAGAAAAAGTTGTCTTGGACTCTTTCATCTACCACTCACTCAAATCTAAACTTCCAACACAGGGATCTGTTTCCAATTTCACAGCTGAACAAATAAAAAAGGAAATACACAAGCACCAAAAGTATTTAAAATTTCCTTTTTTCTTTTTATTGGCAAAGTAAATATATTTTATGAAGGACAAAAGAAAATATACAGAATTGTAACTTATATACACTGGCTTCATAGATTTTTTTTATTTCAAATTTACACAAATTTTGATATGTTATTAAAAGATATTTTATATAGATGCATCTATGTACAGTTTATTTACATACATTCATAGGATGTGAGATAAACCAGTCAATACAAGCTAGTTCATTGTATATTAATTTCTAGAGAACAGAAGGAATGCATCACTAGCGTAAGGTAGTATCTGGCGCTCTTACGTACAGCGTGCTCTTCGTTTCTACAATGCTCTAATGCTAGAATCGCAGTGTTTTATTTGGGATTTGTCCGGGACACAGAGAGATGAAAGAAAGCCAACTGATAGTTATCTCTGAACAGCAGCGTCTTAGTAAAGATAGCCCCCATCCCATTTTTCTCTGACTACTGAGTTCTATTGGAATCTACTGTTTCTTACATTAAGACAAACATAAATCTCTCTCTCTCTCTCTCTCTCTCTCTCTCTCTCTCTCTCTCTCTCTCTCTCTCTCTTGCTCATACACAAACATACACATACACACAGGCTTGCATGATAAGCACCCACCAACAGGAATCTACAATGATTTGTTTTATTTATTTATTCATTTCTTCTTACCCATCGAGGCTCAGGGGGCTGCTGGAACTATAACAGAGCATCATAAAAGCCAGGTTCTGCTGTACCCAACATGGGGCTGACCTCTTCAGGATGGAGGTGGGCCCACGAGCACCCATGCCATCTTCTCCCAGAGACATTCTCCAGGAATCTCCCACACTATATTCTCTACTGGGCTGCAGACCAGGTTAGGGGACTGGCCCCCTTCACAAACAAAATCCATGGAAAACAGGACAGATAGTCTCTGCGGGGATAGAGGCAAAAATGGGGGCGGGGGCAGGTGCTGGACTGCAATAGGAACTCTGTTCAAATCCTGTCTTAGACATTTATTCCTAGAGTGACCATGGAGGAACTGCTTCATCTTTGTTTTTTTACTTCCTCATCTGTATAATGGGAATAGGGGTGACCTAGAAAGGTCCCTTCCTGCCCATGATCCATGACCACCAATGAGACTCGAAAGAAATGACCTTTAACCCACTTTCACTGATTCCTTCCTGAATTCTTGGCTTTTATGGGTTTCATCCTTTGGAAATATCTGTCAGTTCCAGATGGGGGGAAACAGCTGAAATCTCAACTTAAAAAAAACAAAACAAAACAAAACTTCCTGAATCAGGACGGATCAAGTAGGAGGTACAGACCCATCAAAAGAAACAGGGGTTTCTGAAACCCTCCTTCCCCTCCCCCACCAGAGCCCTTGGCAGTGACCATAGGGACACAAAGGACTTGTTTTCGTTTTCCAAAAGGAATTTGCTATATCCAAACTGGACAAATAGGCCCAGCTTAATAAAAACTCACAATGAATAGCCCTGTTTATGAGCAAAGCCCACAGGAATGCCAGAACTGTAATTAACTAGCTACAAGGAGCCCATAAATTTTCCTTGTGCCGAAGAAAACAGCTTAAAATAAAACACTGTAATTTCCGAGGGAAGAAGCGGCAGCAAAGACATGAAAGGGGGAGGGGGGTGGGGGGGAGAAGAGCAGGCATAAAAATAATAACCGCAGAAAAGCTTCATTCTCAAATTCCATTTGGAGGACACAAACATTCATGTGTGGTGGTGTCAGATAACAGCGTTCCCTGTTATGGAGACAAATAAATTATCGCTATAAAAAACGGTGAACAAAGTGCTGGAGTCAGCTGTTCTCGGCCCAAGAGGTGGGAGGCGCGGGCGGGGGAGCAGGTCAATTCACGGAGGAGCGCACCGAGCGGTTGCTCCGGGGGAAGCGATGCACCTTGATATGCTTGGACAAGTGGTCACTCCGGGCAAACTTCTTCTCGCACACCGGACACTGATACGGCTTCACGCCCGAGTGGGAGCGTCGGTGTCGGGAGAGCTCGTCCGACCGGGAGAATCTGCCCAGGTGTGGGAAAAGAAGCCAGTGGTTAGGACGGGGACCTCGACGCGGGGCCGGGAGGGGCCTCGGGGCTGGCCCAGCCCCCCTTCCCCCCTTTCTTTGCGTCCCGGAGGAGGAAACTGAGTCTGGGCCACCCAGGCCCGCGGCCCTCCCCAAGTTAGCGCCCGTCGTCTTCGGGCGCGGGCGCTTCCCGCTCCTGCTCCCCCTATATTTCACTGTCTAATTAAACTAATGCTCTCCACTCTCCTGGCACAGGAGGTGGGCTGGCTGCAGGTCCGGCCTCCCTCTTCCCCTTCCCACTGGTAGGAGGCAGCTCGGACGGGAAACAGCGCTATCCCCCAGCGGATGGGCCAGGGGCTCCCAGCTGCCCTGCGCCCCTCCGTCTCCCGGAGGCGGCGAAGCCGGTCCCGTTCCCATTTTTGGGAAGAGGAAACTGAGAAGTGCAGGCCTCTGCCCTGACTGTGGAAAATGATTAGATATGGCTAAGGATACCAACTTGACATTTCGCAGCATGTGTCCTGGACCTCTCCCTTTCTCGGAAAAACCTTGTTGGGTCTTTACTGGCTGCAAGTCAAATCTAAATTCCTGAGCTTGGCATTCAAGGCCCTCGGGGATCTGGCCCAATTTGACATTATTCCTCTTTGTGCGCCCCCATATCCCAGTCAAATAAGGCAGCGCAATATTTCTCATATACCCACTATACCTTCCCGACTCCCCGCCTTCAGCTCACACCATTCCTTAGGCTTTTCCCCCAAAATTGCTGCCTCTTAAAATTTTACCCATCCTCCAAGGCCCAGCACAAATCCTCCCCATCTCCCTCGTCTTTCTCTTCCCTCAGGCTTGTCACAGAGGTGTCTCGGGCCTCACTTAGGGCAGAGTATTTATTCACATTGAACAAACCCAAGAAGTGGCCAGCTGATATATTTTACTTAAGCCTGAAGCTAAAAAGTTTATTCTGATTTTAAAAGAACTGGGTGTCTATGTACAGAAAAGTGAATCAAATATCCAAAATCCTTTCCCTTCTCTCTCCTCTCTCTGTCTCTGTCTCTCTGTCTCTCTGTCTCTGTCTCTCTTTCTTTCTATCTTGTCTCTCTCCTCTCTGTCTCTCTATCTCTGTCTCTGTGTGTGTGTCTCTTCTTTCTCTCTTCTCTCTCTCTCTCTCTCTCTCTCTTTCTTTCTCTCTCGCTCTCTCCCTCTCCGTGTCTGTCTCTCCCTTTCTCTCTTTCTGTTTCTCTCTCTCTTTCTGTCTCTGTCTCTCTCTCTCTCTCTCTGTCTCTGTGTGTGTGTCTATCTTTGTCTTTGTCTCTGTCTCTCTGTGCGTGTCTCTTTCTGTCTCTGTCTCTATGTGTGTGTGTCTATCTTTGTCTTTGTCTCTGTCTCTGTGTGTGTGTCTCTCTCTGTCTCTGTCTCTCTTTCTATCTTGTCTCCTTTCTCTCTCTCTGTCTCTCTCCTGTCTCTGTCTCTGTCCCTGTCTCTCTGTGTGTGGCTCTCTCTCTGTCTGTCTCTGTCTCTGTTTCTCTCTCTCTCTCCCTCTCTCTCACTCCCTCCCTCCCTCTGTCTGTCTGTCTATCTGTCTCTCTCTCTCTTTTTTCTCTCTCTGTCTCTCTCCTGTCTCTGTCTCTGTCTGTCTCTCTGTCTCTGTCTCTATGTGTGTGTGTGTGTCTCTCTCTGTGTCTGTCTCTGTCTCTGTTTCTCTCTCCCACCCCTCTCTGTCTCCCTCCCTCTGTCTCTCCCTCTCTCTCTCTCTCTTTCTCTCTCTCTCTCTCTCTCTCTCTCTCTCTCTCTCTCTCTCTCTCTCTCTCTCTCTTTCTATCTCTGTCTCTCTCCTCTCTCTGTCTCTCTCTGCTGGCTGTCTCTCTTACATCTATTTACCCAAAGCAGCCTAGTAAACAAAGTGGGGAGACTTTTTTTCAAAATTTGGGCACAAAATAGGCAGAAACATGGATTTGGCGAACAAAACCACTTCTTACAAGTTGAACAATGGACTTAATTCACACCTCAAACATTTGAGGATAACTTTTCAGAGAGATTTCCCCCCTGAGTGGACTCATTCCATTTGGGAAGGACATACTGTTTACTAAGAAGAGTAAACAGACATCAACTTCAGAAGCCAGCTTGGAAAGAAAGATACCAGAGATTGTGTGACCAAGCACAGAACAAACAGAGAAAACAATGCCAAAAACAGTATTTCCAGCAAGAGGAAAGTAACAGGCTCTGATCCCCAGGCAGTACCTAAGAAGTCTTTGTTAACACAACCTTTCTGAGCCTAGAAAGTCCCTCCCAGTCATTACTGCCCAATCTCCTCCTTATCCCCAATGCCAGGCTTCCAAGGTGGCCAATGGGTCCTTAAGCTTCCTACAATTATTTCAGATGGGTCCTTGTCATCCCTCCTCATGGCCCCTTCTTCATTATCATCTGAAGGTACTTCGGATGTATTTGGAAATAGATCAGCTATCAACAGGAAAGAAAAGGGCAGAAATGATTAAGTCCACAGAGAGCAAACCCCTATTCTAGACTGGAGATCTAGATAATGTACTTAGAACAGGATGTGGAAGCACATGGGGACCCAAGAAGCTCTCCTGGACTACTCTAGCTTAAAGTGTCAAGTTAGAATGTCAATTTAGAAGGCAACTTGGACATAGACTTGGACATGCATGAAAAAAGCATTTGTGGAAACACTGCTTTAGGATAAATTACTGAGAACAAGAACATTATGGAAAGAAGAACTCTTAGAAGACAGAATATTGGAAACAGACTAAAAGGACCAAAGAACAATAAAGGCTGGGGCTGGATCAGAGCCTAGAACATGGCATGTTAGTGCTGAAAGGGATTTCAGAAAGCTGAACATCAAAGTTGAAAGGGTCTTTAGAACAAAGGAGATCGTGGAGTCTTAGAGCCTTGAAAGAGCACTTGAAAGAACAGAATGTGGAAGCTGGAAGAGCTCTAAGAACAGAGCATGTTAGTGCTGTAAGGGACTTGCAAACATGGACTCCAAAGTGGAAGGGCCCTCAGAACATGGAATGGCAGAACTGGAAAAAACCTAGAGTCTAAACTTCTTTGTTAATATGAGGAAACTGAGGACTCCCTGCATACATTAGAATTAATATGGTAGCAGAATTGGAATTAGGATTTGGATCTCCTATCTCCCCAAACTTTGTCTTGAATGGGAGAAGTGAAATTGAGTTTGGAAAGGTCTGATTCTGGCTGGCCAGGACTGCAATAAGCAGGCCAGGCTCCAACTTGATTCCCAAACTGTTCTCTGGGTCTCACACCACGCTAGCCCCTACCCAAAGAAGCTCTAAATAGGCCCCTTAGGATACAAACGGGGGTTGGAGACAAGGCCAAACAAATGCTGTTCATCTCTTTAGAAAGGATCCCTGTTGGGGCCGGAGGGGTGTCACATGGCTGAAATGTGTGTGTTACTTGAGCCATGGAAGAAGTGTGAGTTAATATGTTAAAAATACACTGGGTCTCATAACCAAGGTCTTAGTGGAGAGGCAAGAATTTTGCAACACTGTTCCCCAGAGCCCCTGGGGCAGATCGGCTTACTGAGGCCACGGAAATAAAACCCTAAGCATGTTGCTTGTGGACAAAAGGACAGTTCCTTAAAGCCAACATGTGGGACTGGGAGAAAGCTGGGCATTCCTGAATCAAGGGACAAAACAAGGTACAGTGGAAAGAATGTTAGACCGGGATTTAAAGCCCATCCCTTCCCACTAACCATGACCTTAATCAAGGGACTTCAATGGCTAGTTTCTCTTCTTCAGAATGAGATGATCCCTGCCCTGCCTTTCCAAAAGAAGGTTGTGAAGATCAAATGAGATTACAGGCTGTGGAAACACTTTGAGACCGGTCAAGTGCTTTAAGAGAGAGAGAGAGAGAGAGAGAGAGAGAGAGAGAAAGAGAGAGAGAGAGAGAGAACGGTTGTTTTTATGATCAAGTATTTTGTCTGGGGTCGCACAGCTAGTAAGAGGTAGATCCAGATCCCACTATTCTGACTCCGGACCAGGAAAGTTATTTGTAGGATTTTTTGTTGTCAAAGAGGCTAGAAAAGACAAGCCATCATAATTAGTGAATTCCCCAAATCATGCTACTACAGGCTGAATTCCAAACAGTAGAGACAGTAAGTGTTGAAGAGGCACATAAAATGGAGAGATTATGGAACATGGAGATGGTCAGAGAAAACTTCTGGGAGGAAGTGAAATGCAAGCTAGGTCTTTAGGGATAGACAGAGTTCAAATAAATAAAAGAGTAAATGGGAATGAATACAGCATAACATTTGGATACTGGGGAAATGAGTCTGCCTGGAGCCAAGGGTGTTTGTGGGGGAGCAATGGGAAAGAAGACTGGGGAGAGGTTTGCTTATGGAAGGATGTGAATGCAAAGCTAGAGAATTAAAATTTGATTTCAAAAGAAATAGGTGATTATCAAACATTGTGGAGTGAGTGAAGGTGGAGAACAGGATGATTCTGAGAGTGGTATGCTTGATGAATTAGAGAGGATAGAAGACCTCCTTTTTATTCCCGATCTACCAACACAGAAGCCTTAAGTCTTTCTCAAATTAACCACTTAATATGGTGATAGGTCTACTTGCAAATAATAAAGAAATAACCCAATCCTACTGAGAACAGAGAGGTCAATTCCAAAGTCACATAGCTATAATAAGGGCCAGATCTAAGATGAGATCAATTTTCTTTCCACTTACACAACAGGTTTCTTGTAAACCTAGCTAGAAAATGAAAAATTTAGCTAATGAGGGTACAAATGTGTGGTAATCCCAGAGAAAGTAGGCTAATAAGATGATTCTGATGACTGGGAAGTTAAAGTCTTGCCGTTTCAAAATAAGTGAATGTACCCAAGACCAGAAGAGATTGCTGAGATGGGAAGCCATGTGATTATATGTTCAGGTTACAGGGGACACTTGGTTTCAATAAAAGTAGAGGAGAAAATTTAACTGCTGTCTTCAAACACCTAAAGGACTATCATCGTATCATGGGGACCAGCTCCTGCTTCTTAGTTCCCAGGGGCAGAATTCAATTCAGTGGAATGACCCGGCAGTGAGGCTCATTTTCACTTAGTTTAAGGAAGAAGCTTTCCAGCAAAAGAATGGGTCTCCTTGGGAGGCAGTGAGCCACCTTTGTTGAGCAAAAGTGGAATTGACATCTGTCAGGAATGTCTTGTATATATGCGTGAAGGGCTGGGAAGGACATTCCTGCATTCAGGGAGAATACAAGAGTCTGTAGCTTTCCAGTATTTTGCATTTCTCAAAAAACATTACCAACATATTGCTCACCAAATGGAACAAGATATGAGGATTCATCCTTGAAAGAGAAAGAATAAGTAGGCTGTCTTTCCAGATGCTGATAGAGTATTATGCCTCTGGGATGATGATCCCTTATGACTACTAAGTGCTTTTATATGGTTCAATCATTTATCATCTTATCATCGTAATACCAATTATCAAAAGATAATGATCAATAATTAATAAAATCAAATAACAATCAATAATAATCAATAGTGATGGAAGACACCACTGTGTTTTCCAGAAAAGCCAGTAGGATTTTCCAAGGTCAAAGGACATGTTCATGGCTGGATTGGAATCTGAATTCAATTATACATTAAGCTTTCCCCCTACATCACTCCCCCTAACTGCCAACTCTCCCTAATAATGTCATCTGAGGTCTCGGTCACTTGTTAAGGGGAGGCCATAATCACTGTCCTCTCAGCCTTGTGGATGAAGGAGGCCACTGAAGGCCCTCGAGAAAGGGAGTGACACAAGGAAAGAGGTGTTTGAAGAACATTAACCTTGTATGCGAAGCTTTATGAGCAAACCCAGGGGACCTGTTCACGAGAGGGGGTAGCAGGTTAGCGCACACCTGCCCCCAAGGCCAGGATGGGGACAGAAAGCAGAAAGCCATTTCTTGGGGCCAGCCCACAGATGCCCAGCATGGCAGCAGGAAGCCTAAACTGACCAACTGCTGCTCACCCACACCAGCCAAATCCTGTCTCTTTAAACCAGTTCATGTGCTGGGGAAAGGCAGACCTGATCCGGGACACAGATCTAATCTTTTCCTTCTTAATCTTGGTAAGCTCATTTTATCTCAGTAAACCCCTTTACCTGACAGGTATCCTGGGGTATCAATTTCTAGAATTAATATTGCATTAATATATCCAGATGTTTATTTTGCTGATTCATATGACCTTAGATTAGAGGACAGACTCTTGGAGGTCAGCTAATCCCAGCCCTGTCCAGCGAAGGAGCCCTTTCTAACCTGTTCCTGGTAGGTGGCCATCCGGCTTCTGCTTTAATGCGGCTCAGTGGAAAGAGCAATGATCCAGGAGTCAGAACCCTGTATTCGAATCCTGCTTCTGACAGTTGCTACCTGTGTGACCTTGAGTTCTAAATTTCCTTATCTGTATAATGATGGGGCAGAATTGAGTGACCTATAAGGTCTCTTCTAGATCTATGACTGATATTTTAGATCGATCAAAAGGGATTTAGACTTAAGTCCTGGCTCTGTCACTAATTGCATAACCTTGGATAAATCAATGGATCTCAAATTCCTATAAAATGAAGTGATTGGACTTGAGGACCCCTAAGGTCACTTCTAGTTCCAAATCTATGTCTCTTTTGTTCCTATGAGTCAATCCATATGACTGCTGACCAGCTCTTCTTTATATCTAACCTGAAGTCCACCTCCCTGTAACTCTCACCACTTTTCCCATCAGCCTTATGGAGACAAAAAGAACATGACTGGATTGAACCCTCTTCCACTCAGTGACCCTTTGGGTACCAGCTGACAGCCATCATACCTTTGCCCAACTCACCCCCAAACACACACGAACATCCCGCTTCTCTTCTGCAGGCTAAGACCCCTCTCATCCTCATGGCCACTCTCCCCTCTTGGTTAATCGTATACCTGGAGCTGATTGCCTCCTTTTTGCTCATTAGAAGTAAAAATATGCCCACCTCTAGCATGCTTGCATTTTCTGAAGCAAACTTAGAAGCAAAGCCTGGAATTCATCTGGAAAGCTTTCAATTAGCTTGCTCTCACACCAGGGACCCAATCTTCCTGACTAGCTGGGGCATGTAGCTTTGGTTTCTCTCTTCATTGACTTGAAAGGTCTTTGTCTATTGGAGGTCTAGCGAGCACCCCTAGACTAGTGATTCTCAAAGCATGCTCCAGAGAATCCTGGGGAGCTCTAAAACTTTCAGAGGCTCTACAAATTGAAAATTAGTTTCTATCTCTAGAATGGTAAATATCTAAAAATGGTAAGATAAATATTTATAAATAGAACTCACATAAACCAAAACTATTTGGACAGATCGTCAATAATTTTTAGTGTTATAAAGATACTGAGAACAGAAGTTTGAGAACTGCTACCCTAGGCAAGAGAGAATGACAGACTAAAACAGGCTTGTTCCCCTGTTCAGGAGAGATCTGAGAATATGGTCCCATTGCTTGGGACAGTCATTAATATACATTCTCCTCACAGATTCAGGAACACAATAATAGTAATCGTAATAATAATAATAAAGATAGCTAATATTTATATAATATTTTAAGATTTACAAAGCACTTTACATATATCATATTATTGAATCCTTATACAAAGTGTATGGAGTGGATGCTATGGTTATATCCATTTTACAGATGAGGAAACTGAGGCAGAAAAAAAGTTAATGGTTTTCTCAGGGTTCTATAGTTAATAAGTACCTAAAGAAAGCTCTGAATTCTCATCTTTCTACCAAATCCATCATTTCAACTACTATGTCACCTAGCTATATTATTTTTATATATCAAATGGCAAAAGATACAATGTATTTTATACACCTTAAATCACACACATATGTATATATATAGTCACTATTATAAAGAGCTACATAAATATGAGTTGCTAGTATTATTCAACATTAGCACTGGCTATAATTAGAGAGGAAGTGGGCAATCATCTATGATTTAAAGGACTGCAAAAGGGCCCCCAGATCTCTAGTCTACTGGTTTAATAATCCCAGCATTTAAGTTCCTTTGTTTATTATGGCATAGTGTCTCTAGAAGACTCCTTTAAATATACATATATATATATATATATATATATATATATATATATATATATATATGCTCAGTTGAAGGATCTGGGAAGGGGGAAAAATGTGATTGGGTGAGGTAGGGTGGAAGGTGCAGAAGCAAATCTCCAAATTACTACAGGCTTGTCAAATGGAAGAAGGGATTAAGTTAATGTATGTGGTTACAGAGAGCAAAAACGACCATAAATGGGGAAGAAGGAAGAAGGCAGATTTCATCTCAAGAGAAAGGAGAGGTTTGCAACTATTCTTTGTTCATCAATAGACCCCCACTCATGACAACTCACCATCACTCAAGCTGCTTGAGCAGAGATCAGATGACCTTCTACTATCCTATTGAGCAGGAGTCCTCAAACTTTTTAAATAGGGGCCAGTTCACTGTCCCTCAGACTGTTGGAGGGCCGGACTATAGTAAAAACAGAAACTTTGTTTTGTGGGCCTTTAAATAAAAAAGCTTCATAGCCCTGGGTGAGGGGGATAATCATCCTCAGCTGCTTCATCTGGCCCACGGGGCCGCAGTTTGAGGACCCCTACTATTGAGGCTTTCCTCAGAGCTGGAGGGGGAGGTCAGAGAAGCTTGATATTCTGTATCATAGAAGAATCTGGCATATGACCTTTTAGTGGCCACCTCAGCTTCCTTGGGCCTATCGCTGGAATATAAACTGCATGGTCTGCAGAAATCCCACTTCTCACACCTCCAGAGGCTTGATAAGGGTTCTTCTATTGCTAAATGATACTATTTAATCTTTGCTGCATGGTGTAGTGCCTGGAGGCAAGTTGGGTTCCTCTAGTCCCAGCATTGTTACTCACTTGCTGCAGAACCTCATCAGAGCTATTTCCTGTTTCTTGGATCTCAGGCTCTTCCTCTGTCCAATTGGGAGAATAACCTCTTCTTTCTTATGGGGATGTTGTGGGGATCCAGTGAGAACCCAGGTCTGAAAGAGCTTTGGAAATTTCAGGAATTCTTTTGGGCCAGTCACCTAGGAGACCCTTCAGTGAGTCACTGCCATGACAGAATTATGTAATCAACAAAGGTCCAGGGCACTGACACCTCCTCATGTCTCATTACCTACTCTCCCTCCCCCTGTTCAAATGTTCTTCCAGGAGAAAATGCCACACATGTCTTCATAACAAGGAAGGGATCAAGGAAGAGAAATTCCGGTGGAAAGACTGATGGATCTGGAATTAAAGAACCTTGGGTCTGAGTCACTCAGCAGCCACTTAGTACCTGAGTAACCTTGTAGGTTCCATTTCCTTTCTCTTGAACTATTTCCTCATCAGTAAACTCAAAGAGCTGTAGATCAGGGGTTCTTAACCTTTGTGTTTCAGGATCCCCTTTGGCAATCTGGCAAAACTTTTAACCATCTTCTCAGAATAATGTTATTAAGTGAATAAAATAAAATATATAGGATTATAAAGTAAACTAATTACACTGAAATAGTTATTAACATATTTTTTAAATATTCATGGGCCTTACCGTTAATATCTTTGGTTAGAGGGTAACTGGTGATCCTTTTAGATCTAAGGAAACGCATTATGAGTAGAGACTTTCGTTCTTTTCACTTGTATCCTAAGCCCCTAGCCCAGTGCTTGGCACATAGCATGTGATTAATAAATGCTTATTGATTGACCGATTGTCCCTATGATGCTCCCCCCATCCCAGGAGGATTTGCATTTTGCTAGGGAACAAAGCCACAGGCAAAGAAATGGCAGAAATTCTCACCCTAGTGAGAGAGGGAGTAGAAACTAAAAGTTGAGAAAGAAAGGGGATTTTTCTCTACAATGCTTCATCTACTAAGACCATCCCTAATCTTTATGATTTTCTGACTCTAGCTGGGCTGAATAATAAAACAAAAGTGTCCTATAATGTTAGAGCTTAAAGAAAGTACTTTAAAACACAAAATGTTCACACAGAAGGACCATTAGAATCATTGATAGAACACAAAATGTCCCAACTAGATGAGACTTTAGAGCACTGAATTATGGAGGTGGAAAAGACTTTAAAGGTCATCTTGCAAATGAGTAAATCAAGGCCTGATATGGGCAAAGTGACGCTCAATGTCACATGACCATTAAGTGACATAATTGAGATTCAAAGCCAGGTACCCAGAGTCCAAATTTGGTGCTTTTGCCACATCATCTTGTCACTTTAGGATGGAAAAATGTCATTCTTTCGTAAATGTAGCATATAAAGAAAGAACCATGATTCATGGCTGAGAGAAACCTTTTAAGCTCCATTATCCTGCCTCTGTTTTCATAGATAACTTTATTCTGAGTCATGAATACTTCAGGAATTTTACAGCCGATTCTATCCTTCCTCCCCCACCAAAAAAATACCAAAAACCTATTATGGGCTGGAAATATCATTAAGGAGTGGTCTAGGAAAGAAGTGAAACTAGATCAGAAACCCCAGGAGTTCTATTTTTGCAATTGACCTTGATGTGACACTTCCTTTTTTAAGCCTCAGTTTCCTCATTTGGAAACAAAGAGACTGGATTAGATGATCTTTTAAAGTCTCTTCCAACTCTCATGGAATTTTATGATCACATGAAACAAATATTCCAGCATTCTCTTGGCCAGTACCAGTCTCCATTAGACCAAAGTGTGGGTGGGGTGGGCTTTGGTTGTTTTAATAAAGTGTTCTATGTCATGGGGTAGGAAAGGGAGAAAAGAAGCATATAAGGAATGCTCATGAAGGAAGATAACTATCTCCCAGACTGATTAGATATCCATGGTCTTGACCATTCACAAAGAAGGAAAACTACCTCTTACTATGAAGAGACATCAATGGTCCAGATCATTCATAAAGAAGGATAACTACTTCCCAGGTTAAGGAGAAATCAGTGGTCCTGACCATTCATAAAGAAGGATAACTACTTCTCAGTTTGAAGAGATATCAGGGGTCCTGATCATTCATAAAGAAGGATAGCTACCTCTCAGTTTGAAAAAACATCAGCCTCTATTATAGGAATCTATATAATATAGCACCCCCAACATGACACCATCTGGCTCTGCCTGAACAATTCCAATGAAGGGAAATGTGCTACCTCACAATGAGCTCTGTTCTATTCTGGTCAGCTCTAGCTCTAAGGGTTTTCTTAATCTGTCCCCTTTAATTTACAGACTACCACAATAGAGCCAGAAAGGGTCATAGAGAATGGCTAAATTCTTCTTTGTATAGATGAAGAAACTGAGCTCTCAAGGTGAAGTGGTGGCTTCACCTTCGTGTTGATTGCCCAGATCCCAATGATCAAGTAGTTTAGGCTGAAAACAATTCTTTCTAAAGTAACACTCTTAAAAATAATCTAGGCAAGTGACCTCAATCCTCCACTTCACATTGGCAGCTGAAACTTTATTACCAGCAATCCTCAAGAAGGAGAAGCTGTAGGATCCAACCACACTGGGCTTATGTCCATGCTCCCTCAGGCAGAAGTCTTGTAGTGGACAGAGTCTTAGATCTGAAGATCTAGGATTAAGTCTTGGTTCTACTACCAATTAGCTGGGCCATCTAGAAGAAGCCATTTCACATGTCTAAAACTCAGTTTCCTTATCTATAAAATGGAGCTAATGTCTATGTCCCTCCAAAAACTGATGGAAGGGAAAAACCACGAAAAGCGTTTCCTAAAGTATTATAAAAACATTAGATATTATTAGTGTTGGATGTCACCAATGGAGGATGATTTCCTTAGAGGGATTGGGTTAAATCTTGCATCTATACACTCCACTTTTCCGCTTGATCTCAGGTATTTCAGGTAAAGTAGTTCCTTTTCACACAAAGCTTGAGAATCTCTGATTTTATAATCATACCTCAAACTTAAATAAAAGACTAATCTATATCTCCAAGTTATCCAGCCTATGAGAAGCAATTGGGTATCTTGGATCATGAGGTCATGACCAAGGCACCACCTGGTGGCAGTGTACCCTAAACACAGGTCAAACTCCTATAAGCACTGAGCACCTTTTCAAATGAATACTAATTCAAACGAGCAAGCAATAACATGTGATATTAGAGTCATTTTACTGTAGGGACAAAGCTGGTTCTGCCAATTCCCAAACCCTCACTGTCAGATCTGAAGCCAAAGTAAAAGGGGGATTCAAAAGGAGACATTTGAACCCAAATAACTTGTAGGGGAGGATACTAAAGAAAGTAGTGCAGCAGAGTGCTGGATTAAGAGTCAGGACCTGGGTTCAAATCTTAGCTCTACCCCTTACTCTCTGTACAAGTCACACAAACTTTTTAGGTCTATTTCCTCATCAATATAATAAAAAGTTTGAACTAGATGGCCTCTGATATCTCCAATATCTGCAATCTAGATGCTGTTCCCTCAAAAGGTCAAGGTAGGAACAGGGCACAACACTTACCCTTACTGGGTTCACTGCTCTTTGGCGCCCTGCTACAGGAGGAAAGCTTGGTGTAAGCACACCAAAGAGCCTAACTTGGGGTTGCAAGGAGGTGATATAACAGTAAGTAGTTCTAGACTTCAGCTGCATCTCTGCTATTGACAAACTGTATGACTTTGAACAGGTCCTTTCCTCTCTCTATACTTGTATGCCTGAACAGGTCCTTTCTTCTCTCTACACCTGTATGACTTTGAACAGGTCCTTTCCTCTCTCCACAGGTGTTTTCCCACTTAGGCACACCACTACCTTCACTGGGTTCACTGCTCTTTGGCGCCCTGCTGCAGGAGGGAAACTTGGTGTATGCACACCAAAGAGCCTAACTTGGGGTTGCAAGGAGGTGATATAACAGTAAGGAGGACTGGGCTTCAGCTGAAACTCTGCCACTGACAAACTAGGTGACTTTGAACAGGTCCTTTCCTCTCTCTCTACACCTGTTTTCCTACCTAGTAAATGATGTGCCAGCACTAGAAGATCTCAAAGTTCTCTTGTAGCTCTGCCCATTCCAAGATTAGACTGGCAGTATGAGATTTATATGCCTGGAATATACTCACCCCCATACTGAGGAAAGCGTAGGGGGAGGGGAGGCAGCAGGGTGTGCCAGATCACTAGAGATTTTTCTCCAACTCTCTTGCATTCTGTCCCCAGGGAATTTGGAAAATGGCCATTCCTGATCTCTGCTAAACCAGTAGCTTACAGGGAAGTGGCAGAAGGTCATGGGTAAGTGTAATCATTCAGAAAGGGCCTTTATAATCAAAGACATTGTTTTTTAAAAGTTCCACCTCTCTGGGCCAACTGTGTGCCCTAAATGGAAAGGGACTGAGTTTTCATTTCAACATAAGTGTTCTCCCTGAGGGCAGGATCTAGAAGTTTATTACCCATCAGGGAGTGGATACTTTTGACTTTTCACAATTTAGCAGACACAAGTACACACACACACACACACACACACACACACACACACAGACCCCTCTCCACCCGAGAGTTCAACACTATCACAAATTCCATTGAAGACCCTAGAGGGTTACTATTTCCAAGAACTTGAAGGACAAGTATGTTCTTTAACAAAGAGAAAATGATTTAACACTCCCCCCATCCCAAATAAACACACACACATAAAAATGTGCGCGCACACACCACACACACACACACACACACACACACACACACACACACACCAAAGCAAGAGCCTGGAAAACCAACAACTCTTCCAGGCTAGAAATTCCTGTGGCATGAGCTACATGGGGAAAGAACATGGGCTTTGGAATTACATGATGCCTATGAAGTCCTGGAGAGGATGATGAACTTCTGGAAAAGGTAAAGAGGCTTTTTTTTTGCAAAATGATTTGGGAGCTGTTCAGAGCTTGCTCTGCCTGAGGCTACTAGTGGACTGAGAACCCTAGAATGCTAGTATCTGGAGGTGGGAAAATTACTTGTCTCTCCTCAGCACACAATCACCAAGTTCTTCCAAGCCCAACCACCAAGACAGGCCCACAATATTTCATCCAAGTCGGAAAACCTGGCTGCTACTGGGTGAGGCTGGGCCGGGCACAGTATACAGCCCCAGCTGGCATGATAAATGCTGATGACTGAAATAGGCCTGATGATAGTTTAGCTCTAGACCTGATGATGCTACTGGGAAGTTCACTTTTCTTCCCGAGACCTCAGTTTCCTTTTCTGTAAAATGAAGGGAGGTTTGACTACATGGTCCTAAGCCTTCAGGTATGCTTGGAATTTCTGGGTATCTCTCCCTGCAAAAAGTTCGGTCCCCTCCCAGCAATGGCCCTGCTCCTGCACGCTGACTGATTCCAGCACACGAGGAACGGCCTGTGCTGTTACCTGCGGACACGGGCTGTTCAGTTATCCTAGACAGAGCACAGGCATTTCATGTAAAAGGTTTAGAACTAGAAGGAACATTGGAGGCCATCTAGTATAACTCTCTTGACCTCTGAGACCCCTTCTCTCTGGGATGGGACTACCCCGAGGCTTGACCAACTACTCAACCACCTCTTCCATGAAGCCTGCCTTGGTTAGTCCAGTTCATAGTGATTTAGAGGCAGCAAGCCCGATGTGAAGAACATTGACTCTAGGTTCAAATACTGCCTCTGATTTTTGCTAAAATAACCTCTCTGGGGACTGGTTTCCTAGCCTCCCTAAAAATGAGGGGTTAGATCAACGTAACATCCTCTTCCCACTCTCTCTAGAGGAACCACTGACTTTTCTGTCCTCTGAATTCCTCATGTACACAACATCTATACCAGTCATTCAACATATGGCATGTAGTCCCAGCCAGGCTTAATTTTCAGGATGACTTTCTCCTTTCCCTAATTAGGATTTATTTCATCTTCTATAAAATGGTGGAGTTAAGACTCTCGTCAAAAGAGTATCATCAGACTTGGAATCAATAGCCTGAAGTTCAAGCCTTGGCTCTGCTACTTAGTTGTGTGACTATGGCCAAATCATAGCCCTTTGAGCCTCAAGTTTCCTCATCTATAAAATGGGAGAATTAGATGAAAAGCACGAAGTCACTTCCAGGTCTAACAGTTGATCAATCTGAGGTATTGGTTCAACAACTGAGTCTTTATACTACCTTATATTCTTGATCATCTTGTGATCTCTTCTCTATTATTATTATTATTATTATTAACTCCTGCAGGGAAGAAGCTATGACTGACTGATCTCTCCACCCCACCTCTGTTGCTGATCCTCTCCCCACCACATCCCTCCCCCAGAATACAGGCCAGGGCCTTGCACACAGTAGGCACTCAGTAAATATTTGTTTGGTCGACTGACTGATGAACTTTGCCCCCTTTCCAACAATGGCTGGAAATCTCAGACAAATTCTGGTTACAACTTGGACGACTCCATATCTACTGCCCAGTTTACTCCTAGGGTGTCCACCTCAGCTCTCTACCCAGCAAACACTCCTGCTGCAATGAGACTAAAGTGAGAACCGACACACGGCAAGCTCCGGCAAGCCTCCCGTCGGTGTTAGGAAACCGGAAAGCAGTTGGTTTCTTGCTTTGGAAAGCGGTGTGGCTCAGGCACACGTACAAGGAGCTCTAGCTGTGGGGGCCTTGCGCCAGCTGCTGGAGAGTGGTCCCACTTGGCTTTGAGATGCCACCCTGTTCTTCTGGAGAAGGGGACTTGGTTAGAAACCAACGGGGAGCCTTATCTACAGAGTTGTTGTGGGGGAAAGCACAGCCCTATCTGCTGGGCCCTAACTGGTTGGGAAGGACAGGCCCGCCACACCATAGGCAGTGGTCCACATGCCCACCCCCAGATACTGACCTCCAGCCACACCCAGGCCACGTGCACGCAAAAGGCTTCTCGCCCGTGTGCCTCCGCAGATGGGCCTTTAGGTGGCTGCTCTTGGTATACATCTTGGTACAGCCAGGGAAAGTACATTTGTGCATTTTAATGAGTTCCGCTGCCGGGTTCTTTGGAAACTTCTGGCCTACCAGGATCCCTGCGGGTCCTGGCACCATGCCCCCTGGACCAATGGGCTTGGCTGCAATGGGCACCGGGGCAATACGCACAAACTTGGAAGGCAAGTTCAAGTTGGAGGACTGGACAATCTGTGGCACCAGCGCAAAGGTTTGCCCCTGGATGTTGACGAGGAGTTGGGCGATTTTAATGTTGTCTGGGGTCTGGCTTGGTGAACTGGGCCCCGTGCTGGACTCCTGTTTGATCTGCATGGGTTGGATTTGGAGGATGACGGGGATCCCACCCTCGGTGGCCGCTGTGCCATTGGAGCTGTGGGCACCTTCTGCGGAGCTGCCAGACTGGGGGGTTTTGCTTTCTTTCAAGCTTCCCCCAGGCAGGATGTGGTCTTTATGCTGCCCAGAAGAGAGCTGGTTGCAAACCCGAAGGTCCTTGGTCCCGTTTTCAGATCCTTCCTTGAGTTCCAGCTCCATATTTTCCTCCAGGAACTCCTCAATCTCTTCCAAGGTGGGCTGAAAGAGCCCCATGTCTTCTGGGTCTGGGAAGCGGAAATGCTCCTCTTTCACCATGGGCTGGCACCTTCGCCAGTCCCACCAGGCCACAGGGCTGCCCCCCAGGGTCGCCTGGGACAGCAGGTAGTCTAAGATGCTGTCCTGGCCCTCAAGGCTTGAGGTGCTCCCGTAGCTGGAGCCTAGCACCTGCGAGTCGGGGCTGGAACAAGAGCAGAAGCTGGAGGAGTCGCTGTCGTCCTCTGACAGCGGAGAGGGCAGCATGTGGTAAGCCCGCCCGCCAGCCGGCATGTCCCCCAGGTAGCCAATGGGGAACTTGGTGGTTGAGAAGGACTCCCCCACCGGGAGCAAGTGATCCACCATTCCTAGAACAGTGCTTCCGGGATGGCCACCAGCATAGACTAAGAGGTCCCAAGGTCAGACGAAAACCTGCAGAGAAGGGACAAAGAGGCAGAGAAGTCAGCCCGCGGCTCCCAGTGCCCACCGGCAAGCCCAGTCAGAGGAGGCAGGCTGGGAGTTCAAACATTGCCCCAGCTAGGGCTCTATCGCTGGCGAATTGTGTCTGCCTAAGCATTTTCCAAGATTGCACCACCTGTTTGCAAAAGAACCCTTTCCAAAAGCATTTCACAACTCTGGGCCCGTTGGGCTACAGACAAGGGCTCCTTCCCAGCATCCTCCGGGAAAGGCAGAGTGAATATGCAGAATACAGTCATTCAAAATGGCTGCCAGAAAGGGACATCCTGGTTGACCAGGTAGTCTGTCTGACTGAGGAGCATGGAGTCATCTATGGGCCTAAAGCATGGGTTTCGTGGCTGCAAGGGCAGCCCTAGGGGGTGCAGGAAGCTTCACGGTATCCTCAGCATGGAAGCAAAAAGGATGGATTTTCACGAATGAAGTACCTTCCCAATGGAAATTAGTGTAATAAAGAAGAAGTGTTCCTGCTCTAATCCCAGGAAGGTCACTAATCTAAAGCAAAACTCTTTCTCTGGACCCCAAATACCTCTTCTGAAAAATCAGAGAGCTGGACTAGAATTCAGGGGCTCTTAACCTGGCATTGGGAAACTCGGGTTCTTACGCATTTCGGTAATTATATTTCTATAAAATTGATTTCCTTTGCAATTCCATGTGTTTTATTTTATGCACTTAAAAACATCATTCTGAGAAGAGGTCCACAGGCTTATTCAGGCTACCAATGGGGTCCACAATATAGAAAAGGCGGTACTGGATGATCTCTAAGCTCCCTTTCCGTTCCAAGCTGCTATGATCGTTCTAGAGTCCTATAATGACCCATTATGGATCAGGGCCACACTCCCTCCCATTGGACTGCCATTTTGCTGGTGGCCTGACACTGACTTTTCTTCCCTCTGTATAGAGTCAACAATAACCAGCTTGGTCAGAAGTGCTGCTCCTCAGAGGAACTTTGCCCCTTCAAAAGCATTGCAGCTGTCTTGTTTATCAAGGCTGGAAGGGGGAGGGGAAAGGGGGGAAGGGGAATGCATTTAATCTGTGTCCAAAGCTTCTAAGGTTACCCGACTTTGGCTACACATATGTGAAGTTTGTGCCGTACAATGGAAATGGTAAAGCCCCCTTTATGAATCGCAACAAACATCCTAATGAGCTATTTCCAAAGGAGAGGGATGGAAGATCTAGGCCCACCCAGAGTGGGAAAAACCCCTGGGCTAGGAATGAAGGGACTTAGAATTGATTTCCACTACTACACTTGGGTAAGTCTTCCCATCTCGTTCTCTCCTCCTTAAGAGGAGGGTGATGATACTTGCACAATCTAATAGGGCCACTGTAAGGAAAGTGATTTCTGCAACCTAAAGAGCTATCAAAGAATCAGAATTACGATAATGTCCCACCAGTTCTCTAGAACTTTGGGCAAGATAGAAACAAGTCATCATCCCCGCTCCCGCCCAAGACAACTCAAAAACTTGGCTTAGTGGAAACCCTCATGAACAGTAGGAAAGAGATGTAGAGTGTATCCCACGAATAGGAATCCAAACAGGCCTTGATGTCATTTTGTTCCTCCTCAAAGCAAATGTTCTCCAATTTACAAAGAAAGTCCCCAAATCACGGATTGTCAGAACCAGGAAGAACCTTAGAACATAAACTATTAAGCGCCAGAAGAACAAGGTTAGAAAATAGAATGTTGGGCTGGAAGGGATCGTGGAACATAATATGTCAGAGCTGGACAGGGCTTTAGAACAACGAGTGCTAGAGTGAGAAGGGACCAGCGGCATCTCTCATTTTATATATGTGGAAAGAGATTAACCAGACATGGTGAAAGTTACCCAAATCATATCCGGGATGAGCTTCAAATCTGCTTTCCAATATGTCCCCATCACAACCCTCGTGGACATAGAGCATGAAGTCTGTAAAGTCCTCTTCTCATGATGGCCCCATGGAATGGGCAGTGCAAGGATTATCACCTTTACAGATACAAGTCTTTCTCAGAGGTCACACAACTAGAAAGTGGGATTCAGACACAAGACAGGACATTCTTCCAAGTTGCCACACCATCAGCTATACTACACTGTTCTTTCCTATTCCTTTTGCCTATCTAGTCTATCCTTCAAGGCTTAGAAATTGGGTTTCCAGCACTGGTGTTGCATGACTATAGAAAATTCACTTGATCTCCTAGGCTTAGTTTACCTATCTGAACAACAGCTAGATGCCTCTGAACTTCCCTCTAGCTCTAGAATTCTTGATTTGAGATTCCTACCTCTATCATTATATAATTATCATCGACATGGGCAAGGCACTTAAACTCCCTGCAATTTGCTCATATGAACCATGGGTTGATTGCTATTAACCTCCACGTGTTCCACCGCAACCCAATAGCAATTGAAAAAGGGAAGTGATGTACATTTCTACATGACTACTTGCCATCTAGGAGAAGGGTTGGGGGAAAGGGGGGAGGAATTGGAACACAAAGTTTTGCAAAGGTTAGTGCTGAAGAATTATCCATGCTTATGTTTTGAAAAATAAAAAGCTTTAATTAAAAAAGTGAAATGATAAGAATCTGATGCACAGGGAGGACTGTGTCTTGTATCTCCAATATATCTAGAAAAAAGAAAAACTAAACACAAGGGATGTCTAAGAGGATTAGAAAGAGATGGACCCAAAGAGATCACTTATTCAGACAAAATAGAACCCATAAGTGGAAATCTGGATCTTAAAAGTCATCTAGTCCAATCTTCTCTGAATATGAGAAGAGGAAACTGAGGCCCATGGAATATGCCCATATGGTAAGGGGGAGGGCCAGAATTGCCTCAGGCTTCAAAGGCAGCATTTTTGCCTTTGGTCTGTGGTATGCTAAGTGATGGGATTTGAACCCAGGTACTGGATCACAGGGCCTAAAAGAGTTTCTGCTATTGAGGAGAGATCCACATTCATTCAAATGAATTACTAGAATGATTCTGCCTCTTCACAAAATGCTGCCTGATGTTGGCTTTAATGAGATGTCAGGGCTCAAGAACAATTTAATCAGTTGGCAAATGGAAACAATATACAGCTTTCAAAAAAAAAAAAAAAAAAGGAAAGGAAAGAGTTGTTTTGTTTTATTTTCAGGTCTGTGACACTCGCGGAAATGGGAATTGGAAAGCAACAAGTCCTTCGGAGAACTTTCTTGTTCCGCTGTTCTTGGGCTCCATCACCATCTCTAGGTAATGTCACCACACTGGACAGCTGTTGCATTTTAAGGTCCCGACCTCATAAAATACTCTGTGTGGCCCAGTAGGCACAGCTATCTCTGGACTGAAAATGATATATTCTTTTAAACAATCTTTTAAAAAGAGATGGAACCTTTGCAAATAAAGATTGGTATAAAAACAAAAGCTAACAATAAACATTGAAAAATAAATAAATAGCCTTCTTCTTGGCCCCTGGACCAGTAGAATGGAATGGGCTCAAATTCAAAGGCCTACAGTCAAATCCCAAGCCAGTTACTTTAGCTTCCTTGAGCCTCACACTTCCTTCTCTGCAAATTAATGAGATGGGACTAGATGATCTCTATAATATTATCTATTTCTTAATCCTGAACATGAGCCTCTGATCTCTGAAGAGCAGGTCAGTCATGACACCAGACCACTCTCCTGTACCTGGGAAGCCCATTGCTTCAATGAGTACTAGGAATCCCTATGCATATGGGGAAAATGAAACGAGTACTTACTACATTTTTCTTGGAATTCCCCTAGCAGTTACCTATTTTGTGCTTGGCTGGGCCTGAGCATCAGATGGTATGAGAGAGAAGAGAGGAGATTGTGATCTTCATAGTTCAGTTGAAGGGTGCTGCTTCTGAAGGCTTGTGTTCAAATCCTCCCTCAAATGCTTACTTACCTGTGTGACCTTGAGCAGTCTATCAATAAGTATCAATTAGAAAGAAAGATAAGAAGAGTCCCCATTCCTACAGACCAGTATTGTAATGATTGGGCATATAAAAGTTATATACAGAGTACATAGAAGGTGAGTAGTTAGGTGGCCCAGTGAATAGAATGCTGGGTCTGGAGTCAGGAAGCCCTGAGTTCAAATTTACTCTCAGTCACTTACTGACTCTGTGACTCTGGGCAAGCTACTTCACCCTATTTGCCTCAGTTTCTTACTCTGTAAAATGAACTGGAGAAGGAAATGGCAAACCACTGGTATATTTGCCAAGAAAACCCCAAATTGGGGGGGGAGGGGTTCTTGAAAAAGAGTCAGATAGGACTGAAGAGTCAGATAGGATTGAAAACAACTGAACAGATAGAACATCAAATGGAAAGGGCAAACTAGTAGCTGAAGGAATAGAAAAGGGTATTTTGCTGAGTCTTGAAGAAAGCCAGGGAAGTTAAGAAAGGGAGATGATGTGTCTGTGCATTCCCAAACAAAGAAACTCTCTGGACCTCAGTTTCCTGATCTGTAAAATGAAAAGATACCTGTGAGGTACCTTCCTGCTCTTCATCCGTGACTTAACATATATAAATAACACAATAAATAATAGATGATAGAACATGATCCAATGTCAAATATTTTGTAAAAACCAACTGGATGAATCAGAAGGAAAATCATTTACTCTTCACTAGAAGAGAAGCTCTATGGTTAAAGAGTTATTGAATGGGAGATGAAAGAACTAAGTTTTAGTCCTCATACAGGTCATGAACTTTCTGTGTGACCTTGTGCAAGTCACTTAATTTAGAATCACTGAGCACAAAAGGAATTTATAAAAATGAATCTGTTTAAACCCCCTGCCCTTATTTCTCTGAAAAGTCTCCTGTTCCTTTGCAGAGTGAGAAAATTTGGCTAAAATGACTTCTAAGGTCTCTTCCAGTTATGACTTCCTACATGCTGAATCCCTAGGCAGGATCCTCGTAGTTCTAACATTCCATAATTTGATACAAGAAAGTGTTCCCTAAACAAGTGGGATTTGAACTGGACCCTCTAGGACTCAAGACAGAAGGAAGAAGGGGGGAAAATATTGCTGGAGGAAGGCAACAAGAATGAGCAAAGGTAACGATTGCATATTCATTTCTGGATTTGCTGGGGAAGAAAGAGAATGAAATTTGGAGAGGCAGATCAGACCTTGGATACCAGCCTAAAGGGTTTTAGGTTTGAAGTAGTGGGGACAATAGTCAGTTTGTGAACAAGCTTAAAAGGGAAATTGCAGATCACTGTAGTGTCACAGACTAATGTATTAAGGGGGAAGAGAGACTACAGGAAAGGAAAATCAATTAGGAGGTGAGAGACTTTTCTCCATTTAAAAGAAAATACAAATTACATACTTAGATTCAACTATTATAATCTGGAGTTTGTGCCGGGAGGCAGGTAGAGGAGTTGCTACACATTCCTTTAGGTAAGAAATCCCAGAGATTTTCTAGTCCAGTCTCCTCATTTTACTGAGGGGAAAATAGGTTCAGAGGGGTTAGTTGCCCACAGCAAAGCCTAGACTTGCAAACCTAGGTCTCCTGGCATTCAGACTTTCTCTCCCAGCTACAGCTCCTTTCCCATCCAAGACATAATCCCCAAACTTTCCCTAATGGTTCCCTCAGGCAAGACAAGATTTCGGGGTGGGGAGGAGGAGAGGCAGTAGACGAGGAGATAAAGAGGGACAAAACTAATCTGGAAGCAGGAATCTCTTCTCAAAGTAGCTCAAGCCAAAAGCTTACCATTAGGTTCATAGGAAAATTCAGGGGGGAGGAAGAAGTCTGATTTCCTTACAGAATAAGAGTCTCTAATCAACTTGGTTCCAGATGCCAAAAAAGCACAGTAGGGTCCCACAGCATTAGCACCTACATTTCAGCAACATCTCACCCTTCAGAAAACTGGCCTGCTGCCTGGCTTCTTGAGTAATCAGAAGCACTCCACAACTGTAAATAAGCCTCCCCCTTTTTTTCTTCTTTTTTTTTTTTGGGGGGGGGGGTGTTGTGTGCGTCAGAATTTCATTAATGCTCTCAGACCAGTCTTCCCAAAACACTGGCGGCGCTTCCTTCCTGGGGTCTTCACCAAACCGTTTGCCCATCTCAGGGGCAAGAAGAAATCCATCTCAGCCTTCTTGGATGAGGGCTGGAAGGGAAGGCCCAGTCAGGCGAGCGCTGGGTTCCTAATCCCCGGTGGGGATTGGGGGGGGGGGGTGTGTTCAGGTTTCTTCCAGGGCTTCGCTGGGCCCCGGGATGCCCATTTGCTAGGGGCTGGGAAAGAGAGGAAGATTTGGAGGCAGCGAAGGGAGGGGCTCGAACAGCCCAGGGCTCTCTTTGAACTTCGCCACCTCTTGTTTGTCAGTAGGGTTGGAAACACTCTGGGACGGATCCTGCTCCGGCGTCATTATGCAAGATGAATGCCCGTTCCCTTTGCCCCCAGCATTCGCTGGGGCCCCCAGGCATTCAGCCATCGAGCACAAGGCGACTCCAGGCATTTCTATGCTAATGTCCCGGGCCTGAATGGGTCTCGCACAGAATGTGCCCCGCGATTCAAGGCATGGGAGAGAGGAGGAGGGGGAGGGGAGGGGGGACTGCGTTTCTCAGCCACTGAGACACGAGTTATTTTTAAAGGTTGCTACAGAGCACCTGAGCGCTGCCCGTGTGGGTGCGTGTGTGTGTGAGTGTGTTTTTCCCTTTCCCACTCCCTGAATAAACATCTCGAAATGCCTCCGGTATGTGTCAATTACACCTTGTTCAGCGCTGGGCCCGAAGCTCTGAATGGTTCCGATAGAGATGGCGCATAACCAAATGTTGGCTGTTGCTGTGTCCAAGCTCCCCCCCCCCTTCCTTCCACCCCCTTCTTTTTTTCCTTGATCCCAAAGAGCTGGGGATGACCGACAGTAACCCTGCCTCTCTCCGTTTCTCCTGTCAACAGGACCAAAACAGCTAGCGGCCAAGCACACGCGAGACGATCTGCACCCCCTGACTCGTCCGCCTCCGGTCCCCAGTTTCCCGACCCCTTCTCTCCAAAACAACCCAGCTGCGGCGTTCCCGCAACCCCGCGATTGCAATCCGCGGGCAGCCTGCCAGCCTGCCATCTGGAGAAGTTTAAGTGGGAAGGGTTCCCCTCCCTCCCCCCCAAAAAAGCGGATTCTTCTAGTTGCTCTCCCCTCCTCTCGGCCAGCGCCCCGAACACCGACCCTGGGAGTTGGGCGCTTGGATCCTTCGAGTTGCTGCCATCTGGCCCCCAGCGCGCCCATCCCCATCCCCGCAACCTGGACACACAAACAGCTCAGGGCCGCATTCCTGCGCAGCGCCCCCTTCCTAGCCCAGGCTGCGGGCACCCCAGCTCCCAGCCCCGACCGACCAGAGGGCTCGATCTGCCCGGGAAGCCGGGCACCTGGCCCCAGTCCGGACCCCAAACCCCAGCTGGGCCAGGTCAGTGGCCGGGAGTCCCGGTAGAAGGGAGCTTGGCCTGGCCTGGCTTGTTTACGCCAAAAACCCACCTCCCAGAGGGCCGACCGGCCGGAGCTCAAAGGCCATCTTCCATCCCCGCCCCGGGCCCATATGGCTGTAAACACGTCGGCCGCTTCCCAGGGAAAGCGTCCTTAGCTCGGCTCCGCTGGTCCAGGGAAATAGCTCGACCTCCAGGGCTGAGCCCCCTTCGGGTGGACCGTATCCCCACCTACCTAGCCACCGCAAGCGAGACCCAGCACCGTACCAGCACCCCGGGGACACACAGACCCGGAGCCCCGCTCCAACACGTCACCCAGAGATACAAGCTCCCGGAGAGACACATTGGCACACATACACGTAAGACAGACACGCAGACACACACGGACACACAAACACGTAACGGAGACACACTCCGAGGTAGACACACATAACAGACACACAGACACACAAACATGTAGGGACACTCAGACACATACGTAGAGGCAGACACACAAGGACACAACAACACGTAGACCCAGAAGCTAATGTAGACATGTAGACATAAACAGATTCACACGGACACTCGGTTTCTAGGGTCACACGTCCCAGCAGCTTCCCGCACTCATTTCCCCTCCAAATAAGCAGGTCCCCATTAAGATTCCTCTCACTTCTTCCCCCTCCACCCGCTATCCGTCTCCCCAGTTTGATCCTAGGCTCTCCCCTCCCCCCCACCAGTTTCCTACCTGAACTTTGCGCACCGTGAGAATTTGAAGGGATTGGAGAGGAATCAAAATGGGGGTTAGTGCAGGGGGATGCACCCCAAAAAGAGAGGGGTTCGCCAATCCAATTCCGAATCCGCAAGAGGTCCTATTTGGATGGGGGGAAAACACACCACCACCCCAAAAGGGGGGAAAAATTAAAAAAAAAAAAAAAAAAAAAAAAAAAACAATCCCGCCTGAAGGCTATGAAATGAGCAACTTTGCGGGCAAGCCAAACAGAGGCGGGCCCCGTGCCCTTGAACTAGAGCGAGCTGGCTCGCTCGGGCGGGGCGGAGGGAGGCAGGCGGGCGGGCGGCCCGAGGGGGCAGGCGGGCGGCCGAGGAGGCGGGCGGCCGTGCAGGGGCAGCAGCCGGCGCTGCTGATGTGTCCTTTAGCCGAGCGAGAGTAGTACTATATGGCCGTCACATGACCGCAGGGAGGCTAGCCCTGGGAACGCAGGGGAAGGCTTGGAGGAGGCTCGGCCCCAGCGAGCCGGCCTATTGGCCGCCGCTGCTGCGAGGGGGCCGGCCCGCGAGCCGGGCGTCAGTGCCCGAGAGGGGCGGCCCCGCGCGCTCGCGCTCTCCCCGCGCCCGGCCCCTCCGGACCCTCCTCGCCTCCGCGTCTCTGCGCCTCCAGCAGTCCGGAGTGGTGAAGAAGCGAGGAGCAAGGATCGCAGCGATGTCACGCACCCTCCTGGCCCGTCGTCCTTTGCCGGAGCTGAGCGAGCCAAGTGGGCGCGTGGAGTCGGACTCTGCTCACAAGCGTGAATGAGTCTGAAGGAAAGCGAAGGATGCAGGAGGCGCGTGCGCGTGAGTCCGGGGGTGCGCGCCGAGGTGCGCGTGCGTGAGTCTGATGGCTCCCGGTCCAGTCCAGGCCACCGGCGGCGCTAAGCGTTAGGCAGGCGCTTGTGGTCCATCCCGTTCCCCGCTCCAATCCTTACCTGCATCCCCGACCCTCGGGTGGGGTGGGGGAACTCCAGTGAATCTACTGGCCGAGGCACAACTTGTATCTTGATGGAAGGTAATCAATCAATAAAGATCTGTTAAGCGCTTACTTACTATGTGCTAGGCTGTGCGCTTTACAATTATTGTCCCATTTGATCCTCTCCACAGCCTGAGAGAGAGGTGCTATTACCCATTATATAGTATGTAATCTATTACATTATTTGCATTATTACATTAAAATGAATTACTAAATTCATTTTATAGATAAGGAAACCGAGGCAAACACATGAAATGACTAATCCATGGTCACTATTTAATCAGTCAATAGACATTTATTAGACTCCTATGTGCCAAGCACTGTGCAAAGAGTTTAAGATACAAAAAGAGGCAAAAGACAGCCGCTGTCCTCAATCAGCTTACAGTCTAACGGGGAGAATAGGCAAACAAATATATTCCAAGTCGATTGGTTGGCTGTTGTACTTCGTTCTCCAAAAGGACCAAAGTGACATCTCTATTTTAGAGTCGAGTTACGTGATTCCGACGGTCGTTGATCAGCCTCAGGTGAGCTCAGAACGCTCTGCCACAGGTCAGGCACAAATAGTCCCTGCGAACATCTGGGATGGGGTCTCCAAATTTGCCCATCTCGGATTTCTTTTGAGCGACTTCAGTTCTGTGTAGCTTACAGAGCATAGCACCTTGTATGATGAAACACGTCTTGCTGGGTGGTCTGTGCCAGTGTCCCCCATGTCACATAAAGAACAAAGTTATAAGCACAAATTAATTGGAACTAACAGAGGGGAGGTGCTAGAATTAAGAGGTTTTTAGGGAAGGCTTCCAGTTAAAGATGGGATTTTAGCTGGGAATTTAAAAGGAAGCTGGAGAGGTTAATAGTCATGGAGAAGAAAGAATATTCCAGGCATCCAGAACAGACCAAGCAGATAAAGCTATGAAGTGCCATTTCATGGTGGGGTGGGGGTGGGGTGACACAGTGTGTGACTTATTTCTATTTTCCTCAGACATTTTTTAGGCCTTCTGGTAGTGAATTCTAGAAAGGACCAGATGTTCTGAATTCAATTCAACTCCACAAATATTTACTGAGAAAAGCAAAGGTGTGTGTCTGGCTACCTCTTCAGGGGAAAAAATGGTTAATAATGACATAGTGCTCTCTCTTGGGGAGTTTAGTAGGAAAATTAAGAACTGTGAACAAATAATTTGTAGAATCATAAATGAGAGCTAGAAAGGGCCTGCAAAATAATCTTTTCTAACCTCTTCTCTCTACAGAGGATGAAACTAAGGTTATGTAACTTGTCTGAGTTATATGAAAGTATGATTATTTGAACCTGGGTCCTCTGACTCTGGATCTAGGTTTCTTTTTGCTGCCAGACACTCTCATTTTATGGTGAAAAAAAAAACCCTAATGCAAGAGATTAGAGTAAGAAGAAGAGGGTAGAATAAGATAAGTGGAAAGAAAGTGTTGCAAGGCTCACAGTAGGAAGGAATGGCATTAGATCTAGTTGGGGGACTCAGGAAAAAGATAGAGAAGGAAACACTCCCCTAGAAGTTCTAATATTAAGCATTTTATCTGTTCTATGAGTTCACAAAAGAGACAATATTGCACAAGAGAAGAAAAACTTTACTTTGGAAGATCTGGATTGCCTCTGTGCTGACTCTGTTATATACTAGAGGGGAGGGAGAGACACAGAGAAAAAGAAGAGAAGAAAAGGGAAAGGAAGAAAAGAAGGAAGAGTAGAAGAGAGAAGACAAGACAAGGCAAGGCAAGGCAAGGAAGAGAAGGAAAGTAAAGGAAGGGAAGGGAAGGAAAGGAAAGGAAAAGGAAGGCAAGGGAAGGGAGGGAAGGAAGAAAGGGAAGTAAAGGAAGGGAAAGGAAGAGAAGAGGAAAGAAGGGAAAGGAAGGCAAGGAAAGAGAAAATGAGACAGACAGACAGAGAGAAATAGAGAGCAGAGAGACAGAGACAGAGAGAGGGGAGGGGAAACCTCATAACCACATAAGTAGCTCTTCAAACCTTGTGCTGTGTCTAGGAGTCAGGAGAACAAGATTCTAGTTCTGACTCTGCTAATAGAACCAGGTTCTGTATACTTAGGCAAGTCAGGACACATTTCTAGATTTCAGGTTCCCCCTATACAAGATGGGGATGATGAAATAATATGATATTATCTGATTTAATAATAATATGACTTAAATTGAAACCATACAACAACTAAAACCCTGATCCCTGGTCTCTTAGGCTAGTGCCCTTTCCACTAGAATGCACTGTTCTCTCCTTGCTAGGTAGTAAAGAATTGTGCCAGTGGGAAGGGATTTCCCATTTCTGGAAGAGCTCTCTCCCTTGTCCTGATTTTATGGCTCTTAATAATCCTGTATATACTTATTCTTATTGTTATTATACTTACCTGCATATTGTCTTATCTTCCCTTTCTAGACTATAAACAGCTTGAAATTAGGAAAGCTTTAGTCATCTCCCAGGACCAAGAATTTTTTTTTGCATATATGCAAATACACAAAATATCTGTGATTTCCCTAACATTAATGATGTCCCATTGTGGGATCTCTCTCTCTCCACCAATGAAAATTATAATGGCCCTTAGAGATTATCTAGTTCCGCTCTCTTTTTTACAGATGAGGAAACTGAGGTCCATGGGATTAAGTGACTTGCCCAAAGTCACATAGTGACACAAAGAGACATATAATTAACAAAGCAGAACCAGATAACTCCTCAGGAAGTACCTGAAGCACTTTGAAGTTCAACCTGGATCTCATTGGTAGGAAGAGTCTGGTCTTTCTGATTTCTCTGCACATCATGAAGGATTTTTAGTTGGAAATAGCCTGGACCACATCTGGGATCCAGTTCCAAAATCGAAGAACTTATAGCTTAGAGATAATTTTACAGGTAACTGAACTGAAGCCCAGAGGAGCTAAGTTATTTGCCTAAATTCACAGAGTTCGTAAAAAACAAAAGACAGGATTTGAACACAAGCCCTTTGATCCAAAGCCAGAATTCTTTCTCCTATACAGGAATACCTTCTTCCACAGGGGAATTTTCCAGAGGTCTCAGTCTGGGCCTCTCCTCTGCATTTATCTTAATCTTCTACTTCTCATACTTATTAATGTTTTTATCCTTCCTAAAATTAAACTATACAATCCATGAGAACAGAGCTTGTGTAAGATCTATTTCTATACCCTTTGCACCTGGTACAATGCTTTGACACAACTAACTATTAATAAACATTGAATGAATGGGTATATAAAAGCCCATTTATTAATCACTTATCGTGTACCAATACTGTTCCAAGTGCTAGAAATACAAATAGAAAAAAAGATTTAAATCTCAAGTTGCTGATACTCTAATTGAGAAAGATGATACTTAAAAAGAAATTCACTTTAGGTCATTTAGAAATGCCCCAGAGGTGTTCCAGAACCAATTTTGGAGAGCTGATTGTTAAATTGGCAGCATGAGCATTTATACCAAAGAAATCAGCAGTCACCTCAAATTTTGACTTAAGTCAAATGTTGATATTCTAGACCTAAGAAAGTGTTAATAATGCAGATTAAATGTTTTACATGATTGTATATGCATAACCTATATCAAATTGCTTACTATTTGGGGAGGGGGTAGAGGGAAGGAAGGGAAGGAAAGAATTTGGCATTCAAATTTTTAAAAAAATGAATGCTAACAATCATTTTTACTTGTATCTGAGGAAAATAAAATATTCAAAAAATAATGCCAATTAAACTGAAAAGTGTATCTGCAGATGTTTTTATTTCCCCCTCCCCCCAAAGATATCAGTTGTTAAACTTTTACCATTTTAAGCATATCAACTACAGACATGCTACGGGTGCAGTGGTGGGGTGGTTGGCAAGGTTTAGGGGTACTTATGCTAAAAGATCATTTAACAGTGAAAGAAGTCTGCAGGGTATAGAAACAAGGAAGATGATAAAACTGGAAGGGTCTTAGGAAATAATGGTAAGGAAGATATTAAAGTCTGGTGGTCCTTCATCTCAGAGCAAAGGTAGAAACATCTTCCCCTCTAGCCTATAGGTCTTCCATCCCTTGGCTGTTAACAGAGGTGATTTTGTGGGCCCAAATTGTTACTACTACTACTGCTGCTGCTGCTGCTGCTGCTGCTGCTACCACTACTACCACCACCACCACCATCACTACTACTACTACTACTACTACCACTACTACTTCTCCTTCTCCTATTATTCCTATTCCTACCATAACTATAAATAGATAGGTAAAGTAATTAATGAACAAATGAATGAATGAATAATAACTTTGAGAATTCAAATAAATTGTACTGGAACTGGAACATTATCACAGACTAAACTGCAGCTGATAATTGTCTGGCTATTATCTTGATCCATAAATATTTTGAAAAGGTATTTCAATTGATTTTGCCATACTAAATCCTCAAAATGCCCAACCTATGGGAAATAAAAAACTTCAAAATATCGTGCCCGAATAGAAGAAATCAAAATTATATGGCAACAGGATGAGGCATAAAACATCCTTGTTATCCTGCCTATTGCTGGAATTGTCCCAAAGATGCTTTCAATGAGCCTGCAAAAAAAAAAAAAAAAAAAAAATGAGCTTACATCCCAGTACTTTTATCTAGTCATCAAAACAATCAGTCACTTTAGCCATCTGCACAATGCTCCACAGAATATGAAATATAAAAGAATGATAGCAGGAGAGCACTTGTCTAGGGCCATTTCTAACTAACTCCAAGGACAAGATGAGAACAAGAAAATAACCATACCATTTGCATAGAGCTGTAAAGAGTTGGCTAGCCTAAGCTTTACATCTCTCCAGGATGAGAACTGGTGCCTTCAGCAGGACTTTGAGGATCTGTAACTCGTCATGTCTTATTCTAAAGTTGGATCAGCACAATCTGTGAATCTGCCTTATCTGAAGGAACAATGAAAGGCTGGGGTGGTGGCTGCCCAAAAAAGTCTAGGGGATCCTAGATCCAACCAAAATGGAACACTTAGAATACAACACAACATTGTTCAGTCATTTCTTCACGATTCCGTTTGGGATTTTCTTGGCAAAGATAGTGGAGGCGTTTACCATTTCTACAGATGAAGAACAGGAGGCAAACAGGGTTATGTGCCATTCCCAGCTAGTAAATACTTAAGGCCAGATTTGAACTCAGGAATCTTTATGACCACAAGCCTCGTACTATCCACTGAACCACCTAAGTGTCCCAATAGTATGTTAGACAGAATCATAAGAACTTTAGACTCAGAGAGTTAGAACTAGAAAACATGACAATGATTCTAGAAGGGACCATAGAAAATATTCTAGTCCAATCCCTTTATTTTACTGGGAGAAAACAAGACCCAGAAAGATCAAATTATTTACCTAAATGTCACATGAATTCTAAAGAGGCAAGTCAAAAGATAGTATCTCTAAAAGGAATTTCAACCATCCTTGTTTCTTGCTTCAGTGTTACTGAACTGACTATTCAAACGTCTTGCCTATGGCACTAAGCCTCTAGGTGACTTTATTCTCTCTCTCTCTCTCTTTCTCTCTCTCTCTCTCTCTCTCTCTCTCTCTCTCTCTCTCTCTCTCTCTCCCCCCCCCCAAGCAATTGGGGTTAAGTGACTTACCCAGGGTCACACAGCTAACATGTGTAATTGTCTGAGACCAGATTTGAACTCAGGTCCTCCTGACTTCAGAGCTAGGGCTCTATCCACTGCGCCACGTAGCTGCCCCTGAACTTTATCCTCTTGAAAGCCCTTTCCAGTTCTGACATCCTGTGTGTTTGATTGGGGTGACATACCTGGATTCCCTCTTGGATGCTTCATTTCATATTGATCTCTTCCTGCCTAAATCATGTGCATGTGTTTGAGGGGAGAGGCTAGACAGCAGGGGTGTTGTAGGGAAAGGGCCAGAGTTTAGATTGGGATGGAAACTCCTTCAAATCACTTTTGTTCCATTTTTGTCTTATCTTGTACAGAATAGTCATTTAATAAATCTTTGTTGACTTAAATGACAATCCCAGCTCTGACATGCTACCAGTGACTGTGCCTTGTTTATAAAACAGGGATGATTATATCTTCATTACCTGTCTCACATGGTTGCGGTGATGATACTTTGTAAACTTTGATAATTTATATACAAATGTTGTTCTTTGTTGTTCTTCTTATGAGTATTTCCCAAGGCAATAGTGTGAACACTGATGCTGAGTTTCTCTGGGCCAGGACTTCGCTTGTCCCTAAGTCCAATCATAGTATGGTTTAGTAAAAACTTTCAATTTGAAAGTTGTCTCTTCTCAATTTGGAACTATGCCCAAAGGGCTCTCAGACTGTGCATACCCCTTGCTCCAGCAGTGTCTCTGTTGGTTCTGTATACCAAAGATGTCATAAAAAAGGGAAAGGATCTATTTGTGCAAAAATGTTTGTGGCAGTCCTTTTTGTAGTGGCAAGGAACTGGAAACCGAGGGGATGCCCATCATTTGGAGAATGATTGAATAACTTATGATATAAGAATGTTATGGAATATTATTGTTCTGTAAGAAAGGATCACGGGATGATTTCAGAGCCGCCTGGAGAGACTTACATGAACTGATGCTGAGTGTAATGAGCAGAATCAGGAGACCATTGTACACAGCAACAGCAAGATTATATGATGATCAGTTCTGATGGACATGGCTCTTTTCAAAAGCGAGGTGATTCAGTTCAGTCCAATGTGATGGAGAGAGCCATCTTCACCCAGAGAAAGCACTGTGGGAATGAGTATGGATCACAATATAGTATTTCTACTTTTTTCAGTTTCCTTCACTATATTATGGGGATAATAATAATCACTTTTGGTTTGCTTACTTTTTATTTTCTTTCTCATTTTTCCTCTTTTCAATCTGATTGTTATTGTGCAGCATGATAATTGTGCATATATGTATAAAATAATTGCACATGTTTAACATATATTGGATATATATATATATTGCTGTCTGGAGAGGGGATAGGGGAAAGGAGAAAAAAAATGGAAACACAAGGTTTTGCAAGGGTGAATGCTGAAAATTATCTATACATATGTTTTGGAAATAAAAAGCTTTAATAAAAAATGAAACAGAAAAAAAGAAAACTCCAAATGAGGTCAAAAAGTTGACTCTTCTGTGTGCTACCTGTGTGACTTTGGACAAGTCATTAGTCACTCTGTGTCTCAGTTTCCCCACTTATAAAATAATATTGAGCAAGATGGCTTTTAAGATTTCTTCCAACTCTAAATTAAGGCTCTATAAATTATGATGGCTTCTTCCAGGCTATCAAACCTCAATTGTTGTTTAGAGGAAGAAAATACTAAGAGAATATTTTCCAGATAAAATAAGTTACTGTCTTCAAAGCTTTTCCATAGACATTACTCCATTCTCTCAATCTCCCTGAGGCTGCTAGTAGCATAGTAAATAAATGGGCCTGGAGTCAGAAAGATGTTGTTGTCCAAAAATGGATTTTTCTTGGCAAAAATATTGGAGTGGTTTGCCCTTTCCTTCTCTATCTCATTTTACATATGAGGAAACATAAGACAAACCAGGTTAAGTGGCTTGCCCAGGCTATATAGCTAAGTAAGTTTCTGAGGTCAGATTAGAATTTCCTGTTTGAAGATCTGGCACTCTATCCACTGCACCACCTCAGGAAGAACGAATTCAAATATGACTTCAGACACAACTAACTGTGGGAACCTTGGCAAGTCATTTAATTTCTATCTCAGTTTCCTTCACTATATTATGGGGATAATAGTAATAATAATACTTCCCAGAGTTGTGAAAATCAAATCAGACAGTGTTGTAAAGTATTTAGCAATAGTAGGAGCTTAATAAATGCTTGTTTTCCTTCTTCCTTCTTGAAAAGCTCTCATTCTCAAAATCTGGTGGTAAAGGCCTATAGTACCTACTGTAGCTAAGATCAATAGATCGCAAGCCTGGGGATTCAAAGTTGCAGAAGGGCTGAAATGCACTGGGTATCTGCATCAAGTCTAACATCAATATGGCAGATTCACAAGAGTGGGGGTTTGCCCTACATGCAATCCTTCAGCTCATTCCAGACCAGTTTCTCTGGATTCCTGAAAGCTAGATGATGAAACCTCTAGGTTCATCCTGATCTCAAGACCACTATCTCTGACTGTCTATAGAATATTTCCACCTGAACATACTAGTGACATCTCATAAATGAGGGCAGAGTGGGAAAACAGCGCAGTTTCTACACCCACAGAACCTATGGCTAGTGGGAGAAGACAGTTTCACAAATAACAATGGCATTTAATATTATATGACTAGTTCATGAGAAAATTGTAAATGTGAAATATTACATGATGAGAGAGAGAGAAGGTCTTTATTAAGTGTGGGGGAGATTACTGAGGACTTCAATGGCAAAAGTAGCATTTGAGTTGAGAATTAAAAGGATGGATATAAGTTCAATAGGCAATGATGGGAGGGGCACATTCTAGCTTAGCATAAATTATAAGAAAAACTTAAGGTAGTATAGGCCAATTGTCTTAAAATACAGAATGCCTGGGTGAGGGGGGGAAGGTACAGTTATAAATGGAAAGGAAGAGGAATGGAATGGAGTTACAATATGAAATATATATATATATATATAAATACCAGAATGGAAGTTCATGAAGCTAAGAATGAAAATACAGTAAAAATATCTAGGTAAGACAAAAAAAGAAGAGATAAAAGAAATAGTGTCATGATGAGGGGTAAATTGCAGACCAACCAGTCCTTTTGCTTGAGAAAAGTACCTATTGGCACTATCTGTGTTATATTATAATTTTTTAAATTTTGTTAAATATTTCTCAATTATATTTGAATCTGGTTACGCTCATTTTAGGAGCACTGTGAACAGATGCCATCCTTCATGTTAGCCAATCCTCACCTAGACCATCCCTCTGCTCTTAAAAATTAGAAAAATGAAACCTAGAAAGAGGTCAAGTGATTTGCAGATCACACAAGTAATGCATAGGCAAACCCAGATCTAAACCCAGGTCCAGGACCATCTGTTCCCTTCACTATGACATCAATGATTTAATAAAGTATTTATTTGTTCTGTGGAGTACAGACACTTAGAGAATGGCAGATAATAAAAGGAGTTCACTGCAATTGTGACTAATAAATGTGAAGGGAGTGAAAGAGCTGTAATCTATGGTTATCAAGGCCGGTTTCTGAGGGAGGTAGAATTTTAACAAAAAAGTGGACCTTTTTCTGGCCCAAAATTGTGTGAGTTATGTCTGGCAGCAGGTAAGAAGTTGGGCAGCATTTCAGGTGTGTGGGAGCAATGAAGAGAGCTGACCCCAGAGGAGGAGTGCCATTCCTAAGCCCATTTTGACTCCAAGGCAGTGGTCAGCCTGAACAACCTTTGCCCTCTACAAATCTGAATTTCCCCTTTTGCCTCATAGGCCTTGCTACTGGATCCAAGGAGGTTTCCTGAAGTTTGACTTCCAAGGTTACATTCTGGAAAATAGGTTAAAGACACAGTCCTTCCACATGTGCACGAATGTTTGTGGCAGCCCCCTTTTTGTAGTGGCCAGGAACTAGAAACGGAGTGGATGCCCATCAGGTGGAGAATGGCTGAGTAAATTGTAGTACGTGAATGTTATGGAATATTATTGTTCTGTAAGAAATGACTAGCAAGATGATTTCATGTAATGTAAACGGAAGAAAATCTTAGAGAAGTCACTAGGAAAAATAGGGGGTCCTCTTCTCTGCAAAAGAAGGACCTCTTAGAGAAAGTTGGATTTAAGCTATTTTGGAAGAGGTTAGGGAGGGTAAAATGGAAAAGAAGAGGAGAAGTAATAGGATGGGGAAGGGAAGGAGAGAGAAAAAGAAAGTGAGAGAGACAGAGATGGATGAAGACAGAGAGAGAGACACACAGAGACAAGGAGACAGAAAGACAGACAGAGATAGAGATGTTTGTCTGGAGAGAGACAGAAATAGAGAGAGCAAGAGAATATTCCAGGCATAACATCTTATAAATGTTAGTGTTAGAAGGAAACTAGAACATGGAATATTTGAAATGAATGGGGCCTTAGCATATAAAATATTGAAAGAAGAGTAGATCATGGAATGTTAGAGGTAGCAAGAACTTTACAGCATAAAACATTACATGTAGAAAGGACCTTAGAATGGAAAATTCGTGGTTAAGGGAACCTTAGAACATAAAAGATTAGAAGTGGAAAAGAATTAAGAATATGAAATATTAGCATTGTACCTTAAAATTTTAAAAAATTGTATTAAAATATTAAATCAAATTATATTATTCAATTATATTAAATTAAAATAAAACTGTCAATATGTCAAAGTTTAAAGAGGTCTTTAAAAACTGAAAGGGACCCAGGAATATTGAATGCTAGAATTAAAAGAAACCTTAGAATAAAGAATGTTAGAAAACAGAAAGTTAACAAGTTAACACTATCTTATGTGATCATCTAAGTCATGCTTCTATGCTATACAGACATATATATGTCTCTCCCTAAAGCATTATTAACAAGGCAGCAATCCATTTTCATCTTGAACACTTCCTGTATAAAAGTGCCCTTCAGGAGGCAGCCACTCTCATAGTTGGCCACCTCTGATTGCTTAAAAGTATTTCTTTAAAAATCACAGAGTGCCAAATGAGACTAATTCCCTCATGTCCATGGAGCTTTTAAAAATTAATGGCTAGGTAAAATGAGATGAGTAGGTCTCAATAGATAATTGAGTTTCATCTTGAATCTTGTTTGATTAATTGGAGGGAGATGTTATTTCCTCTGAACCCAAGAGAAAACCTGATCCAGCCCAGCTTTTCTGAAGGACAGAATCAAAGAAATAAGGAATTCCTCTCCTGGGAGTATGTAGGTTCATAGAATCAAAAAACTTGAACTAGAAAAGATGTAATAGGCCATCAAATCCAAAGTGTCTTAAACTGTGGGTTGCAATTCCATGGGGGGGGGGGGTTGTCATGTAACTGAATGTAGTAGGGTCATGAAATTTCAATTTATTATCAGCAAATGTTTGATTTTGTATATCTGTTTTGTATACCTATAAACCCAGAGCTGTGTAAAAATTTCATGGGTGAAAAGGGGTTGTGAGTAGAAAAAGTTTAAGAAGCCCTGATCTAATCCAATCCTCTTATGTTTATAGATGAGGAAATTGAGGAGAGAAGGAACTTCTTTCACAATTTTCATAGTAATATGCTACCTAGATCTTCTGGATTGTCATTTCACCAACAGTTACATGAGATTAATGAGATTTTTCCATTAGGTATTTGTAAAGCTCTTTTAAGTCCTTGATTGAATCATCTCACAATTCCATCATTTCTCAATTATCCACAAAACTGAAGGAAATCTGAAGAATGGATCATTGGAATTCAGATATATCCAACTTTCAAATGCATTGTCATAAAATCCAGTTAATTAAAAGTCTTTTGAAAGTCAGTAGAAATCAATGTTAATGCTAACACCAGGATTCAAAAAAAATCGATTTCACAAGTATGAGATAGGATGACATAATAGTCCATCTGAAGAAGAAAAAATCTTGGTGGTTTTGTAGAATTAAAGTTTAATAAATCAATAGTGTGATATATCAACATAAAAAAAACTAGTGAGAGGTGTGGAGGGAAGAGCAGGCAAATATTGACATAGAAAACCATCAATTAACATGGTCTATATTGTACTATATTTTTATTCATTTTGTTAAACATTTTTCCATTATATTTTAATCTGACTTTGGTACATGTTTAATATCTGTGACTACTCATCAGTGAAATCTGTGTGGTAGGCTGATAATAAACAATCCTACAAAGAACATACATTAACACCTATGCACACTAAAAATGGGTGCTCTATTGATGCATGAATTTTTTTCACTTGAATCTTCCTCTTTTTTTGTCTTTTTAAAAAATTTGTCAATCCCCTTGGAAAAGAGAGTTCGTGGAATGCACCATATCTTTGTGAGGAAGAGTTTATGCAATCATGTTCATGGAATTCTATGGTTATAGGACCTTTGAACAAAAAGAAACCTTAGAGATCAATTACCCTAATATTTCCATCTGTTCGGGGTCCTCTTTGCTTCTCTCTCTGTGCTCTCCATCTTCCTTGGTGAGTTCATCAGCCAGCTCCCTCGTATCTATAGTGCCTATATTTGAGACCTTGGTGGTCATTCCACCTGCCTACCTTTCCCCTCCCATATCAGTCCCTGGCTATTGTGATTTTCTCCTGATTGTCCCACTCCAAGGGTACTTGTCTACCTACTGTGTTCATAATACTCTATCTGAGCAGTCACATTGCACTCTTGTATGAGTCTCAAAAATCAATAAAATACAACCCCTTCCCTCAAGGAACCTATACTCTAGTTAGAGAAATTGGAGAAATACATAAAGAGAAGTAATATCCATTTATTCACATATATGTGTGCATATATATATACACTTATACACTTACATATATACATATACATGAATATGTGAATTTGAATTTTATTGAATTTCAGAATTGGAATCAACCTGAAAGGTCATTTAATTCAACGTCCCACCACATTCCAGCTTTGACACTCTCCAGCTCTGTGTATATGGGATAAACATTCACATCTCTGAACCTTGGTTTTTCGATCTATAAAATGGGACAAATAAGACTAGTCTCCCTTGAGTCCAGGTCGTTGTGAGGAAAACACTTTCTAAATCTTATAGGAATATGACAATATGAGTTATTATTCACTATTGTATCAAATTGAAAGAGAGGGCATTTTGAAGGGAAGGAATGAAAAAAGTAAAGGGAAGGAGAGAAGAGAAAGGAAAAAGTGAGTAAAGAAAAAGGAAGGGAAAAGAAGTGGGGAAGAGAAAGAAGGAAAGGAAAGGAAACAGGGAAAAGGGAAAGGAGAGTCAAGAAAATACAGGGGGAAAGGAATGGGGAAGAAGAAGAAGGAAAAGGAAGGAAAAAAAAGGGAGGGACAGAGGTAAGAGGTAAAATGATCAGGAAAAAGTAAAGGGGAAAAATGAAAGAAAGGAGAAAGAAAGGAAGAGGAGAACCCCAAAGAGAAGTTTCAGATCCTACTAGATTTTGTTATTGGCAGAACTCTTTCAGTAAGTGAGGAGATGGATCAAATTCTGCCTGCTTGTGGCAGGGAGGGCCATAGACCCCAGCAAGCAGCGTCAGATGGACAGTTGGCAGGGTGTCCCTCTGCAGTTGCTATAAACAAAACTACACAACATCAGCCTCTTTTTACAAGAAAGGGAACACTGCCTGGACAGACACACAGTGAGATTGCTTTCCAAATGGGAAGGATCTAATTTCCTCAAGCCAGTGAGACCCCTGAGCTCTCTTCTTAGTTACTGAATCCTTGGGGCCTTAGAGAGCCAAGCATGGCAGCTGTGGGACTTGGGAAAACTCTCTGCTCTCCCTCTCATGCAAGACAGAGGGATAATAATTGACTAGCCCATTTACATGGAAAGATTGAAAGCCTACTATGTGCCAGTCCTGGGCAGTGTTCTAGTGTTTCCAAAGATCTGTAGTTTCTTCCAAAAGGACTCTCCTTCCACCAGAGCAGATCTTCTTTCTGGTTGCTGTAACAGAAAGACCCTGCAAGGCGGGGTGTAGAACTTGGCTCTAGTCTTCGATGGACATTAACATTTACTTGTTATGTGACTATGGAGTAAATTCCTTCAACTTTCCGGGATTCAGTTGTGCCATTAGTGACTGGGATCTAGTCCACCTCTGCCCATTAGATGCAGTTCTGGGGATTTTGCTTTCTCAGGATGATCTTTATAATGTTTATATTGACATATTGTGATAAGGAATCCTAGATTTAGGGCTGACAGGGACCTTAAAAGTCATCTAGCACCCTCTCCTCATTTTACAGATGGGGAAACAGGTCTAGAAAGTAAATTATCCTTGGTCACCAATGTCTCCTGATTCCTAGCCTGGCTTCTCTCCAGTACACTATGAATAAATGGATTGAGTCTGTATCTAGACTGACATTTATATGGTACTTTGAGGTTTGCAGAGTCCTTAGAGTACCTCAGCTGAGTCTCAACATGGACTTAATGTCCAAAGGGATCTCCCAGATCATGCAATCCATCCACCTGATCCTACAGATGAGGAAACTGGAATCCAGAGAAGTTGGGGGGGGGGTCGGGAGTGTCTGACTCCAGAACCAATGATCCATATAAATGTTCAACAGCTTTTTGAATGCATCCACAGGGTAGCTAGGTGGTACAGTAGTTAGAGCACTGACCCTGGAATCAGGAAGACCTGAGTTCAAAGCTTGACACTCACTAGCTGTGTGTCCCTGGACAAGTCACTTAACCTTGATTGCCTCATTCTCTCCCCAAAAATATGTGTATGTGTGTGTGTGTGTGTGTGTGTGTGTGTGTACCATACTTAAATTTAAATTGAGTCATTGGCATTTTCTCCATCATTTTCTTAAGTCTAAACAATCAACAAAGCAATAAATCAAGCTTTGACTTGTAGCCTTCACTTATTTTTAAGTTGCAAATGCTCACATTGAGAATCTAACAGTATATTCTCCCAAGGTTCGAATTGGCTCCAACACATCCTTGAACCTAAGGCTCAGGATGGTGGTTAGCAGTCTGTCCTGTGATCACACGAGTGTGTTTCAGGGGAAGATATAATCCAATTCTTTCTCACTCCAGGCCCAGGGCTCTATCTGCTAGGCCCTGCTTGTGGGAGACTTAACAAGGCCACAGATGACAGTTCTCTCGCCCTAATGAAATGCAGCTTTCCCGTTCAAAGGCCCATTCTTCATCTCAGGCTGTCCAGGAGGATGACACTTCAGAAGGAATTCCATCTGGTTACATTTAGGATGTTGAAAAATGTCCAGGTTGAGAATATTCTCAGTGGCAATGAATGGGAGGAGGAGTCCTCCACTTTGAGCTCTTGCAGGACCATATGGGGCTTCTGCTCACGCTCCCCCCTCCTTTCCTCCTTTGCTGTATTGCCAGTAAGTTCTCTCTCATCCAATAATCATCCATGGACTTACCTGTCCACGTGTGTGTGGTGTCTCTCCAGTAACAGCAACAACAATTAGCATTTATAGAATACTTTGCAGAGATAATCTCATTTGACAACTACCTTGAAAAGTGATTGCTATTTTTATCCTCATTTTACTGATGAGAAAATGAAGGCAAAGAAATTAAGTTATCTTCCTTGGGCAAAAGTTTTTCCATAAAGTTTCTTCATCACCAAGAAGCTGTAACCTCCGTAAGTCTTCACTTTCTGATACTCAGTTTTCTTATCTGTGAAAGAAGCTTGGACAAGTTGGCTTCTAAGGCGTGACCCTTCCAGGTGAAATTTATGTGATTTGACTTTACCTGTATGGGCACTTATGTCCTACAGGCTTATGACTTTGGGAGTGTTCAGTATACTCCTGCTCCAGAGAAAATCTATTTGACTTTCCAAGGCCAGCCCCAACAAGCAACATCTGCCTTCCCCCAAGGTCAGGTGCTGAGCTCAAATAGAGATGTATATCTTAGGGCACTAGGGCTGTTCCTTTGGAAACCCTTGTATGCCTTTTAATGTTTGCAAAGTGTTCTTTGGTTAGATTCTTTCCAAGAGCCAGTGGTGCCCTAAACCCTCTGGAGGCCTCCCAAGTCTTTGACATGGCCCCTAGTCAATATGGAGTCTTTCAAACCAGGCAGGGACTGCCTGTGATCTGGTACAAGGAGAGGGCCTACCTAAAGCATCTTGCCATTGCAGCCTGACAGTTTCCTATCTGAGGCAGACTGAATCCAAGCCCCTTATCCTGGGCATAGGTTATCTAGTCATGGCATTCAAGGTTTCCAAGACTCTGAGGGCACGAACTCCCAGATTATTAGATTCTAATCAGAAGAGAGTGTAGGAACATAGATTAAAAGCAGGTTATATTTTTTTACATGATATGAACAGTCATAGAAAGTCAGATGAGCCAGGTTTAAATCTCAACCCATTACTTCCTACCTGTGAGATATGTTCAAGTTTTCCATATATAAAATCAAGAAGCTAGTCTATACTACCTACAAGTTTGGACAAGGTACTTCTCTATCTCTACCAGTTTCAGTTTCACATATCTTTTAATATCCCTGATATCCTTTAATACTAGTACCTTTTCTCCATTGACAGTCTCCCATTTATCTTGTCTCTATCTTGTGTGTACATAGAAATTTATGTTTTCTCCCTTTGTAGACTGAGCTCTTTGAAAGCATGGGCTGTCTTTTCAACTTTTTTGTATCCAGGGAGCTTAATCAAATGCTCAGTGTAGAGTAGGTGCTTAATAAATGCTTTATGTCTCTATGTCTTTCGAGATCCTGGAGATTCCTATTTGAATTACAGAAACCTTTTGGAGAGCAATGTACCTAAACCTGCAGTCGGCCTGGGTCTGGTGGTTAGGTACTGGGTGACTGCTGTTCATTGAGGCTATTCATTGAATTGGCCCAGGATTTCAGGATGAATGCATACCTCCATTCACCATATCTCCTAGAAATTATAGCACAGCAAATTCCTAAGCATCTGATTCTGGAGACAAGGGAACCTTTTATCAGGCTTCTAGAATATAAATATAATAGATAGAAATATACTATATAAATATAATATAAATGTAACATATAATTTCTATTTCTAATATTCATTTTATATTGTGTATCATATGTATATATATAATAGAAAATAATAAATATAATAGAAAATGTCAGAAAACTTATCTGCTTGGCTGTGGGCAAATCGTTCAGGGGATCAAGAAGTTTAGAGCTAGAAGGAACCTCAGAGACAGTCTGGCCCAACACTTTCCTTTTTACAAAAGAGGAGAGAGTCAACTGGCTCAAAGTTATGCAGCTTCTAAGAATATAGCTAGAATCTAAATCCAAACTATTTGACTTCTAACTATTGGACTTCTATTCAAGTCCCAAATTTCCTCTCTTAGCAGCCCACTATAAAATAAGGAGGTTGATTGAAATGATTCCTAAGTTCTTTCCCGTTTTAAAAGTCTTCTGAGGTTCTTTCTTAGCTTTAGCATTCTAGATAGCACATGGAGATCAGAGGGAGATAATTACTTGAGATATAGGGATTCTGAAAGAAGGTGATATAAAGTAAAATTGGAAAGAGAGATTGGAGCCAGATTATAAAGAGTCTTAAATTCTGGGATGAAGAAAATTGTATTTTTTTTGAAGGAAATCTAAAGGTTTTTGAGAAGTCTCTTCCAATCCTAACATTCTGAGTTTTAAAAACTCATTCAGCTCTCTCTACTTGTGATTCTGTGATTTAAGGAAAAGATAGAGAACTGTATAAAACAAGGGGAATTTAGGGCAACTGGCCTAAAAATTTAGGGCAACTGGCCAGTATTAGTACTTGTCTAGGCCAGGTAACTCCCACCACTTCTTCAAAATACCTTCTTTTACTTTCACTCCCCATAACTATCTGAATTATTCACTTTACTTTTTAATATAACCTGAAATTCTACTATGAGAAATTAATTTGTGTTAACAAGTATTCTCTTGAACTGGAAATTGAATAAGTGCCCATCAGTTAGGGAATGGTTGAATGAGTTATAGAATATAAATGAAATGGAATATTATTGTTCTATAAGAAATAATGAGCAAGCTGATTTCAGAAAAGCCTCAAAAGACTTACATGAACTGATGCTAAGTGAAGTGGGCAGAATCAAGAGAACATTATATACAGCAACAACATTATGTGATAATCAACTGAGATGGAAAGTTCCATCCACATCCAGAGAGAGGGCTATGTGGACTAAAAGTGGATCAAAATATCGTGTTTGAGCATTAGGCTCCCATCTCCATGCTTTTGCATTTTCTCTTCAATGCCTAGAATGCTCTGCCTCCTCATTTTTATTTCTTAGTTTCTCTGACTTGCTTCAAAACCCAGCTGAAATCCTTTTGCAGAAGGCCTTTTCCAGTGCCTTCTACTCTTCCCCCAGCTTCTAGGGCCTTTTGCTGTGAGATTATCATTCCTTTATATCACTTATATGTATTTAGTTATTTACTCTTCCCCATTTGACTCATTGAAAGCAAACCCTGTTTTTGCTTTTCTTTGCATCCTTAACACTTAGCACAGTTTCCGGCCCATGTTCAGTCATTTTTCAGCCTCATCCAACTCTTTGTGATCCCATTTGGGACAGAGACACTGAATTGGTTTGCCATTTCCTTCTCCAGCTCATTTTACACATGAGGAAACTAAGGCACATAGGGTCAAATGACTTGCCTATAGCCTATAGCTGGTGAGTGCCTGAGGAAGAGTTTGAATTCAAGTCTTTCTGACTCAGTCTAGTTCTGTCTCCACTACACTGCCTGGCTATCTCAATTACATAAGTTTCTTTCATCAGATTATGTACAGGTGACCAGTACTGTTTGAGAACAAGCCAAATTTGGGGTTGCATAAATTGAGAAACAAATAATTCACTATTTATTGGAAAAGTCTGACCAGTCAAAATAACAGTATTGTTCTTGCTTTCCTTAAAACAACCCTTGAAGTAAGCAGTAGCAGTATTACCACTGCCATTTTACAGGTGAGGAAACTGAGGCTCAAAGAAGATTCAGTGAGTTCTTAAAATTCAAGACCTCGTCTTCCAACTCCAGGACTCCTTGCTGAGAATTTTTAACAGAACAATCACTTATTGGGAATTCTTGTTGGGGTTGGACTAGGTGACCTCTGAGGGTCTTTTCAATTGTGAAATTCTGTGATTTTGAAAAAACTTTCACTGATTATTTTTTGTTGTTGTTTTGCTCTTTTAAATTGGTACTTCCCATTCTCATTCCTTTCCCCTTCATTCCCCAGAGCTCCCAGCCTAACCCAGTCCTTGTTACTTGTCATCTAGATTATGACAATTCAAAAAGATGAAGTCTTTTCCGATAGGCCTTCCCTCTCCAAGGATAGTGCCACCGGACAGAGGAAGGGAAGGCATAATCCCTCCTCTTCAGGAGATAAGCTTGAGAGAGAAGATCCAGATGCATCTAAGGGAAAAAAGCCTACAGGCTTAGTCTCTCTAGTGGAGCGCATAAGGGATCAGTTCTTGGCCCTGTCTTAGAGCTCAGTTATTTGTTTTCTATAATCAGTGAACACTTGGTGAAAACCTCCTTCTTCTATACTTTTTTAGAATGGGTCAAAGGAATCATAAATTGAGAATTGGAAGAGATCCAGCTGATCCCAACTCCTTATTTTACAGATGGGGAAAATGAGGCACAAGAAAGTAAATGGCTTACCAGTGGTCACAGAGAGAAGTAGGAGGAGAAATTTGAACTCATGCCCTCTGACTCCAATTAGTCCTCTCCATTCAGCATGATTACTCCCTTCACTCACATATATCCCAATCCCAAGTTCTAGAACTTGGTGCCTTGGCCAAAAAATTTATCTGCCATGCAGCCACACTGGGAATAAATCTTTCTGAGATTAAGTAGGCTAGTCCTTCAATAAAAAAACTAACGGCAAAAATAATAATGACAAAAAATCATAGTAGTCATAATAAGAACAGAAAGGTCATATGACAGCAGATAACTGTTGTCAGAATCAAGAATTCCTGAGTTCAAGTCTGTTTTTGACACATATTGGCTGTGTGATTCTGGACAAGTCTTTTAACTCTTTAAGACTACAAACTGTAGATGATATATACCGGTAGAAAGAGTTTTTCACTGAAAATTTCCTTAACTAATGAAATCATCAATCCAAAAATAATTTCCCTATTGCTCAATCCTTCTTCAGTCATAGCCTACTCTTCATGACCCCCATTTGGAATTTTCTTAGCATTTCCAATCAATAATAATAATACTAATATTTCACATTTATGTGAAACTTTGAGGTTTGGATCATTTTAAATATTTTCCTAGAAGGAAAATAATTAAGCATATGCATATGTATATACACACATATATAAAATATGTTATATATATAATACTATGTATATTATATATATATGTATAATAGTGAGTATATTATATATATAAATAGTGTGTATGTTTAAACATGTGCCTGGTACTGTGCTGTTGTTTGATTCAGTCATGTCCAAGTCTTTATAACCCCATTTGGAGTTTCTTAGCTTTCCAAACAATAATAATAATAATTCAAATTTATGTGAAACTTTGAAGTTTGAAACATTTTAAATATTTTCCTGGAAGGGAAGTGAATAAGCATAAGCATATGCACATATATGTAATATGTGTGTATAATGTATATATATGTATATATAATATGGGTGTGTATATATATGAATATATGTAAATAATATAGGTGTGTGTATATATATACATATGTGTGTATGTGAATATATATATATATAAATAATATAAGTGTGTGTGTGTATATATGTGTATATATATATATATATATATATATATATATATATACTACTATGTGCCAAGCATTGTGTGTTTTATTCCAGTCTTTATGACCCCATTTGGGGTTTTCTTGACAGAGACACTGGAGGGTTTAACATTTCTTTGTCCAGCTTATTTTACAGAGGAGGAAACTGAGGCAAGCAGGGTGAAGCGACTTGCCCAGGTTACACAGCTAATCAGTGTCTGAGACTAGACTCGGGAAAACGAGTCTTCCTGACTTCAGCCTTAGTACTCAATCCTCGGGACCACTTGGTTGCCCAAAGTGCTAATGACTTTGCAAACAGCCTCATTTGATCCTCCCAACAACCGCTTGGGGGAAGTGTTGCAATTATACTCCTATAGTTGAGCAAACTATAACTGACATTCACTTGCTCACTGTCACACACACAGTAAGTGTCCAAGGTCCTATTTGAACTCAGGTCTCAAGTCCTGGGCTCTATCCACGGCATCACCAGCTGCATTTGATCCATTTAAAGAATCTCTCTTGTGGAACACAAGGTTTTGCAAGGGTGACGGATGAGGACTATTTTCGCATGTATTTTGAAAATAAAAAACTATTTTTGACAAAAATATCCTCTCTTATAATTGCTCCTCAGAAGTATTCCCTCTGGAAAGGGGCCGGTAGAGTTCATGTTCTGCTGACTTAGCCTCTGAAAACTAGGGCTGCCTCCCGCCGCTCAGGCAGCAGAGCAAGGCTTTAGTGAGCATGGACAATACTCAGATGTCGGATTCATGGGGAGCACAGACCCAGAAGAGGTAATTGATATAATCCTAGCCGGCTCGTGTCTCGGCTCCGGGCGTTCTCTCTGGTTATTCCCTGCCTGGAGCATTCTCCTTCTTCCGCTCCAAATCCTGACCACCCTGGCTTCCATCAAATCCTAACCGAAAGCTTAGCATCCTCAGGAAGCCCTCCCCAGTCCTTCCTAATCCCTGGGTCTTCCCTCTGCTAATTATTCCCTATTTATCCTGAATGTAGATTGCTTTGTATATACCTATTTGAATGTTGTATCCCCTGTAAGATTGTAAGTCCTTTGAGGGCGGGGATGGTCTTTTACCTCTTTTCTGTATTCCTAGCACTTAATGTATTGCCTAACATATAGTAGATGTTTAATAAATAATTCAGATACTATAAGATCTTAACCTACCAATTTGTGGACCTGAAACCAGATGAATTACATAGGTGCAAATGAAAGACCTTACAGTTATATACTTTCAGAAATGTATTATCTAAGTATAAGATGGGGGAGGAATAGCTGAATAGCAGCTTAGTGTGAAAAAAAGACCAAGGGAGGATTTTTAGAGTCTTAATATAAGTGTGACAGCCAAAAAAAAAAGCTAATGTCTCTGGTTCAGTTAAGCTAAAACTAACTATTCCAAACAAGGAAAATGAGAATTATTTTAATACTAATATAATAATAATTATAATAATCCTAATAATATAGGATAATAAGATAATTATAGAACATACCTGAAGCAGTGTCTTGGGCCTAGAAACTAGAATTTAAACCCTTCATTTTAAGAGGGACCCTAACAAACAGGAGTACCCCACATGAGGTTCTTGGAGATGAAGGAATGTGCAACTGAATGAGGGATTTTTAACCTGGAAAAATAAAAGGTCTATGGGACCCACATCGTCTGTCCTGTAAAATCTAATGGATTGTCCCATGAGAAGGAGATTTAGCTTATTCCATGTAATATTAGAGACTAGAATAAGTATGAATATAAGTTGAATTAATAAGATTGGAGACTTCATCTGAGATAAGGAAGAATATCAAGTAGGAAAGGGGATGTTCAGTTGGGCTTTGAAGGCTGGATTGGATTTGGATACCTGGAACATTCCTTTAATGGGAGGGAGAAAAAAAATCATAGATAAAATGTTCAGAGAAAGAAATTGGTTCAGGTGACCTGGGTGTGTGCACCTGCTGGAATGTAGGGGAAAGGGAGGAAGTAAGGAAACATACCCACCTGGAGGATGGAGTATACCCTGGGGTATAACCATGTCTCTTCAAGGGCAGGGAGGAGTAGAGGGAATCTCAGAATCTTAGAGCTGGAGGATGTCACAGGCCATATAGTCCAACTGAACCTGAACAGAATTATTACACACACACACACATACACACACACACACAATCCCACTCAAATGTGTCTTGGTCAGAATATAAGCAATTCCATGGCAGTAAGTCCTGATATTGTAGAGCTGGGAAAAGCCTTAGACCAACCTCTTCCTGCAGAGGAGGGTCTCATGTCAAGGGCCAGGTTGGTCTTAGTGGCAGGGAGAAGCAGGAGATAGACCAGGGCTCAGTCTGGCAGCATGTACAGGATGAGATTGCCTGGAGAAGCTGATGTCAGACATACCTGGAGGGGTCTCAGGGTCAGGTGCAGGACCTCTCGGTTCACTGACTCTCACTTCCTCCAGAGATAAGGGTAGTTTTTACTTCAGCATTTTTACCTTGGACTACTTAACTCTTTAGCCACAGTCCCTGCAAAGAGCAGATCAGTCCAATGGAAAGTTAATCAATCAATCAGCATTTATTAAGTGCCAACTGTGTGCCAGGCAATGTATTAAACACTAAGCAAAGATGGAACAAGTCCCAGTGAGAATAGGAACCACCCGAGTCTCTCTCTTCCTTCTTAGAGAAAGGATTATTTCTTTTTAGAGAGGATTTATGACCTCTCCTTCTACCAATACAAATCATCCTCTGCTCTGTGACTGAGAAACTTAGACCCTGAATCTCAGCGTTTCAGTGCAAAGTCTTTGAGACTTACCTAGAGTCACATAGCTAGTGGGTGTCAGAGGCATTCCCATTAAGAGTCAGAAGTGGGATTCGAACTCAGGTTTTCCTGTTCAAGAGGCCAGCTCTTCACTCCCTACGGCCTGCTGCTCAGAATTTCAGTCCAGAGTCATTGAGACTTATCTGGGGTCACACAGCCAGTAGACGCCAGAGGCCACTTTTCCAATAAGTGTCCAAAGTGGATCTTTATTTTCTCTGGCAGTAATGATAATAATATTCACTCATTATTAATCAGGCAGTGAATAGTCAATAAAGAGGAAGGGCCCCCAATCAGATAATTGGTCAATAAGAGGCAGGGTGGGGTGGTAATTTTTGGCCCAAAGAACCACTGGTCAAACAGATTTTCATCTTCTCGACTTTCAGGTGAGCTTATGGTCCAGCAGACAGTTCATGAATATAGGCAATCTGTTAATGAATGGTCAATGGGGGGAAGGGGGTGGTCAGTCAGCAAATTGGTTAATCAGATGATCTGTCATTTAGGCAAGTGATCAATCATTCAGAAATATGGACTGGGCTAAGGCCTGAGCTAAGATCCTGGGAAAATATAGAGCAATCTGAGACAAATCTTCTTAAAGCCATGGCTTTCCAAGGAGATAACCAAAGGTCTACATCAAATCTTGAGGTGCAAAATAATAATAATAATAGCTAACATTTATTTATTTTTACTTCTAAACTCTTTCCCTCCTTTCAGCCACTCCCCTGCCCATTGAGAAGGCATTCACATTATACATATGAAGTCAGGCAAAACATATTTTCATATTAGTCATGGTGCAAAAAGAAGGCAAGAAAAATAGAATGGAAAATAATATCTTCAATCTATACTCAAGAGTTCATCAGATGTCTCCCTGGGGATCTAAACATAGACAACATTTATATAGCACCTACTGTGTGCCAGGTTCTGTGCTCAGCCCTATCATTTGATCTTTACAACAACTCTGAAAGGTAGATATTATTCTTATAATTTCCCACTTAACAGATGAGGAAAGAGGTTAAAATGAAGGATGGGTAATTTCCCAAGGTCATGCAGCTAGTATGTTTGAGTCTGGGTTGGAACTCAGATTTTCCTGACTCCAGACCCAGTGTTCTATCCACTGTGTCACTTCGCTGCCCCAAAGAAGAGATCACTGTCAGCACGGTGCTGTCCATCATGTTCTGGCCAGGAGCTGCTTAGCTTTTATCAGAAAAATTAAGAAATCAATGCATTTTCTTTCATCAGGATCCTAGGTTGAATGTAGAGCTGGAGGAGGAAGGAGATGATACAGAATCACTGAAGAATCAGGCTGGACCAGGTTGCCCTAGCAACAGCATTCAGAGCAATGACTAGGATAATTCCAGCCTAGGATATCATGGCCTCTGGCAGGCTCACTTTGGGAGTGACCAAGGTGAGAAGTGGCTTCTGAATCCTGTTGACTCGCCTCACTAACTCATTAGGGAGGCATCTTGTAAGGAATTATTAAAAATTATCCTGAACCCTGCTGATAATTCGCCCTTGGGCCATCTTTCATGGAGATGGGGGAGAGAGTGGAGGGAGAAGGAGGGGCTGGAGAGAGAAGCCAGTGGGAGGGTCCTGCTCAAGACCTCATGAGTCTCCACCCCACCAAACCCAGGTCCAAATGACCTCACAGTGGCAATCAGAGCATTGTACAAATGCTCGTCCAAGTGGAAAGACCACTAAAATAGAAGTCAGTCTCACTGAGCTCTAGACCCAGCCCTGTCACAAGTTGTAACTACAGACCAATTACTTTATTAATCTGTAAAATGCAGATATTGTATTAGGTGACTTTTTCAGATCCTTCTCATCTACAGGATCATCAGGATCATCTAGATCTAAAATGCTTTCCACCTCTGTCTTCCATGTTCCCATGTTCTTACATCCTCCATGTCTAAGGTTCTAACATCCCCTGTGCTCCAAGGTACCCTCCTTCCTGAAGGAGATTAAAAGTGAGATACTTGAAGTGTGGGTAGGATTACTAATGGTGAAGATCATGAAGTCTGGGGTTGGGGCTGGGACTGATAGTTAAATCAGTGAGCTTATTTTTAATTATAGAAATAATCAATGAAATGGAGGATGAGGTAAAAGATACCCAGAGGAATTTCTTAAGGAAGGGAGAGGGTGAAGAATACTGGAAGCTATTATCCAAATTCTATGAGATCAGGCTTTGAGATTGACTAATTAACTAGTCTAAGCCAGATGTTAGAGAAGAGACAGGAAGAAGGGTTTTCATAAAGAATGGAAGGGCAATCTAGATGAACTCCATAACTCCACAATTCCATAATGAGGCAAAGGAGAATATGAGTGGTGAATTCCCATCTGGGATTTTCCAGTGGTTCACTAGCACTGCTTTTTTTGTTGTTGCTATTCAGGTATATTTAATTCTTGGTGAATCTATTTGTTGTTTTCTTGTCAAAGTGCTGGAATAGTTTGCCATTTCCTTCTCCAGCTCATTTTTAAGGAAATTGAGGCAAACAAGGTTAAGTGACTTGTTAAAGATCACCATCTAAGTAGTGTCTGAGGTTTGAACTCAGGTTTCTCTGACTTTAGGCCTGGCACTCTCTCCACTGTGTCACTTAGCTGTGCAGAAAAACCTAATACAGCCTCCAGAGTTCTAGCCCTTCTAAGGATCCAGTGAGAAAGGGAAGAAAGCAGGCTATATGGAGGGAGGGGAAGGAAGAAATAACAGCTAAATCATGATGTCTCTCTTCCATCAATGTGCTTTATTATTTAGCCACCTCCTACCCTGTATTCCTTTCCACTCATATAATCAGGTAAGGGATGTAAATTTTTATAGGAGGCCTCTGGAGATAATGGCTCACCTCTGTGATGATATCTAAATGGGACTTTTAATGCAAGGGAAAGAGAAGGTGTTGTTATGTGGGTCCTTAGGGAACATCTTATGGGCCTAACAGATCTTGAAGTGCCCCAGCTAGAACTGAAATCCAGGTCACTCCTGACTCCGTGATCCAGCATTCTTTCCACCACACTAAATAGGGAATTTGGTTTTAGAGATAAGACTAGATGGATTTCCACTTGTGAAGATCAGAGTTAAGAATTTGGACTCATGTTGAGTCCATTCTGAGGCATTCTAGATTTGGAAGTTAGTTTTAAGATTAGGGGATTGGTGGGACACTAATGCATTGTTAGTGGTGTTGTGAACTGGTCCAACCATTCTGAAGAGCAATCTGTAACTATGGCCAAAGGGTTCTAAAACTGTGCATACTCTTTGACCCAGCAGTGACATTACTAGATTTTTATCCCAAGGAAATCATAAAGGAGGAAAAAGGACCCACATGTGCAAAAATATTTGTAGCAGCTCTTTTTGTGGTGGCAAAGAATTGGAAAAGGAGTGGATGCCCATCAGTTGGGGAATGGCTGAACAAGTTGTGGTACATAAAGGTGATAGAATATTATTGTTCTATAAAAAATGATGAACAAGAAAGGCCTGGAAAGATCTACATGAACTGATGCTGAGCAAAACAAGAACCAGGAATACATTGTTTACAATAATTGCAAGAATGTGCAATGATCAACTCTGAAAGACTTGGTTCTTCTCAATTCAGGGATCCGAAGCAATCCCAATAAACTTTGGACAGAAAATGCCATCTGCATTCAAAAAAAGAATTAAGGAGACTGAATGTAAATCAGTGCATGGTATATTCACTTCTTTTATCTACTTTTTAAAAAAATCTTTCCCATTATGTTTCTCTTGTGATCTCATTTTTCTCTTCCAACATGATTCATAAAGCAATGTGTATAAAAAAATAAAGAAACTTAATACAATAAAAAAGGTTAGGGGGGAGGGGTGATACTTGATGGAAGTTAACTACTCAAGTTACATTATGGATGGAATTCAGGGGTCTGGTTAAAGTTAGGACTGGGACTAGAAATGGGAGATGAAGTTAGGGTTCCAGTTTAGAGTTAGCATTGGGACTAGAGTTAGGCAAAGCATACCTAACTAAGGGAGAAAATCCCTGAGACAAGGATGTTGCTGGAGCCAGCTCAAACTGGTTCCCAAGGACAATTGTGATTTCAATGTGAATACTCACCCCTCTGAGTACTACAAATCAGGGCTTGATTTGTTTTGTTGATTTCTAGATTTAAGAAAGCATGGAGAAAATGTTAATAATGTTGTTTAAATTTAAAGGTATGTGAGACATTTTGAAGAACCAGTTATTAAATACTTACCGAACATTTCTGGCTAAGAGTCACAGAAAGATATATAAAAGAAATATCACCTATACTAAGGAAATCATAAGGAAGGGAAAGGGTAGAGATGCAATTTTATATCCTCAGCTGGGGAGCAAAATAAGATACTACAATTGCTGAAGGGGATTTAGTATGGGAATTAGTAACACCGATTTAGAGCCTGAAGGGAAATTTAGCGGTAGGTTTGTCCTGCATTCTTCATTTCAAACTAAGTGAATTGCCAAGGTCATTCAGAAGGTGCGGGAAGGAGCTGAATTTGGTAGGTATGGAACTTGGGTTCAAATCCTGACTTTGTGTGTGTGACCTTGATCAAATATTCTAACCAACAGGGCCTCAGTTTCCTCTTTTGTCCAACGAGTCTGTAAAGTCCTTCCCAGATTTAACCATCAGAAATGGGTTTCAAAGCCATTCCCTCACACTTAGTTTACACCGAGTTGCTAGGAAATGACTTGTGCACAGGGTCACAGAGGTAGAAGAGAGAGATTGGCAGCCCTCTCTTGAGAAGCTCACCCAGTGAGTGCCTCCGTACCCGGCTTTGTTCCCCGGGGCCTCCTCGCCCCGACCAGTCCACCCCGTGTCCGCTTGTCTGACCCTGCCCGCTTTGGAAGTGGTCTCTGTCGGTGATTCGTCGGGTCTGAGCTGGTGCTCTGAAAAACAACCACGAACCACCTTGACGCCGAGGGCAGCGCGGCCAGGGCCAAGGTCGGCGAGATTAGCGGCGTGTTTGCGCCTCCAGACCTTGACCTTGACGCGCGTCCCTTCTGCAGCATCCTTTCCACATGTTTGCGCGTCTGCGTCAGCGGCAGCTTTCCCCTCCCATTTCTCTCTCTCCGTGTCTCCCCCACTCCAGCGCAAGGGACAAAAGGTTTCCGAGACGCTGCGCCCAATTTCGGAACCAGAGGACGCTCTCCAGGCGCGCACGGGGCTGCGCAAAGGCAGCAAGCGAGAGAGTAAGCGCCCCAGGACTGTGGGCCTGGCCAGCTGCTGACCAGCCTCTTGATGTGGGGCGACACCCGGTGGTGCGTGTCGGTAGCGCAGCCCCCGGGTGTCTGACCCCCTCTGGGCGCGACGTGGTCGTTCCTGTGCGCCTGTGTGCCCAGGTCCTCCTGCACAAAATGTTCTATTCCGTGCACGAGGAGGGATGGGGACGACATGTGGCCCAACCTTTCCCCCTCTGCTACTAATAAACAACAATCCGTTACAGCTGTCCAGGGCAAAGCTAGGAATAGTTTTCACCATCATCATTCTTCTTGGATCCCTCATTTCATCGGTCTGAGTAGCCCTTCTGCCTGTCCACAGAGCTCAGGCACTCTCAATCACGGATGCGTTTCCAAGTTCGGCTGTTTCCCGCACCTTTGGGGTAACCTTGCACAAGTCACTTAGCTTGGCAAGAAGGGGGCTGGAATGGATGACCTCTAAATTCCCTTTCAGACTCTATATCCATGTTACCGATTCCTCCATCAAAATTCCCTCTAGCAAGCCATTAGATAATTTCACTCCCCAGCTAGGAAATCACATCCCTGTCCCGTAGTTATTGGGGCAGAAAAAGGATTGATCACCCTCTGATGTAATGAACTTCTCCCATCTAAGCTGGCCTAGTGGGCCAAGACAGGCCAGACCTTTGCTGACTTAGCCATCCGGGAACTGGGACCAGCAGCTCTCCTCTAAGGTTCAGTCAAACTGCCTTTCCAATTATTTCTCACCCAGGATGCTCCTACCTCTCATCTCCATGCTCTGCCCTGTCCTGGATTCTTGTAAGTGCCCTCCCACGTCATTTATTTCTCACCCAGGATGCTCCTATCTCCATGCTTCTGCCCTATCCTGGATTCTTGTAATCCCACCCCAACCCTGCCTCAGAATCCCTAGCTTCCTCCAAATTTCTGCTCAGGGGCTACCTTGTGTAGGAAAATTATCCTGATCTCTCCAGCCGCTCACGTGTTTTCTAATACAGAGACAAAAAATACCACCTGGCATAAGGAGCTCTGAGTGAGAAATTTCCTCTATCAAATTTAGGTGTCCATCTTTAGTTGAGTCATCTCAGAGGCAGTTTGGTATAATGGGAGTTGGAAAGACCAGGATTCCCATTCCATTAATGGACACAGTAGTTGTCTGACCCTGAATCCAACTTTCTTGTGCCTCAGTTTTCTAATTTATAAAAATGAGGGAACTGGATTGCCTTTAAGGACATTTCCAGTTTTAATTCAGTGATCCTGTAAAGTCTCACAGACAGTATAAATAAGATAGTCCTGACCCTCAGACTTAGGTCCACCAAACTGCCTCCTTATTTTTTAGCTAAGGAAACAGCCCTGAGGAGTTTAGTATTTGGTCCACAATCACCCAACAAGTTAATGGCAAGGCTGGCAGTAGAACTCAGACTTAGTGACAGAATCATAATTTCCCACAAATGTTCTACTCTGATTCATGCTGGGGAATGGAGGAATTGTGGTAAATCAAGGTTCCAAAAGCTCCTGCTAGCAAGGGACAAGCTCAGAAAAATCTCTGAGTTGGTTTTAGTGACAAATTGCTGTCCCTTGACCAGCCAAGCTAAGAATAGCCCATTACCAAAAACCTCAACACTAATATATTATATAATATATTATAATTTTTATAATGACTATTATTAAAACAGATAAATCCTTCAATTATCATAATGTATGAATATAGTGTAAAAGTAGTGAGAGAGAGAGAAAGAGAGAGAGAGAGAGAGAGAGAGAGAGAGAGAGAGAGAGAGAGAGAGAGAGAGAGAGAAAGTTATCAATCAGACCATACCATTTCCTGAGTTTAGTGACAAATCTGAATTAGAAAACATTTCAGAAAAAAATGCAAAATAATTGTTTTCAAGTAAGTGTAGTCATTTGAACTTTTGGCTGATAAGGTATAGGAAGACTAAAAGTCCTACTTTAATGAATCCCTAGCTCTTGTTTGCATTTAACATTCGTTTGTATGACAGCAAACGTGCTGGGCTCGTAGGTCAAACATGCCCTAAACAATCTTGTTTGTATTATTAATTTGTTCAGTCAACTCTTTCCTCACAGAGAGTTCAAATGGAGAACTTAGTTCAGGCCAGCCCAGGTCAAATCACAATTTCCGTTTTGGAGAAAAGTTTTTCAGCGACATAAATGGGGAGAAAACTTTAGGCCTCTGAAGGGTAGTTCAGATTTACAGGGGAGCTTGTAGGAAAGTCTGGAAGGATGAGTTCAGTGGTCAAAGCCAAAATAAGAAACATAGGTCTAAGTTGGAAGAAGTAAGATATGATATCATACCATATCATTTTGAGGTACGTAGATCCTACAGTGGATAGAGTGCTAGTTTTGGAGTTTGGAAAACTGATTTCATATCTGACCTTAGATATTTACCAGCTGTGTGAACCTGGCCCTGTTATTTAACCTGTTTGCCTCAGTTTCCTCGTCTGTATTATGGGAATAATAACAGAGCCTACCTCCCAGGTTGTTGTGATGTTTCCTCAGTGGGTGAAGTCACAGCTCCAGGTCCTATTCTATTTACCAGGAGCATAGTCAGGATGAGCCATTGGTCTAATTCTAGATGAATGAACCAGGAATCAGAAAGGCAAGCAGATCCAAAAGGATAGTCAGAAACTAGGAAATAGATAAGATGAAATAGTGATTGTATGGCATTTAGCACAGTTCCTGAAACAAAGTAGCTACTATATCCATGTTAGTTATTTTGTTGTTAGTGGGAAAAACATTGTAAAAGATCAAGCAACCTAGAATACTTCATAGCCTTAAATAAGTCACTTTCTCTCCTTCAGTCTTAGTTTTTTTTTTTTTTTTTTTTTTTAATTTATCAAATAGGAGGAACAGGGATTAAACTAGATCAGATGCTTGTGAAATTGGGGTCTGAGAACTTTTTTCATTGTTTGATAACTGTTTTCCAATATACAAATCTCCTTTGTAATCCTGTGTTTTGGGTTTTATGCAATTGCAAATTTAATTCTGAGAAGTGGCCCATAGGCTGCCAAAAGGATCCCATAACACAAAGGATAAGCATTCAAGGACTTTGGGGTCTTTTCTGGGACTGCCTGGTATAGGATAAAGAGAGCCAGTCTCATTGCCAAAAATCAAACAATGAACAAACATTATTAAACACCTACTGTGTGTCAGACATTGTGCTAAGTGCTGGACATACAAAGCAATTGGTTTTTGGGGACCCTCATTTCCTAAGCTGTCTTGGGTGCTTACTAGCTGGGTGAACTTGGACAAGTCAAGAGGTAGAGAAAGATCAGGAAAACAGGATTAGCTCACTGCCTCAGGCATCAAGATTATTTCGGAATGCATTGTCTCTATCACTCCATTTATAACTTCTCTTTTCCCAGCTTGTCTACTTCCTACTTTCTGACTAGCTTTTCAAATATGGCTGCTTCTGGGATCCCTGGCTCTTCCATCTAGCTGCCCCAAAGGGCTTACATTCTAAAGATCTATTTGAAGCCTTGTTTTAAGTCTGGCCTCTTGACTCACTTTCCCTATCAGAGCTCTAGCTAGCTCCCAGGCCATGAATTGCAGAGAAGTTGCTAACCTCTATTAATAGAGGGAGTTTCCTCAGTGGGTGAAGTCACAGCTCCAGGTCCTATTCTATTTACCAGGAATCCAGTCAGGATGAGCCATTGGTCTAATTCTAGATGAATGAACCAGGGGTCAGAAAGGCAACCAGATCCTAAAGGATAGTCAGAAACTAGGAAATAGATAAGATGTAAGTAGAGAAGTTACAAATGGAGTGGTAGAGACAATGCATCCTGAAATGACCTTAATGACTGAGGCAGTTAGCTAATTCAGCTTTCCTGACCTTTCGCTACCTCTTGACTTGTCCAAAGTCACTCAGCTAGTAAGCATCCAAGGTACATTAGGAACCTAGGGTCCCCTGAAGCCAACTGCAGCTCTCTTCACTACACTATGGTGCCTTCCGACAATTGACTGATCAAATGATTCCCTTTGAAACACATAGATGATTATTATTGAACAATTAATAATTTTTCAGACTGGTTCATTGTATTATTAGAATCCCAGAATGTCAGAGGTAGAAGGCACTCTATATATACCTCCTCACTCCCTAGAAAGGTGTCTTAAAAATCATGAAGTCCAGGTGCCTCACTTGATCAAGGAAGAAACATCCAAGAAACATCTTGGCCATCTATGCTGCCAAGAGAGACCTTCAAACACAGGAAAATGAAAGGACCTTAAATCATGGAATTCTGTGGTCTCTTATCTAACATAGAATATTAGAACATAAAAACTGTCACAGATCTATAAAACACCCTCATTTTATAGGTGGAGAAACTGAGTCACACAATGAGAAAGTTATCAGTCGTAGAGCAAGAGAAGTCAGGCTCCTGGTTTTCAGTTCTGTGCTCTCTTTCTGGACTTTTAGAGATAAATGGGATCTTAGGGATCCCTTATGTACTCTCTAAGATCCCAGTAAAATCAACAACTTTGTAGATTAAGAAATTGAATTCAACCAGACATTCAAGTGACTGTTAAGTGTCAACTATGTACCCAGTAGTGTGCTAGGTGTTGGAAAGACTTAAAAAAAAAAAAAAAAAAAGGAAGAAACAGTTTCTGTCCTCAGGATGCTTACATTCTATCTGGCAGAGACAACATGTATATTAAAAAGAAAATAAACACATGGTCATTTTGTAGAGAATTAATAAGTAGGGATGGTCAAAAAAAAGTCTAGCACTTTGCTACACATACTCAAAGTGGGCAACCTTTTTTTTCCCAAAAGCTATGTTTATATAATGACTTAAGGTATACAAATCAGACATTATATGACTTGCTTCTAGTTGCACAGCTACCATTTGTCAGAGGCAGAATCTATAAAATGCAAACAAGATAGATAAGGGAGAGGAAATAAAATGTCTTTGCAGTGTCACACAGTTAACTGGCAATTACTTACTCATGCTTTTGTCTTCCACCCCATCTCTTGGCCTTTGTTCACTGCTGTTCCCACTGTCTGAAATGCTCTCTCCTCTCTTCTCCACTTAGCTAAATCCTACCCAGGATGACCTACCCAGGTCATATCCCAATTCCATCTTCTCCATGAAGCCTTCCATGACCATCCTAACCTTTGTCCCTTGCCTGCTTAGAAAAGCAATCTTCTGACAGCAAATATATTAAACTTACTGTGGACAGGTGGAAAGTGGAAAACTCTTGAGTATAGTCTGGACCAAATTAAAATGTAAGTGGGAAATTTTTAGCAAAACAAAACAAAACAAAAACCCAATACAAAAATAATGGTCATTTGTGGCTTTTCTAAGTCAACATGTAGCCTTCAGGGATCCATTTCTCTTTGAGTGTGACAGCCCTATAATTTAATTACAGCATATAATGTTATATGCTTTTGTGTGCCTGTCCTTTCTCATGTCTTTAATGTTGGTCATTTTCTACCCCTAATTTAATTATTAGAATTACATAGGACCACCTATATATCTTTGAGCTTTTCCTACATATCTGCACATAGAATCAAAGATTCTCAGAATTGGAAGGGGGCTCCATCCACTCTCTGATTGAGTAAGGAGTAACATATCTTCGAAGTGGTCACCCAACTCTCTATTTAAAGACATCCAGGAAGGGAGAAATCCACTCTTTCCCAAGGTTGAATATGTCTAATTGTCTGGAAATTCTTTATATCATGCTGCTCAATTTCCCTCAGCAACTTTTATTCATGGCTCCTAATTTTGTTGTTGAGTTTAATTAAAACCCAATCCCTCTTCCACATGACAAAACTTTTGGATATTTGAAGACAGTTCCCATGTTCGGAGATTCCCCTTCTTCAAGATTAACATTCCCTATTTCTGAGCAGGAGGAGGAGAACATTGTAGACAGCAATAGCAAGATTATGTGATGATCAACTGTGATAGACTTGGCTATTCTCAGCAACATGGTGCATTCAAGACAATCCCAATAGACTTGGGATGGAAAATACAATCAGAGAGAGAACTATGGAGATTGAATCTGAAGTGAAACACAGTATTTTCATCCTTTTTGTTTGTTAAATTTTTCTTTCTCCCAGTTCCCTCCTTTTAGTCTGATTTCTGTTACTCAACATAACAAATATAGAAATATGTTTTTAAAAATTACATATGTTTACTTATATCAGATTGCTTGCTGTCTTGGGGAGGAGGGGGGTTAAGGGATAAAGACAGAAAAAATTTTGGAACACAAATTCTTTTTTTAATAATAGCTTTTAATTTTCAAAATATATGCAAAGATAGTTCCAAATTTTTCTGCCTCCCTTCCTTCCACTCCCTCCCCTCAACATCAAGTAATCCAATATACATGTAATCCAATAAAAATGTATGATTTTTCTATGCCTATTTCCATGTTTATCATGCAGGACAAGGAAAAATCAGAGCAAAAAGAAAAAAAAATGAGAAAGAAAACAAAAGGCAAACAAACAACAACAAAAAGGTGAAAATATTATGTTGTGATCCACATTCAGTTCCCACAGTCCTCTCTGCACTCACAGATGGCTCTTTCCATCACAAGCCCATTGGAATTGGCCTAGATCACCTCATGGTTGAAAAAAGCTACAGTCATCAGAATTGATCATCACATAATCCTGTTGTTTTTGTGAACTATGTCCTTTTGGTTCTATTCATTTCACTCAACGTCAGTTCATGTAAGTCTCTCCAGGCCTTTCTGAAATCATCCTGTTGATTGTTTCTTAGAGAACAATAATATTCCATAGCATTCATATACCATAATTTATTCGACCATTCCCCAATCATTCCACTCTATTGGAACACAAATTCTTATAAAAATGACTGTTGAAAACAATCTTTACGTGTTTTTGGAAAAATACACTTCTGAGAAAAAATTTTAAAAATATCCACTTCCTTCTACCCTTATAGGGCACATTTTCAATGTTTGCCAGTTTCTCTAGGTCCTTTCTGAAATATGGTTCCCAGATTCAAATCTAGCAGTACAGATGTTCTGATCAGGACAGGATGTAATGGACTTGTCATCTTCAATATTCTAGACTCTGTGTTTCTATGACCTAAAATCACACTGCCTTTTAAAATAAAGTATTTTGCACAGTGCCTGGCACATAATAGGGGCTATAGCTTATTCCCTTGCTCCAATGGATACTTTTAATTACTAGCATTTATGTAGATCTTTAATGTTGCAAAATGCTTTACAAATATTATCTCAATTGGTCCTCACAAAAATTCTAGGAGGTAGGTGCTATGATTATCCCCATTTTACAAATGAGGAAACTGAGGCAGGCAGCAGTTAAGTGACTTGTTTAGAGTCACACAGATAGGAAATATCTGAAATTGGATTTGAATTCAAGTACTCCTAACTCTAGGTCTATCCAATGTTACCCTTACCTGACAAGCTTTTTTTTACTTTGAGGGGAAGGGGAAAAGGGGGGTTCGAATCACTGTTAATTCATATTGATCTTGCATTCCACAAGCAATTACTAACCACATGTCATGTGCTATATACCATTCTAAGTCTTAGGGATACAAAGAAAAATATTTCCTGCCTTCAAGAAGCTTATAGGGTGTGGGAAACAACATATTCATTTGTAAATAGATGCAAAATATGAGACGACTCAAAAATCTTAGTGCAGTTGCAAGTTGTTGTAAAGCTTCGAAGCAACCTGCATCAAAAGTAAATAGAAGGTAACCAAGGAACTGAGGAAGGGTAGAGAGGATGGTCTCATGTAGAAGGTGGTACTTGAGCTAAGTTTTGAACATATAATGCTTCCCTCTCTTCCTCCTAATCCCCTCCAAAGGTATGTGACTTTGTCCATAAATATGATTTCACTAATGTCTCAAGAAGGAAATGCTCTCTACTTATTCAGATTAGCTACTATTCTAAACTTACATAGTTTGGTAGATTTTCCTGGAACACGCAGAGACTGAGATTTATCCATTATGTATCAAAGGCAGCACTCAAAATCTTTTCCATCTTCAGGCCATCTCTCTAACCACTGCTCCACACTGCCTATTAATGATATATTTTTTTTTAAATAACTGTCCAATAACTTTCTACTGTCTCCTAAAAGGCTTTCTTTTGGGGAGAGTTTGAAGGAAATGTAAAATTATCAGAGCTGTAATTAGTATTTTATATGCTAATAGCAGAAAACATCCTTAAAAGCTTCTGGAAGACAAGAGAGGGACAAGAGAAAAAGCACCTAATTGGTCTTGATTACTAGATGCTAAACTCAGCAAAGGATTTCAAACATTTTCAATGACCCTCTATATTTTTGGCTCCCTGAAGCAAAGTCCTAATTACCCCAGCCTAGTCATATCTCTGCCAATAGGGAACAAAAGTAGGTGATCAAGAGTCCCTTCTGAGGGCTCAAAGAGTCTGAGAACCTTTGGCTTAAAACCCTACCTTTCAGCACCAGCCCTGAAGTCAGGAAGACCAGAATTCAAGTCTGATCTCAGACACTTAACACTTCCTAGCTATGTGACCCTGGGCAAGTCGCTTAACCCCAATTGCTTCAGCAAAAAAACAAAAACAAAACAAAATACAAAAAACCTGCCTTTCTTCTCAAGGACATGGAGAAATAGTCATGTTATCACAGAGTGGTAAAACTAGACTCTGTTGCAGTTTTCCTTCCACTCCAAAGATTCTGCCTTTAATTAGACAAATGGAAAGTGTCAGGAAGATCTGAGTAATTCGGTGACAGACGTCAAGATCCACAGATAAAAGATGACCTTCAAATGTCACCAGCTTCCAGGTCCAGTCTTAGGGAATAGGCAATTGCTTCCAAGCCTTGATTCCAGATGAAAGTCCTTCCTCAAATTCCATATCCGCCCACTCAGCGATGACTAATCTTCTTTTCACTGAGTACAAAATTCTTCAACCCATCCTTAGAATTCCATAGAGGGAAAAGGGTATTTGATTCTAAGCGGTCAGAATTCTTCAAATGTGGTAGATGCTTAATAAATGCTTGTTCCCTACTTTTCCCCACTCTCCTCCCCATCTCAGCTGCTGTCCTTTCCAGTTCATGTCCTTTCCTAAAACATGGCAGCCAGCCCCTTCTTAATGCAGGCTAAGAACCATTAGCTTTTTATGTCTCTCTATCACACTATTGACGCATACTGAGCTTATAGACTTATAAAACCCCAAATTGAGTCCCCCTCCAAATGCCCTCCAGTCATACCTTCTCCATCATATACAGTGAGTATAGTTTTTGAACCCAAGTGAAAGACATCATATTTATTCAATTTAAATTTCATTTTAATCAGTCAGATCCAGTGTTCTAGTCTGTCAAGATCTTTTTAAATCTTGGCTCTATAATTACAATAATTATGGATAACATTTACATATGGTATTTTAAAAGTTTGCAAAGCTTTTTACTTGTGTTTTTTCATTTAGTCCTCACAACAATCTTGGAAGTAGATGTTATAGCTTTCATTTTACAGATGAAAAAATGCAGACCGGGGCTGTTTAAGTGACTGGCACAGGGTCACAACATGAACAAGATACCCGAGGCAGGATCTGAACTCAGATCTCCAGAAGCCTCTATCCCATGGTGTTTTAGCTGTCTCTCCTACGTCTGTGTTCACTGCAGTTTTGGTGAGTATCCCATTTGTGGCCAAAGACAGATCCCTTATCCCCTCCACTAGAGACCTCTCACAGAGATGATATCAAACCATCAACAATTGTTCAACCCATTAGCCTTATCCAATTGTACTATTACCCACCCCTGAATGGGTTAATAAAACATGCCCTTTTCTCAGCCTTGGACCCCTCCCATTCCCAGAGGAGAGGGGAGGTCCAAGAATAGCAGAATGGAGGAGTCAGCACTGGGGACAACAAATGAGATTAGGAAGCAAACCGTTTTCCCTGATGGCAGAGTCAACAGAATTCTAAGAACATGTAACCAAATGTGTGACTCGAGAGCCAGCCAGGAAATCACAACCGTCAAACTGTTTGTTCTCTTGGTTATTGACAAAGGCAAGCCAGCCTTGGAAACCGGATTAATGGGGATATGGGAGAGGGGGCCATGGGACAAAAGATGGAGGGCTGACAGGAAAAAATGAAGTGTGAGATCCTGAGACCAGCTCTTTTCTCTGTCCTCTAGGAAAGAGTGCGGTCCAATGCAACAGCAAAAGTCTCCTCTTCAGCTGTTTGGCTTGGGATCAGGCTGCCCTTTGCAACAGGTAGGGGATCAATCAGAGAATCTGTTTCTGTCCTTTTCCCTAGAACATTGTGTTATCCTCTGGGACTTTCCACAGAAGCGCAGGCCTGGGGAGGCAGAATATTAGAATCTGGGCCCAAATCCAGCTGGTGAAAGAGACTTATGTCAGACTCCCTGTCCTGCGACTATCCAATGTGAAAGCTGGCTTGGCTTTTCCAAGGAAATCATGGTCCTTTAAGGTGAGTAGCCAAGAGAAGTTTTCCCAATGTTTTATCCATGCATCTGCAGGTAGATTTTGAAAGCCAGTCCTTTCTTTTAATGAATCAGATAATGCCTTCCTGTCCCCAAAGCAACTATCCTAATATTTATAATCCCTCCCACCTCCACTTCAACTACCAAAGTCAATAGGATAAATATTTATTATTGTGGGCTCATAGAGGAGGAACAGGTCTCAGAGATCATCTAAGTCAAAGGCTAACCTTTGGTGTCAGAGACACCATTTGCTGTCTGGTGAAACCTATGGACCTCTTCTCCAAATAAAGTTTCTAAATGCATCAAGTAAAAATTTACAAAATTTACAAAATTAAAAAACAAAACAAACAAAACAAGTTCATGCACCCCAGGTTAAGTACATCCAAGAAAATGCATGCTCCATTGTGCCCAGCCAACAAGAGTTTATTAGGCTCCAACTATGTGTGTAGGCACAGAGAAGGCAAAGACAAAAATTAAAAAGTTCATGCCCACAAGGAATTAATTTTCTATTTGGGGAAACAACTTGTTCATATAAATAAATACAAAACATTCAGGAGGCATGCAGAGTAATTAAGACTGGGAAAAGAGTACTAGAAACTAAGGAAATCAAGATGGGCTTCCTGTAAAAGGCTATATTTGTGCTGAATTTTGAAGAAATTTAGAGGTTCTGTGGGGCAGAGGGGAGAAGGAACATAATCTGGATGAGGGGATAGCCCTGGAAAAGCCAAAAGATGGAATGTCGTATAAGATGACCAGTGAGGAGAACAGTTTGGATGAATCATAGAGCAAATGGAGTTTAACATGCTGTAAGGTAGTTTTGAGATAAATTTGGAAGGACTTTAGAAGTCAAGCAATAGTTTTTATTTTATCCTAGAGATCAGAAAGGGCCATTGGAGCTTTCTGAACAGGGGATTGGCTGGTCACACCCATGCTTTGGCAATCTTAGTTGTGTGGAGGAAAAATTGGAAAGGAGAGAGATTGGAGAAAGGAGGGTAAATTAAAGGGTTATTGAAATAGTTCAGGCAAGAAGTGGTAAGAGCCTTAACTTTTGTGTAATCATTCAATCATTTTCCTAAAAATTTCAGAAAGGTGAGAAAGTAGACACAGACAGGTAACTCTTGATGTCCTTTCATTCACCTTTGGAAAAAATAGTGATACTAAATGCTAATCATTCTAATCATTCAAATTAGTGATACTAATACTGTCTGCATTTTTTTCCTAATCATTCAAATATCTTAGAAATCAATTCTTCAATAGCCTTAAAACTGGGTGTCTTCCAGGGTAGATTCCTTTTGCAAACACTTAACCCAGGCCAGTTGCTCTTTCCATTTTTGTCTTCATAAGATCATTAGGGTTGTGAACCAAGAGGGTAGAGTATGGGTCTTCCCAACATTCCAAACAACTTTAAAATAATACTTCAAATCAAATTTTGGAATAATAGAGGCAACAAAAGGTCAGAGAGAGAGAGAGAGAGAGAGAGAGAGAGAGAGAGAGAAAGAGAGAGAGAGAGAGATTTAGCCAATCTAAAATAATTTAGTAGGTCCACCAAAGAGGTCTGTAAAACCAGGATGGCAAAAGGCTTGGAGCAGAGCAGGAGCACCAGCAGTGAGCCTTGGAAGTAGCCATGATAGCAGCAGCAGCTTCAGGAGCTATCGGCCCAAAGACTGCAAGAGGGTTGGACAAGTGGACAGAAAGAGATTACAGGGTGCTGCTGACATTGGGTGATTAGTAATTCTATTGTCCATAAACAGTTCTGGATTAGAGTTCCAGGATGGAGAGGAGCTTCTGAGTGCTACAATTTCAGGGCCAAGGGGAGTGGTAGCACTTGTGGCTACAAGGGAGCCAGAGCCCTTTGTGTGTAAAGACCAGAGAACAAATAGAGCAATGACCACACTTTTTCTAAGCTAATACTGCCTTAGAAGCACTGAAAATTTCAGACCACCTCCCCACTCCAGGTAAACAAAACTGAACTTTAACATAATGTTCAAAGTGAAGAAATAGGCTGGAAAAATAAGCAAACAACAAAAGAAGAACTTGCAGGAAGACCAAGACATAAGTTTAGAAGACAACAATATGAAAACAATTACAAGCAAAGCCTCAAAGAAAAATGCAAGCTGGATACAAGCTCAGCAAGAATCCCTTGAAGAGTTAAAGAGATGAGTGGTAGAAGAAAAAAATGGAAAAACAAATGAAAGTTATGTAAGAAAATTATGAAAAGAGAACTAACAATTTGACTAAAGAAGCACAAAAATATAAATTAAAAATAATACCTTAAAAAACATAATTGGCCTAATGGTAATGAGACACAAAAAGCAGACTTTAAAAGCAGACTAGACCACATAGAAAAAGATATACAAAATTCTGAAGAAAATAACTTTCTAAAAAGCAGCTTTGGCCAAATTAAAGGAGAAAAAATGGTGCAAAAGTTCACCAAAGAAAATAATTCTTTAAAAATTAGAATTGATAAGAAACGACTAGCAGGATGATTTCAGAGAGGCCTGGAGAGAGTTACATGAACTGATGCTGAGTGAAATGAGCAGAACTAGGAGATCATTATACATGGCAACAAGACGACTATACAGTGATCAATTCTGATGGACATGGCTCTCTTCAACAATGAGATGATTCAGACCAGTTCCAACTGTTCAGTGATGAAGAGAGCCATCTGAACTGAGAAAGAGGCCTGTGGGAACAGAGTGTGGAACACAGCATTGCATTCTCGCTCTTTCTGTTGTTTGGATGCATTTTGTTTTCTTTCTCAGTTTTTTCTTCCTTCTTGAACTGATTTTTCTTGTGTAGCAAAATAACTGTATACATGTATTGGAATTAACATATATTTTAACATATTTAACATGTAGTAGACTACCTGTCATCTAGGGGAAGGAGTGGGGGGAAGGAGGGGATAATTTGGAACAAAGCTTTGCAAGGGTCAGTGTTAAAAAATTACCTATGCATATGTTTTGTAAATAAAAAACTTTAATAAAATTAAAAAATGAAAAAAACTGAAAATTTTTTTAAAATCAAAATCTGCCTCTCTGCAAGATAAGAAATAAAAATTAGTATTGGGAAACTGTAAGCTGGAGAATTCAAGAAACAGAAACAATAAACAGAATGAAAAGAATGAAAAAAATAGAAGGAAATGTGAAACATCTCATTGGAACTACAAGTAATCTGAATAATAGATCAAGGGGAGAGAATTTAAAATTATTGAGCTACCTGAAAGCCAATTAATATTGAGATGATCTCCAAAAATATTTTAAGAATAAGAAAGAGGGGTGCATCAGGAGCAAAAAAAAGAAAAGAGAATGGGGTAAATTTTTCATATAAAAGAGTTACCCAAAGAAGTGTTTTTATGTAGGATCTTATAGTGGCTTGGAAAAAGGAGTGGTAGCAGACAATGCTTGAACCTCATTCTCATTGGAATTGCTTTAAAGAGGGAAAGTTGGGTATGGAAATTTATCTTATTTAGTATGGAAATAAGGAAAGAAGATATTACGATATGGGACGAGGGGGAGTGATAAAAGGGAAGCCAGATAAGGAAGACAGTGGTCAGAAGCAAAACAGATTTTTGAGGAAGGACAGGAGAGAGAGGAAGGGGGAGAGAGAAAGAGAGAGAGAGAGAAAGAGAGAGAAGGTTAAACAAAATAAAATAGTAGGGAGAGAAATAAACAATAACTGTAACTATGGATATGAATGGAGTGAGCTCACCTATGAAATAGAAGCAGATAGAATGGATTCAACTGAAACACAAAGATATACACAAAGAGTTAAAATAAGCAACTACTGCAGTATCCATTATGCTTCAGCTGAATTAAAAAGCAGAAGTAGCAATCGTGATTTCAGGCAAAGCAAAACCAAAAATAGATCTAATTAAAAGAGACAATCAGGGAAATTACATTTTGCCAAAAGGTATCAGACAATAAAGTGTTATCAAAAATTTTACAGCAAGTTTCTCTCATAAAGACTTCATTTCTCAAGTAATTCAAGTGTATTTTTTTTTAAAGAGCTATTTCCCAATTGATAAATTGGTCAACAATTTTCAACAAACAGTTTTCAGAAGAAAAAAATCAAAGTATCTATGGTCATATGAAAAAATGCTCTAAATCACTATTGATTAGAGAAAGACAAATTAGTATAAGTCTTAGGTGCCCTACCTCATACTTATCAGAAAGCTAGAGGAAATGAGAGAAAGTAGGTATATTAATAAATTATTGGTCCAATTTGGAACTATGTCCAAAAGGATAAAAAACTATGTATATTCTTTGATCCATTAATACCACTAAGAAGTCTGTACTCTAAAGACAGCAAAGGAAAAGTAAACTATATGTACAAAAAAATATTTAGGGCAACTCTTCTCATAGTGGCAAAGAATTGGAAATTGAGGGGATGCCTATCAACTGGGGAATAGCTGAAAAAGTTTTGGTATATGATTGTGGCAGAATACTCCTGTGCTGTAAAAAAAGAGATGATTTCAGAAAACCATGGCAAGACAATATCTGAATTGATGCAAAGTGAAGTATGAAGAACTGGGAGATCATTGTGCACATTAACAAAAATGTTCTAATGATAATGATCATGATAATTGTGAAAAACTTGACTACTCTGACCAGTACAATAATCCAAGACAATTCCGAAGGATTCCTGATGAAAAATGCCATATGCCTTTAGATAGAGAACTGAGGAACTCAGTGTAAACTGAAGTATAATTTTCCTGCTTTTTTTTTTCTTTGTTTTGTGATGTAACTAATATGGAAACATAGTTTCAATGATTTCACATATATAATTGATATGTTGTGGTAGAGGAAGAATGGAAGGGAAGGAGAGTATTTTTTTAAAAATAAGGAATAATTAAAACAAAGGATAATTTTTTTTTTTAAAGGAGCACTGGAGTTCAAGGAAACCTTGGGGATCATTTGATGCAAAATCCTTGTTTTACAGTTGAGGAAGCTGAGGCAAAAAGAAGTGAGGTGATTTGCCCATTGGTAAGCATCAGAGCTGGGATCTGAATCCAAATCTGATATCAATCACAATGCTCCTTCCATTGCATCAAGATTCTTTTTATGTTTCTGTAAACTATATGAAGAAGTAGACTCTGTAAATATAGTAATGGCTAGGCTTGTGTATGGAATAAATAAATATCATGATCATGGATATGGGCCACTCATCTCCAAAAGAGATTGACCTCTACCCTTTATGGAGAGCAAGAGGAAGATCATGGCTGAGGGACTTCATCCTGATTTTCCTCATCCTGATCTATATCCTGTCATGGGATCCAGATGGCTCTGGAGGAGAAAGTGAGGTAGGTGACTTTGCACAGCCCTCCCTCCCAAAATCCAGCTCATTTGCATGTCAATCACCACCTCTGATTGTCCCTCCTCTTCGAGAACAAAGGACCAAAAACAACAGTTTCCTGATTTACACAGAGGTAAAAATGGCTGCCTCTGTGTGATCCTCCAAAGTTTCCTCCTGGGTTTGCACACTAGGGAGTTCCCACTTTAGACCTGGGACCTACTTTCCTTTCATCTGGTTTTTCCTCTAGGTAATTAATTCTATTTAAACTGATACCAGTATGTGCCCTAATCCCAGGGGAATCTTCATGAGGATTCTTTTGTAGAAACAAAGGCTTAATTATACATATAAAACAGCATTCTTTTAGTGAGATTTTAAGTTTTAATAACCTCAGAAGGGTCAATGCTACAAACTTAGTAAAAACGACAGTTAAAAGATTATCTAAAACTTTAAATATTCATAGATTTCTCATTAAAATTCAGCATGGCCATTGCCTTGTGCTAGGCATTGCATTAGGTGATTTCTGATTACTGAGTTCAGAAATCAACTCAGTAAAAAACTTACATCAACTGCTGCTCAGTGACCCAAAGAATTACATTTGTAAACCTAGCCTTAAGATCATTTTAAAATGATGAATACATGACTATTTTGATGTGAGCCCACAGGAAAAAGTCTAAAGGAGATAGGTCAGATGATCAAGGTGGACCATCTTTTCTTCCAATCCATCCATCTGAGAAAATATTATGTAAATAGCAATTCTTTCTGTTCTGGCTATTATACATACAATGCATAATGACAGGAGTCCCTTCTGTCAAAATTAAAATTAAAAATGCATTATTAAAAATTGACAAAAATATAGAAATTGATACAATGGAACTTTTGAATGATGCTTTTTGTAGGTTCTGAAGTTAAGGTTTAAAATGGCACTAAGACTTTTGGGCCATCTTGTATAAGGAATGAAATTCTAAGAGTGGAATTTTGAACATAATAACAGGAAATAGGAGAGATATCTGAAGTGAGGTGCTATCTATTGTAAAGATCAAACAAAATGATGAATATGACAGATATGAAGCCAAGTATCCCATAAGCAGTAAAAAACCATCATTAGAGTTCTTCTCCCAGGAAAGTTGTCCAGCAAGTAATTAATTTTTCAAGACAAAAAAAGCATTAAGACCTTGGGAAAAGGAGGAGAATAAGCATTTATTAAGTATCTATTATAGGCTGAGTTCTGGGCTAAATACTTGACAAATACCTCATTTGATAAGAGGTACATCCAACTCTGGGAGGTAGATGCTATTTCTATCCTTATATTACAGTTGAGGAAACTGAGGCAGGCAGAGGTTAAGTGACTGTCCAAGAATACACACACCTTGTGTATGAGGCTGGTTTTGACTGAGAGAAAGAGGAGAAGGAAAAGGAAGAGAAATAAAATGTACATAAAGTCTAGTATGTGCCCGACACTATGTTAAGCAATTCACAATTGATCCTTATTTGATCCCCCAGGATGCTGAGAGGTAAGTGCTATAATTATTCCCATATAGGGACAGCCAGTAGATAAGAGCACCAGCCCTGAAGTCAGGAGGATCTGAGTTCAAATCTGACCCCAGATACTTCCTAGCTTGTGTGACTCTAGGCAAGTCACTTCACCCCAATTGCCTCAGCAGAAAAATAAAAAAATATTTATTTGTATTTATTATCCCTATTTTCCAAGCAAACAGACGTTAAGGAGGAAGCCGAAATTTGACTTCGGATCTTCCTTTCTCCAGCTTGAGAAGTTTGTGATCTGCACAGTTGGAGAGACACATAAAGGGATGAAATTTGGGATCCTCCGGGATCGCCGTAAACTGCCTTGAGACCCAAAGGGCCTGGATTCTCACGCTGATCCTGAACAAGGAAAAGGAACCTTTATCCACTTTCTTCTCGGCTTCCCTGGCCCCAGGGCCAACCCGGACGCTGCGTATGAAAGAACCAAGAAAGTCGAAGCGGCCTCCAGCTCAGGCAGGATTTCCCGAGCTCAAGAGCTTCCGAGGGCTTTGTGATCGCCTATCTCCGGAGAGACGCCTGAATGGTCGCCCTAGCAACGCAAACAAAGTCAAAGAATACTACCTCCGATAAATTCAATTCGTTTTAAAGGGTTCAGAGCGCGCGCCCTCTTTGCCTTTCTTGCAGCAGCTATTTGCGCAACCCCCAAAGGGCTGAAGCTGTGCTTTTGAGGAGTCACTGTATCCCGGAGCTGGTGGGTGAGTCCGGGCATGGGGAACAGCCAGGTATCCTCTATTTCTTTCAGCACTAATAATTTGGGATAATAACAATCATCCCAAAGCCAAGGAAGAGAGAAGCAGAGCTATATTTGGAAAGAGCACTGGGAGAGGAATTTTGAGATTAAAAAAGGGATGGGGCTTCTAGATCGGCTTTGGCTCAGTCTAGGGCTGTGTGACTTCTGATAGACTCTGTGTGTCTTTCTTAAATATTGCCTTGATGGTGCAGTGGATAGGGCACCGGCCCTGAAGTCAGGAGGACCTGAGTTCAAATGTGATCTCAGACACTTCATACTTCCTAGCTGTGTGACCCTGGGCAAGTCGCTTAACCCCAACTGCCTCAGGAAAAAAAAAATACTGGCTTCTTATTCTATTACACTTTCCATCTCCAAAACCACCTAGGTTTTCTGTTGAAAAGACAACTAAAGGTCCTTTTTCACTTCCAGAAATATAGATATTTCCAAGTATTCCTGGAAGACTAACGAAAATGATTCCACAGTCAAAAGCTGGGGGGCTTAGATGCAATGCAAGCATTTGGGATTGAGGTCTCAGTTTGGATTTTGCCGGAGAGGCCCGAAGAGGGCACGGAGACTGGATAATGAAACTACAAGCTTTCCAACCGTAGGACGATGGCAGATTTTGAGAAAGCAGGGATTCTATGAGGCAGGGTGACAAGTTTCACCCTTTCCTTTCCTGGGCAGCTCACAGGTCTGTAGCCCTCCTCCATCTTCCATGGTACTGCTCCCCAGTCTTTTGCCACATACCAGAGAGTGCCCTGTGTGATCCCTGCAAATTTCAAGTTATCTCCAGCCAGATTCTCATTCAATTCAGCCTATCTTGACTTATTTTAACTTAAAGAAAAAGTTGGGAGGGACTTTAGATAATGACAATCTAGTCCAGGTTTTTTATTTTACAGATGAAGAAACTGAGACCAGGTAAGGTTAAGTAAATGGCCGGAGACAATAGATTATGGCAGAGACTGGAACCTTTATTCTCTGTCTCCAGCTCAAGCACAATTACCATCGAAGTATTCTACTTCTTCCTTCTACTAAGTGCTAGTTATGCTTCAAATGGAAGCATGTGGTCTTCCAAAGGATCATAGATTTAGAGCTGAAAGAGACCTTGAGGAGCCACGGAGTCCAACCCTCACATTTGACAGAGAAAAAGGGTGAAAGAGATTAAGTGACTTGACTAGGATCATCCAGCTTAGTAAATATCTGAAGCAGAATTTAAACACATTTCTTCCTGACTCCAAGCTTAGAATTCCATGTTCTATACCACAGTCACCTATATTCCACTACTGCTCCCAACTCAGTTATAATAATAGTGTGATAAGGATTGACTTTGGTCATGAAAAGAACACTAAACTGGGGAGGGGTTCCAGCCGGTCACACCCCCTGAGACTTTTCAATTTCCCTTCCTATAAAAAGATTAGATTAGATCATCTTTCGGTGTCTTCTAGCTCTGCCATCCATGAGGTTTTCCTTGATCTCCTAACTGGAAATGATCCTTTTAGCTTCCAGTCTTGAAAAGTATTATGCTATGTATTGGTCATCCTGCCATCTAGGGAAGGGGGTGGGGAGAAAGAGGGGAAAAATTGGAACAAAAGGTTTGGCAATTGTCAATGCTGTAAAATTACCCGTGCATATAACTTGTAAATAAAAAGCTATTAAAATTTAAAAAAAAAGAAAAATATTATGCTATCATGTACTTACATTCTATTTTGTATCATGATTCTTAACATCCATGTCTCATTTCCCCAATAGACTGTAAATTCCCTGATGGTAAGGACCACATCATTTTTCCCCTGTAAATCTGAAAGTGATCATAGAAATGTGATTTGTTTTAATTATTCCAGTTCTTCTGTTAAGTACTCAAGAGTTCTTAAGCATATCTCTTGGTTTTTTGGGGCCTCTGTTTCCCCATTTGTAAAATGGGAGGATAGAGGAGATAACTTCTAATGAGTCTTTTCTACTTCTAAATTCTATGAACCCATAATAATAATTCCTGACATTCATGGAGCATTTTAAAGTTTGCAAAGTCCTTGATAGATTATCTCATTTGATCCTTAAAACAACTCTAGGAAGTAGGTATACAGTGCCTGACATTTCATTAATAAGTATTTAACAAATGTTATAATAATGATTATAATATTTAATAATAATATAATGGATGGTGATTAATTATAAATAAACTTATTTAATATCAATCGATATTTGGTGAATTATAATTTAATAATAATGAGTATGATGGTGTAACATAATTAATAATAAAATAAATTACAAGTAAATACAATTATTTAATATAAGTATTTAGTAAATGTTGATTGATGAAAGAATGCATTCTTTCCTTATAAGCATCATGCCATCTAACATGGCTGTACTTCTAAGCTCTCTTAATGTTTTGCCCAATTTTGATGCTAGTGAGGATTTAAAACTAGAAACTATCTTAGACACCACTTGGTTCAACTCTGTGATTTTATAGAGGAGAATGTAACATTCTCCTCTATAGGAACAGGAACAGGAAGATAGAAAGTGACTTTCTTGAGGTCACAAAGAAAATAAATGGCTCATCTGGATGTGAGCCCAGAGCTTCTGAGTCCTAGTTCAATGCTTTTCTATTTCATCATGACACTTGGAGGTAAGAAATATATTCACTTCCACCAAGGCCTGCTTTCTGGGGTATCTTTTCTTTCTCCAGGTTCTTCGGCAGCTGGAATCTATATTGGATAACATAGAAGAACCTATACATCTTTAGGTGATCTCTTGAGGAGAAGCATTGTTAGCAATTACTTCAAAATGTCCGGGTTACAATCTACATCCCAGAGGACACTGGACAATGGTGGTAGGACTTCAAGCCCTTCTTTAAACATTCAATTTCCTACCAATACCTGTAATAATATTTTTTTACTTAGAATTTATAGTAGCAATATGTGGTGGGCTGATCATTCTAGGGCTGAACTTCACAGAGGGATGCGAGAGGGCTGGCAAAGAAATTGTCCTAAAAGCTAGAAACGTGGTGCTCCAGACCATGATCAAAAAGTTAACTAGATAAGAAAAGAAAAGATACTCAAGGATAATAGAAGTCAGTTTTTGAACTTTAGTTTTCCCATAGATAAAGGAAACTTAAAAATTCTCATTCCGCTTGAGTCCATGGGATTGTTATGAGGAAAGAAACTGGCCAGTTACCTTAGAGACCAGTTGCTAAAGACTGAGGGAAAGAATGGGTTTAAATAAGTTTAAAACACTTCACAAATATTGATACTATGTATAAACAATATCAGATTGCTTATTGTCTCTGAACAGGGAGGAGAAAGGAAGGAAAGAATTTAGAACTCAAAACTGTTTGAAATGTTAATAAATTGTTTTAATATGTATTTGAGGAAAACTAAAAATAGTGATGCTAGATGCATCATGATGTTACATCTTTGTCTCTGCAGAAGAACCCCAAAATAAAGTTTTCAACACCAATTCGTTCCTCATGGCTATCGAATTTCCAGTTAAGTCCGTAGTCCGAAAGGTTGCCTCAGGTAATAATACTTGCTTAATGGTGGTCTTTGAGGTAAGATCTCTAAAATCTGCAGGCAGCAAAGGATTGTTTTTCCTCCTGCTTTTCTTTTTTAACACAGATGAGGGGGAAAATCCTTTCCACCTTTCCTCAGACACCGACTTCTTCTTGCTTCGGGAAAAAGAGAGGGAAAAGCATCAGTTGGTAAGTGATGGGCCTGAGCTGAGGAGATTGCCTGTCTTTATACAAGACAAACAAACAAAAACACCTTGTGATTAATCTTACCTCACTCTAAACCCTCCTGTTTCCACATTCCACCAGAATATATGGATCAAGCCTCTGTTATCCTGCTTCCCTCTGTTTCCCACTGTGTGATGATTGTAATCATGGATAGCTTTAATTATCTTGTACATATATTGCTGAGTACCTATAACTGAAATCGCCTCCTAGCTCAATTCCCTGGCTCTAGTTAATTCTATTCCATCTTCGACATACTACCAGAGTAATCTTCCCACAGCATAGCTTTTATATGCCATCCCCCTTCTTTGATGGTAACCCAGTGCTTATGAAACCAAATCCCAAAAATCCCATGCTGGGCCCTCCATAACCTGCTTCTATCCAATCTATTCAATTGTATCTCCTGTAATTCCATTCAATAAAGTATGTCTCCTGGGAGTGACTTTCCACCCCATAAATATATCATGCTCTTCCCTGTCTCCTTTTTGATCTATTTTTAAGATGGCCTCCCCTCCCCTTTGGCAAATCCCAATCCATTCTTCCAGGCCCAACTCCAAGGTCACTTGCTACATGAAACCCACCCACATTTCCCCAATGTGGTTGTAGCCAACCCTTTCTGTCTGAACTCATAAATTTTTTCTCCATAGTGCTAAAAGTCAGGAGGGTGAAAGTGTAGTCTAGCAGCAGATAATAGAGTTCCAGCCAACCTGCATTTAAAAAAAAATAAATATGTGTCCCTAAAGTCTTGGTATAGCTTACTTACAACATTAAATATGGGATTTACTGCTTTTCCATGAGTTCCCCGATAAGCTCTACATTTTCCAAGGTCAACACCCAGTAGTCACAAACTCGCCAACAATTAAGAACACCCAGATCTGACCAGATGGTCGAGGTTGAGGGCAGGTACCCTGTAACCTATGGCACCTGCCATGTTGAGTTCAACTTTGGATAACTGGAAGTGAGGGGGGAAGGTAGGAAGCAAGTTGAGCTTCTAATTTAACCAACCTATTTACCCCAGGAAAGGGAGGCAAAGAAAACCTTGAAAGTCTTTGAGAAGATGACCTATTCCTCGAAGATAGCCGCCAAGGGCACTAACCTTCGGAGACAGCTACAAAAGGAAGATAACTTGGACGAACAAGCTCTGCAGGCTGAGGCCCAGCATTTCCGAGACCTTCGAGACAGTGCCACTTGGAAAATTGCTGTCACCAAAGGTAGAGTGACCACTAAACCCAGGCACCCCAAGCCAGCACTCAGGGCTTGGGGGGAGTAGGGGTCTATAAAACACCTCATTTTTCTAATCTTCCAAATGAAGGCAGCTTTTAGCATTCTTCAGAAAGTACAGAATTTAACAGCAGAAAATCTGACTTCTGTCATATCATTTCTCTGAGCTTCTGTTTCCTCATCTATAAAATGGGACAACAATATGTGCCCTTATTTATCCATCCCAGTCAGTTTATGGGACTTAGATTCACAAAAGAATCAGGCAGATGAGTGATATATAAAGCAACAAGCCTTTATTATGACATTTGTTAGACCACATAAAGAAGCCTAAAAAACCAAAATGAAATGCCCAGGGGTGGAGAAAATAACAGAAGGCTGTGGCAGGATGTGACTGAATACAGTCAGGGGCGTATAAGTGAGTGTTTAACAATCTGCACTCAGAAAGGGAAAAAAAAATACCAATCTGTAAGCAGGATAGTTAATCTGTGCATCATCAGTCCTTTCTTAAGTTGATATAATCAAAAAGCGATTAAAGGCGTTTTATGGTATTTGCCCATTTCCAAGATATACAAACATTAAAATTTAACCATCAGCTATGAGCCAGTTCAAGCTGCTCCAGCATGCCACTAGTTGCAGTGCTCTTTGGGACACAGTGGTAGAAAAAGGAGAGGTCAATGGTGGTCTCGTCAGAGCAGTGTGCCCTTGGACTTGGAACATCCAAGCTCTCCATCAACCCTGGTAGTCAAAGGGGAGGGACATTATAGGCTTGAAAGAGACAGGAGCAGGTCCAGATACAGGCACATTCGATTAGTTTCCCATTTCTAATGTCACAGGCAGGGAGAACTTTTGGCTAGAGGACAACCTAGCTGAATCAAATAACAAAGGAATCATGTGGATTAGAAATTTCTGGGAAAGGACAAAATAAAAAGATCTCGGGTCTGAGAGGCAGGCATGAACAGAGCAGAGACAAGTGATAAATTTGCAGGCTACAAAATAGACTCGTGAAAATCAGCATTTCTCTATAATAACAAGGAGAAGAAGAAAGGCATATAAACATGTATTAAATACCACTTATAGGGCCAGACACTGTGCTAAGCGATTTATAAATTCTCATTTGATCTTCAGAACAATCCTGTTGGGGTAGTTCTATTACCACAACAGCAAATTTAAGAGAAAATAATAAAACAGAGAAATTCCATTCAAAATAACTAGGAAATGCATAAAATGCTTAAGACTGAATCTGTTAAAACATAAAATATTAAATAGAATTCACTTTTTAAAAGATCCTTAAAGAAAAAAAAACAATCAGAATAGTCGGAAGAATATTCAATGCTCATGATTAGGTTGTGCCAAATTAATAAAAACATCAATGTTACCAAAGTAATTTGCAATTTAAATTCTCACAATAAAATTCTCCTAAAGATTTACGAGGCACATGAAAGCTATATTGGATTCTCAGGGAAGGGTAGAAGAAAGAAAGGACAGGAGGATAGAAAATATATTTTTTAAATGTTTTAACATGTAATTGGGAGAAAAATTAAATATTACATTAAAAAAAGATATGCAGAGGTGTCAAACATGTAGCCTACAACATTCCTGAGTTTGGACCAGATTAAAATGTAATTGAAAATATCTAACAAATTCAATTAAAAATAACAAAAAAAATGCAGATAGCATTTCAAAACTAAGTCAATATATGGCTTGCAGGAATCCTTATATATGTATTAGTAGACCCGTTTCTACTTGAATTTGACACCAGTGTTTTATTGAACACTGTAAAATAATAATAAAATTCATTTGCAGAAGCAATAGATCTAAAATGTTATTGAGAATAATGAAAAGAAGAGGTGAAAGAATAATAGCATTTCCAAATCTCAAACTATTATCATAAAGCAGCAGTCATCAAAACCATTAGTATTGATTTTTTAAAATGAGTAAATCAAAAGAAACTAGAGAAAACCCGAAGCAATGGAATGCAATAATCTAATGTTGGATAAATATAAAATACTTGAGGGGGAAATTTCCTATTGGTTAAAAACATTGCTGGGAAAACTGGAGAGTAATCTGGTCAAATTCCAATTTTTACCTTATGTCATATTCTACATAAATTCTAAATGGCTACATGACCTTAAAATGAAAGATCATATCATTAAAAAGTTACAAGACAAAATAAATCATATATACTTTGATTAATTATGGATAGAAATTGTATTCTATACAAGACAAGAGATAGCCAATTATAAAAGATAATATAGATAATGGATCCCATGAAAAGCTACCTCACATGCAAAATTAATTAACCTAGGAAACAAGAAACCATTTTTGCATTAATTTTCTCAGATAAAAATTTGGTTGGTTTCCTAGACAGATAGATAGGTAGATATTCATTGACATATATACAAATGCTACACATATTATATATATATATATATATATATATATATATATATATATATATAAACGTATATATATGTATATATATAAACATATATTCACATATATGTGTGGATGTACATAGTGTATATAAAATACCCCCAAAATATTCCTCTAATAAGAAATCAAAGGAAATAAACAAACAGCTCTCAAAAGAATAGCAATCTATTAGCCATATGAAAGAATGCTCCAAATCATTAATAAGAAAAACGCAGGTCAAAACAATTCTGAGGCTTCATCTCATAGTAAATTGGCAAAGATGACAAAAATTGAGAATAGTCACTATTGGAATGATTCTGTGAAGATAGACACATTAGTGCATTATTGGAGGAGCTTTAAATTAATCTAGTCATTCTGGACAGAAATCTGCAGTATGTTCCAAAAGTCAGTAAACTATTCACTTTGATACAGAAATGCAACTATTAGGTCTATAATCCAAAGAGATCAAAGGAAATATAAAAGACCCACATGTTAAAAAAATATTTATAACAGCTCTTTGTGATGGTAACTAAGGAGGTACCAGTCAATTGGCGAGTGATTGGAGATTATGGTATATGAATGCAATGCAATATGATTGAGCCAAAAGAAATGACATATGAACAGCTACAGAAGAAACTAGGAAGACATATATATATAGTCAAGTGAGAACTAGAAAAACAATTCATGCAATTATAACAGTATTATAAAGAAAAACAACTTTGAAAGACTAAAGAACTTTGATCAACACTTACAAATCAAGATTCTAGAGGACTGAAAATGAAGCATGATACCCACCTCTTGAAGAGAAGAGTGATTGACAAAGATGAAGAATGGAACATGCATTTTTGGACATAGCCAAGGAGAGATTTTCTTCTCTTGACTATGTGTATTTATCATGAGGATTTAATCTGTCTTTTTTTTTTTCCAAATGGAGGGAATAGTGGCATTGAAAGAAAATAAAGGCTTGCTAATTGCAAAAATTAATAAAATTAAAAAGAAAAGTAATGCATCAACTATTTCTGACTTTTTCTATATATGGAAATGTTAACATTTATTTTTTAAACAAATTAAACAGATGTGGATAAGACATAGAAGTAGATATAGATGTAAAGAGAGAAAGGGGTGGAGTTGGAGATGGAAATAAAGAATCTCATTTGACATTTATCATCCCTGTGCAAAAAATGCCGAAAGTTGGTAAATGACTTATCCAGGACTACACAGTAAGTGTCTGAGGCAGGCTTCGAGTGTGGGTTTCCCTGGCTCTAAGTCTGGCACTTTATCTAATAGGTCAGGCTACCTCTCCTTGCCTAAACTCACTGTTCTTGATGTGTGCTTTCTAGCGTGAGGCAATTAACATTTGCCAGAATTTCCCTTATTAAGGTTATAAACACACTCCTACAATCCCTTTGGATAACTGGGATTCTTAGATATGACCTGATACATTAACTAATATGTGTTTTAAATAATCCATATCCCAGACACAATATTGAGTGGTAGAGTTTGCTTGCTTTGCCATTATTAAGTTCCATTTCTGTGTTGAATTGTATGTTTAGTTTACATTCTGACTCCAGCAAAGCAGACATTATAAATATAACATTAAGAAGAAACAGTTCAAACAATCCACAGAGGGCTACTTTCTAAATAAATCATGAGTAGATTGTAAAGTCTCTGAGGACAAGGACCAGTTAGTGGTATTGTCTTTAACCCCTAGCCTTGACCATAATAATATAGATGCTTAATAAATGCTAGTCTATTTTTTAAATGATTTAAGAATGGAGTTCACAGGAAATCTCAGTTAAGCAAAGTATTCTATTCAAAAGATATTAAGACCTACACCATCCAGGGAACTACACATGATTTTCTAGAGTCAAATACCCCATGCCTTTAATAAGCCCCAACTCTTAGGTCGTCCAGTCTCATTTCCTGGAGAGTGCTGAAGTTGTACAAGATTCAAGTACCACTCTGTGGAGAGCAGAAAGCAAACTTGAATCCTTGAGGAAGGAAAAGTCTTCCCCAAGTGGGAATGTTAAGGATTGCAGCTTTAGAGAGGCAGTGACAGATCATCAATGGAATTCCTCAGGTGGACACCATATATCAGGAGGGATAGAAACTAGCCTTCCCCTAGACCTCTTTCTCCCTACGAGAGAAGGGTGGGAGATGGAGCCAAGATGTCAGAGTGGAATCAGCATTTTTGCTGAGCTATCCCCACATATCCCAATACCACAATTTGAAAAGTGTGTCAAGGTGAATTTTGAGCTGAGAAAGCCAACAAAAAATCACAGTCCTCCTGGGATGGGAGCTGGCCAGGAGCATGGTATGGTGGTAGTGGTCAAAGTGACATCAGCTATGGTCTATTGGATGGCAGCAGGGGAGTAACAAAAGCCAGAAACAGGAGACAGAATACCTCACCAGAAAGAGACCTCAGGTGACCCCTACACTAGGAATATAGGTGCAGAATCAGGTAATACTGGGCAGCTCTATGGACACGAACGATTTCTAAGTCACAGTTCCAGAGTGGAGAAGAGTAGTAACAATCACGAGAGTAAGAGCCATACTTAAGTAGAGACCAGAGCACAAATCACAAGGGTCTCTCAAACAGCTCTCCAGTTAATATCACTTTGGAAGCACCAAAAAACTTGTAGGTAATCACTGAATTATAATAGCAGAAGCACATAAGAAAGTTCAGGTTAGACATTCCCTCATCTACCCCCATAGAGCAAATAGAAAGTCTAAAGTCAAGAAATATACTGGGAAAATGAGTGTACAAGAGCAACAAAAGAACCCAACCACAAAAAACTACTATAGTGACAGAAAAGCTCAAGACACAAACTCAAAAGAAGATAACTTGAAAATATTTACAAAGAAAGCATAACAAAATACAGACTGGACATAAGCCTAGCAAGAATTTCTAGAAGATCTTCTTTAAAAAAGTATTTTGGAAAATAAGAAAAATTTGAAAAAGAAATGAGAATAATGCTAGATCATAAAAAGGAAATTAACTGGTGAAAGAGATACAAAAAATACTGAATATAACTCCTTAAAAACTACTTGAATTGACTGAGTAGAAGTCAATGACCAGAGACATCAAGAAACAATAAAAAACAAACGCAAAAGACTGAAAAATAGATAATATTAAATCTCATTGGAAGATTAAAGTGGGAATTTCTTGGCTAATATCAAGTATCTGGTCAATGTCAAAGTCCTGATAGAAGATAAGGGACTTATCCTGGTCCTTTTCTGAAGACAAGAGAAACCAAGAGGAGACCCAGGAACTGGATGACCAGCAAGGGACTAAGCCACAGTGTAAAATATCCAACCTGGACTTTGCTCGAGTGCTATTATGAGTTATGTGGACTGTGCTGGCCCGATGAGAAGAGGGATGGGGGTTCGCTTTCAGTACCAAGTATAAAATTCTCTTTCAGAAAACTCCCAAACTCTATGGTAGTGCTCTAAGTCCAGAATATCATTTGGGTCCCTATTGGATCCTGGAATTCAATAGAGAAAGGGGAGGAGGGGGCGCGGAATATCTCTCTACTGATATGAAATGTGATTCCCTTCTGGGGAAACCTCAATAACATAATGGTACTATGAGTCTGAAGAACTGTATTTATAGCCCAAGGAGCAAAGTGAAATGGGCACTGTCTAGACTTCATGGATTTTTGAGAAATTTGGGGTCTTTTCCCCATTATTTCTATGTTTGAAATAAAGGCTCTTCTGTATTTTCTATGTATGTAGTCAACTTGAGTGATTGTATATGAACTGAGAGGGGTCTTTTAACCCATACTATGATATAATTATAACTAGATATATTATTTTTTTAATACATTTTATTAAGTTTTTGGGTTTTTGTTTAATTTTCCCCACTTTCTACCCAATCCCACTCCAGCTATCCCATATAACAATTATTTTAAAAGAAAAAGAGAAAAAAGCAGAAAAACTGTTCAATACATTAAAAAATATAAAACTATACACAAAGATCCCCATCTGTTGAGTTTCCACTTTGAAGGCAAATTTCCTTTTTATATCTCTTCTTAGGGCCTGTGCTTGACACCTGCCATACTATTATGTTCCCTTAAGACATCCTAACTTTGGGCACAAGTCAAAGAATGGTTTATGAGAAGTTCCAGGACCGACTCTGGTTCCTGGAAACTTGGACTGCAAAATTAAAGGAAACAGCACTTGTATACATTTTACAGCTAAGAAAAAAACAAATTTAGCATCTTTGCAAGAACAATCCAATTCAGAGGCATCCACAATATTCAATAAACACTAAAATATTAATAGAACATAAAATATCAAAGAACTTGAAACCAAGTAGAGATGTCCATTGATTTGGGGAATGGCTAAAGTTGTAGTAGACGAATGTAACAATGAAAACCTTTCACTGTAGAGAAAGGTCCCTGTATGTGCCAAAATGTTTGTGGCAGCTCTGTTTGTAGTGGCTAGAAGCTGGAAAATGAATGGATGCCCATCAATCAGAGAATGGCTGAATAAATTGTGGTATATGAATATTATGGAATATTATTGTTCTATAAGAATGACCAGCAGGATGATTTCAGAGAGGCTTGGAGAGACTTACATGAACTGATGCTAAGTGAAATGAGCAGGACCAGGAGATCATTATATACCTCAACAATGATACTGTATGAGGATCCTATTCTGATGGAAGTGGATCTCTTCAACAAAGAGAAGATCTAACTCAGTTCCAATTGATCAACGATGGGCAGAATCAGCTACACGCAGAGAAGGAACACTGGGAAATGAGTGTGGACTACTTGCAGTTTTGTTTTTCTTCCCAGGTCATTTTTACCTTCCAAATCCAATTTTTCTTGTGCAACAAGAGAACTGTATAGATCTGCACACATATATTGTATCTGGGATATACTTTAACATGTTTAACATGTATAAAACTGCCTGCCACCTAGGGGAGGGGGTGGAGGGAGGGAAGGGAAAAGTTGGAACAGAAGTGAGTGCAAGGGACAATGTTGAAAAATGACCCATGCACATGTTCTGTCAATAAAAAGCTATAATTAAAAAAAGAAAATACTTCACTGTAAAAAATGAAGATTGAAAAACACAAGAAGATTTACATGGACTGTGATCTAGAGATATAATCTATTTAATGAAGAACCACAGAACTATATGTTGTGAAATTACAATGATCAACATTGGCCCCAAAGGCAAAAGAATGCATGTCTCCCTCCTTTCAGAAGTGGCTACCAGTGTGGAATATTACCTATAACACTAAACTCAGTAAATATATTGGTTAGTGTAGCTCAATTGGTTTTTTCTTCTCAATTATTTGTTGTAATGGATGACTCTCTGAGAAGGGAAGAGAGACAGATATATCAGAAAAGGCAGGTAATGTAAAAGTCAAAGACTAGATAGAGATTATAGTACATAATATAACCAATGGCCAAATTATTATACTCAACCTTTACTATTAATAAAAGATTTGAAAATACCTAGAGGATGACCATTACACTAGATGAGATATCATTAGTCCCATTCTACACCAGTATTTGGGAACGCCTCCAAGGATAAGAAATCACATTCACACACACCCCACACACACACATAGAAGTGAAAATAAGACTCATGTTTTACTAGATTTTTAAAGTTTAAAAATATAAAATAGCATTTACATAATACTTTTTATATTCCCAGCACCATATTAAGCAATTTATAAATATTTTCTCATTTGATCCTCATAACAATAAGAAGATAAGATATCTTTACAACAGTGCATGTAGATAAGTGCTATTGTCATCTTCATTTTAGTTTGAGAAAACTGGGGTAAATTTATGATTTGCCTTGGGTAACTGGTAACTGGTCAGAAGTCAAGTCTTCCCAAATCCAGGTGAAGCACTCTGTGCACTATGGCACCCCCTAGCTGCCTCTATTTTATAAAATATTTTTACAATAAAACCTGGAAGTTAGATATTTTAAAGATTATTGCCCTCATTTTCCAGATGGGAAAAATGAAGCTCAGAAAGATAAAATATTCTTGTCTTTGGTTCCATAGCTAGTGTTAAAATCAGAATTCAAACCCAGATTTCTTGATTTCAAGTTTAGTACCTCCCTCCCACTTTTTTTTTCCTTCTGTACTTTTCAATGCCAAAAAAAAAAGGATAGCACTAGAATGGGGTTGGCTTTGAACATAAGGTTAAGGAGTTTGAATGTTACTTCACCAGTACTAGGGACCTACTGAAGATCTCTGAGTAAAGAGTCACAGCCAAATGTATGCATGAGAAAAGCTCATCTTGCTGGGAAATGAAAAGTGGACTAGAGATTCAAGAAAGTAGGAACCGAAAGGTCTATAATGAGGTTTGGGGGATAATCTCAGGAGGCCTAGGAATGTGAAGGTTGCTGGACCAGATGACCTCTTAAGTCCTTTGGGGTTCTAAACCTAAGATCCTTCTGTCATTGCAGATAAAAGAATTGAGAGAGAGAGCTTGGCCACTTACATCGAAAAGAATCGAAAAATGTTTCTGATCCAGGTACCTGCCCTATGGACAGAGTTCTCAGAATGGACAGTCCAGCCATTTGCCATTTTCCAATCTGGCTTTGCTAAATATTCTACTGTAAAAGTGTCCCAAATGCTCTCAAAGGGACGGGTGGAATGGGTCAAAGGGGTCTGGACCCCAGGAATATTATCAAAGCATAGGGCTCGCTTGCCTTATCCTCGCCTCCAGAATTTGGAGACACTCTCTTGCCCCCATGTACTGGAATCTGAGGTGGGAGGTATCTACAGTAGTGAAGGGGGCCGTCTGGATGGGACAGGAGAGTCCCAGGGAATGACTTTTGCCTTGAATAGAACAAATTTGTTATTGAGTTTTGGTGGTTTGGTGGTATCTTCAATGGGTAACAGGGCTTATGGGGAAGGATGATTCAGATGCGAAGAGGACAAATGAGGGAAATGGGAAGGGGAGGGAGTGAACTTGACCTGGCTCCTTCAAAATCTTTTGACAGCTTTAATTCTTACCCTCAACTCTTTCTTTCCTCTTTTCCTCATTGTGTTTTTCCAAACTCCATCTCTTCCCCTTCTTTCTTTGCCTCCTCCCTCCTTTTCCCTCTTCTTCTCCATCTTGCTTTCTCCTTCACCCTCCCCTTTAGTTGTGTCGGGATCCCAAGTCCTTCAAAACACCTGTGCTCTAGGTCCCTGAATCCATTGTAGAGAAACAGCTCCCTCCTCCTGACAGTTAGAGCTTCTCAATCCTTGGTGTTCCAGAGTCTTGGGCCTTAGGTCACTCAGGGCCACCGACCAACACTCAAACTTCCCAGGAAGCCTGAGGGATTAGCAGACCCCAATGGTCAAGAGTTTGAGCCATCTTTTCTTGTGTGGGATCTGAATGATTCCCACTTTGACTCCTACAAGTGTTAAGCCAGATATCGACCCCCTCTATACTGCCGTGAGGTGTCAGGATGAGGAACAGAGAGGAACATTATCCTTTGCATAATGCTGGCACTCCACTCTGAATCCTGCCACCTCTGACGCAGACATGCCTGAGAGCTATTAGCTGGCATATTAGTTCTCCCTTTCTCTAGAACAAGGTGGTGCACAAATGCCATCTTACAAACGGACCTCAAGTACCCACAGGAATCCTTCCTTCCCCCTACTTTCATTTTCTAGCTTCTGGCAGGCCTTGAGTGTAGGAGAGACTGGGGGGTCACAGGAATGAGATTTCAGAGATCTTCTAGAGGCCTCAGGGTTAGTCCATCAGTCAATAAGCATCTGTCAGGTGCTGTCAGACATCAAGAATACAAACTCATAAACCCAAGTGTTTACCCTCAAGGGACTTACCTTCCCAGAAAAGAATATATCAGATCAATACAGGGTAATGGGGGTGGAACGGACAGAGGCCCTAGAAGCTGGAAGAATCAGCAGTGGGCTCCTGTAGAAAGTGGGGCTATAGTGGAGCTCTGAAGACAAGTGGAGGATTCCAAGAAATGAGAATAAGGAGAGTGCATTTCAGGCAGAGGTGTCAGCCTTTGCAACAGCATAGAAATGGCAAGGAGAACTTGGTGGGTGAAGAAAGCTATGTTCCTCATTGGCTCTTCCCTTCTTCCTTCCTTCCCTCCTTTTCTCCTTCTTTCCTTCCTTTGTTCTTTCCTTCCTTCCTCCCTTTCTCTTTTTTCTTCCTATCTTCCTTCCTTCTTTTCTTCTTCCCCTTCTCCTTTTCCCCTTCTTTTTTCTTCCTTCCTTTCTTCTTTCCTTCTTTTCCCTCCTTCTTCCCTCTTTCCTTCCTCCCTTCCATATTTTCTTTCTTCATTCCTTTTTCTTTTCCTCCCTCTTTTCTTCTTTCCTCCTTCCTCCTCCTTTCCCTCTCTCATTCTTTCCTTTTTCTTTCTCCTTTCCTCCTTCCTCCCTTCCTTCTCCCTTCCCACCTCCCTCCTTTCCTTCCTTCCTCCTTTACTTTCTTTTCCCTCCCTCCTTTCTTCCTTTCTTTACTTCTTTCTTCCTTCCTCCCTTCCTTCATCCTTCCTTTCTTCTCCCTCCCCACTTTCTTCCTTCTTTCCTAAACTCCATTTCTTCTCATTGCCTTTTCTTTCTATTTTTATACCCTCTCACTCATCTTCCATCACACTGCCTTTCCCATAGTATCTAGGGTGGACCATGGGTATGTTGCTAAGATCAAGTCTGGGGAGAGGAGATGGAGATCCCTTCGAAGTCTGTCCCTAAGGTGTGGGTTCTTTGGCCTCAGTATGCCCTGGAAATGAAGAAAGAGGAGATCCTGAGACTGGAAATGTTGGCCACCAAGGAAGAGATGAAGCTGAAGAAGGCAGAAAAATTCCTAGAGAAAGACGCGACTCTGTTTGATGAGTTCCTGAAGGAGAACGATAAGAACTCCGTGCAGGCCATGAGAACGTAAAGCAAGGGGGGAAGGTGCAGCCATGGGAGCAAGATCCATGAGGACAGTGGAGGGGAGGGGGGCAAGATGTCAACCCTCTCTCTAGATCCAGTGTTAATGCCCAGTAACTGAGGATCAGAACTACACTCTGGCCTAGAGGCCCAGTCCTCCATCTCTCCTTGTGGAGAGGGGAACATGGGGAGAATCTGGTCTTCCATTTCACCCTAATTGTAACAGTCCAAGAAAAATATTACATTCACAGGGCAGATTTGCTATGCACCTCTACAGTGGTACCCTTAAACCCAGATATAATGTCCCAATGAAATGGGGCCAGATTTTTGGGTCTTGGATCTTTCCATAAGGACCTAACTGAACCTTAAACTGGGGTCTGTATCTAAATCTAACTCCAATTTAGCCCTAAACTCAAATACTAGCAAGTACTGTATTAAAAACGGTCTTTGATTCTAAAGCCATAATCCCCTTTATTCCCCATTCCTAAAAATCCTAATCCCATCTTTAAACCTTAATACTAACTTTAGTTTTAGTCTCATGCTGCACAACAAATAGATGCTAAGGGTCACTATTTATCATGAGTACTCATAGCCATTGTCCTAAAGGAAGTTTCCTCAGAACCTAGTCACATGGGTTGGAGCTCTGACTTATAAAGCAAAGGAAACTTGAAAGGTCATTTAGTCCATCCTCCTGCCCTCAAGCACTAGGTCTTCAAGACTGGCTCTAGAAAGAACAGCCTCTTCTTGGTCCTTTTATACCAAACTCTGCTCAGCCAAATGTGAAGAGACAATATTAACTAAAGATAACTCTCCATTTCCTGCCTCTGATGTATCATGTCTGATCTTAGGCTACCATTTTACAGAGATTAAGCCTATGTTCTTTTCATTCTCCAAATTATGGCCTCCTCCTATTCCCACCAAGATTTGATCTGCTCAGAATATGTTTCTGCTCTGGGCTATTAATCTTGCCTGTGTTTCCCCAAGGAACATCATGGTCCTTTTAGAGCTACTGTGGACCGCCTAGCTAAAATTCCTGTCCTTCAGTAGTTCCTATCAACTGTCAGACTTTTCTAGTATTTGGTGGATCAGTCAATCTTGGGTTGATCATAAGTTTAGCCAGAATGTTTTCCATATCCAGCTTTGTGTCATATTCTGTTATGGGATTTAGGACCTAGCTAATGGAGAGGGACAGGCAGGAATTACCAATGGCAAAAACAGTGAGGATCTGGATAGCTGGTATGGATTCAAGACCTTGCCTTTTCTTGCCTTTTCTAGTTCTAGTCTTGTCTTTTCCAGGAAGCTTTCCTTAAGAGTCCTAATTGGATTGGGTAAGAGTTCTAATTGAAGCTAGATCCCAGAGACCCTTAAAAAACAGGAAGAAAACTTGTGGTTTAGTGTGGCCAATTTTCACTGTTTTTACATTTTGATGGTATAAATGGAGAACACAGACTGAGCATCAATTATCTCTTCAATCACATCATGTGACCAGTCCATCTCCTTTTTTGAACATGTTTCCTCCCCGATATCCATATGCATAAGATGACTTCAAATACCTTATCACTGGAAATAATGTCATTCCCTTGCATCCATCATACATTTTCCCATTGAAAATTGGTTATTTAAAATTTTTAATTCCTTTGATCTCACATCCTTTAAAGACATATATTTGGGTACTCTCAAAATGTAAACAGACCTAGAGAAAGGAAGACTAATGCTTCATGGATAGATCTTGTTTATAACATCCATGGAAGAAGATGGATGAGAAATTGATAAAGGGAATATTCACATAGGATCCATTGATGAAGCATGGAAGGGGTAGCAGGGGTCATGGGTTCATATAACTAAAGCTAGAAGGACCTTAGATGCTTCGTTTAACAGATAAGGAAACTGAGGGAGGACCAGAGAATTTATGTGACTTCCAATCACAGGATCATCATTCATGGAGGGGACTTGCTTACTCATTTTACTGATGCCCAAAGAAAATGAGGGGCCTGCCCAGGTCTGGTAGATTGACTTGTGTCTTTCTCCTAGCTCTCGAACGGGTTATAATAAGGAGGATAGTGGTATAATGGAAAGCACACTGGACTTGGGCCCAAGAAAATGAGTGCTATAAGAGTCTAGCTAGGATTGTTAAGGAAAGCTTCCTGGAAAAGGCAAGACTAGAAGTGGGTCTTGAAGAATAAATAGGATTTCAGTTGTTAAAAGGGAAAAACATTGTTAAGGCTCCCTACTTCTTTAGAAGGCATTTTCCAGCCAGAAATCTCTTCAACTAAGCAGGAGGGATGGGAATGAACCAGTTGATCTCTCTAGGAACCTTCAATTTCATCTCCTACATTAATTTTGACCCTCTTTCTTTGTTCTAGCCAAAGAAAAGCAAGATGGAAGACTGTTCCCTTATATTTCTAGGTCTTTAGTTGAACTTTTTCCCCAAGGGAATTTATTCTTTAATCTGGGGTGGGCCTGCTGTTGCTCAGACTGACTAGCTGGAGGTCTGACTACATCTCTAACAAGTCTTCCTTCTGTTGTAGGGCGGAAAAGGAAGCCAAAGCAAAGATAGAGAAGATCGCTGAAATCCGAGAGATCACAGCACAAATCTTAATGATTAAAAGGTGACATTTACCCCCCTCCTTCTCTCCAGGGAGAGTTGGAAAAGGCAAATGTTTTAGGAGAAAAGCTTTTGTTAACCGTAGGAACATAGACTTAAGATGTAGAGTTGAAGTGTATCATGGGGATCATCTTTTAGATACAGTGGAAAGAGACCTGGATTGAGAATTTTGTATGTGTAACTATGTGTTTTTGAGCAAGTTACTTAAGCATTCTCACTATCCTTTTCTTCCTTTATACAATGAGGGAGTTGGATTAGATGATCTCTACAATCCCTTAGACTTATGCTGCATTTTACAAAGGAGCAAAGGATGATCTCTACAATACCTTTTAGCAATAGATTTATGCGTCATTTTACAAAGGAAGAAAATAAGACATTCTTCCCACTTCAAGCCAACTTTCTCCTGTTTTAGTGCCTCTAAGCAATCACAACTCAGACATTTATCCCCATTTGACAGATGAAAAAATTGAGGTCTGTATGCTGTAATGATTTAATCACAATTACACATCGAGATAGCAGGTGAAGCTAGGACTAGACCATCTATCAAGTACAACAATGGATGAAAAGCTCTTTGCAAACTTTAAAGTATTTTATAAATGCTAGCTACGATTGTTACTGTTGTTATTAATCATCCTGGGACTTCTGTCAATTCAGTCAAAAAAGGACTTCTTCCCCCCCTCCCCAGGAGGCAATTAATTTACACATGAGGAAACTGAGGCAAACACAGTGAAGTGACTTGTCTAAGGCCACACAACTAGTGTCTGGGACCAGATTTGAACTCAAGTTTTTGTGACTCCAGGGCTGGCACTCAATACGCTGCACCATCCAGCTGACCCTTCCCCTATCTCTTTAGAAGACATTTCCCAAAATAGAATCCTGTTTAAGCAGAAAATACAAGAGTGATCCAACTGACCCTGCAAGGAATTTTCCTCTTTAGGCAGGTGGATGGTAAGGTAGAGCACCAGGCCTGGAGTCAGGAAGATCTGAGTTCAAATGTAGCCTCAGAAACTTACAAGCTGTATGACCTGGGCAAGTCACTTAACTTTGTTTGCCTCAGTTTTCTCATCAGTAAAATGGGAATAATAGTAGCACCAACCTTCCCTGTTTGTTAAGACAATCCAAAGAGATGGTAATTATAAAACACTTTAACAGTGCCGAGCATACATCAATATTGCCATTTTTATTATTATAATTAGTCCAGTATTCTTTCTACTACCTCTCTAATTTTCTTTTGAAGAAAGAGAGTGGAAAAGTGGGGGGGGGGAAGCATGGAATGAGAGGAAGGAAAAGAGAGTTTGTGAGAAGTATGTACATAGTTCACAGAACCCCACTCACAACATCAGGCCACTCACACTTCTCACATGGATGGTCATCCATACATCTATCTGTTTATGTGTGTCTATCCATCTATCTGTCTGTCTGTCTAAATAACTAAATGTCTATTTATCTGTCTAGATACCTATCTACCTGTCTGTCTAGATATCTATCTTATGTTTATCTCTGTCTGTCTACATACTTATCTGCTCATTTATCTGTCTGTATGTCTATCTAAATATCTGTCATTCTGTCTCTCTAGATACTATCTACCTGTCTATCTGTTTAGATATTTATCTGTATGTTTATCTGTCTATCTTTGTCTACATATCTACATATCTGACTCTGTCTAGATATCTATCCTATCTGTCTGTTTAGATATCTGTCTGTCTCTCTGTCCATATCTATCTGCATGCTTATCTGTCTGTATGTCTGTCTAGATATCTGTTTATCTGTCTAGATACCTATCTGTCTGTCTGTCTAGATATCTGTTTATCTGTCTAGATACCTATCTATCTGTCTGTCTAGATATCTTTCTGTCTGTCTAGATGTTTATCTGTCTAGATACCTATCTATCTGTCTAGATATCTGTTTATCTGCTAGATACTTATCTATCTGTCAGTCTAGATATCTATCTGTATGTTTATCTCTCTCTGTCTAGATAGGTATCTGTCCATATCTATTCACATATTTATCTCTCTATATGTCTATCTAAATATCTATCTGTCTATCTGTCTCTCTAGATACCTATCTACCTGTCTGTCTGTTTAGATATTTATCTGTGTTTCTATCTGTCTAGATATCTATCTGTTTCTATCTTTGTCTGTTCATATATTTACATATCTGGCTATCTGTCTAGATATCTGTCTCTGACTGTCTGTCTATATGATATGACATAAGCATATCTAGAAAGGCTATCTTATTCTCAAGTGTCCCTTTACCATTTCAATGCCTGAAAACTCACCATTAGAATTATAAAATTAAAATGATTTGGGATCCCACCATAAAATAGAATATTGAATAGTTCAATTAATCAAATTTCTGTTAAATAGCCTACTGTGTACTAAGCTCTGTAATAAGCATGGAGATGCAAGACAAAGTGAAACATTCCCTACTTTCAAAGAGCTTATACTCTATTTACCTTGTCTTATTGGAACATGGGTCTTGGAGTTAAAACATCTGTGTTTTGATCCCAGATATATGACTTTTGAGCCACGAGGCCCTGTCCCTCAATTTCTTCTGCTATGAAAATGAGGCTATTATTACTTGGGTTATCTAATTCACTGGATTGTTCTAAGGAAAATGTAACATTAATGTAACATGGAAATATGTATTGAAGGTCTTCTCAAGAGTTTTCTCACAATCCCCTTTAAATATGTAGCTGTCCCTGGGAGGATCCCATTGGGATAACAAAGAGAGATAAAATGGAGATTCCAGAGAGGGCAAAACTCTCCATGCCTACAAGCAAGGCCTGGATGAGGGTCCCACAGCTTGAGTGTCCCTGAAAGTGTGCAGGAGAGTTGAGTGTCAACTTTAATAGCCATGGAAAGAAAAGAGCTAAGCTGGCCCAGAACTCATGAGACTCACCTAGGATCACCAGTTCATTGAACAAGAACTATAAAGTGCTTTAGCTATTGTCTCTTCCAACTCCATCACTTTATAAATGAAGAGTCTGAATAGATAATCCAGAGCAATTTTCCAGAAGTCACACAAATAAAAAGCAGAAAAAATAGGATTTAAACTCAGATTCTATGATTCTGGAAATTGGCATTTTTTCCATTACAGTAACTTCTGGCTCTGCCCAATTATATAATTGTTTGACCTTGGGGGAGAGTCTTCTCCATTCCTTGGTCAATTGAGCGGATCTGGGCTAGTTGGTCTCTGAGATCCTTAACACTGATATTCTGGAGGGACTGGAAATAGGAATGTGAGGAATACAAGGGTTCTATTCTGATGGGTTGGGGAACCTGTTGTCATGTACCACTGACTTAACCCTTACAATATCTCTTCCTTGATTTCCAACCCAGTGAAATCTCCAAGTTTGAAGACAACGTCCAGATTTACAAACTCTATAAGGAGTTCCTCTATAAGCTGTCCCCCAAGGAGTGGTTGATGACCCATGCCAAGAAGTTTTTGGCCCGTGCTGCTGCCGCGATGGCCTCAAGCCCTCGCAAAGATAGTATTCCATTTTTGTCCTTGGATAGAGGTAACAGGAAGAAGGAATGAGAGACCAAGGGGTCCGTCCTTATGACTTGCAAACACATTCTCTGAGCAAAGATGAGGACAGCCAAGAGCTCAGCAATCCAAGACAGACACATTGGAGCATCCATCCAGACATAAGCAGTCTCAGAATCAGATCTGTGGACTGGGGGGTTGGAAGGAACCTAAGACAGCATCTAGTCTAATCCCCTTAAGAGGCCTGGGGTCACACTGTTTGAAAGTGGGAGACATGTCTCCTTACTCCCATAATGCTGTCTGCAATACCAGTCTGCCCGATATTGAGAAGGCTCTGGAACAGGCAGGAAATTCTAAATACTGCCTCTTGTAGGATTTGAGCAGCCACAAGTCAGGGCTAGGAAGTGACTTAGGGGGCCTTCAGAGAAAGGGCCTAAAATTGAGGATAGAATTCTCCAAAGGGATGTCTCAATTCCTTGCAGATTGGATCAAGAAACTCACCCCAGCCATCTCCCCTTCAAACTTCCCCCCAGCCTCCCTGAGTGAGATGATAATTAACAAGGAGGACAAATCCTCCCCAACACCATCATCATCCCAGGATTTACAGCCTCTGTTCAAAATCAGTTCCACGAAAAAAGGGTAAGTCAACCATGGAGAGAGAGGATAGAATGGGAGAGGGGTAGAAGGGAGAACCAGGAAGAGATTGAGGAGGAAAGGGTACAAGAGACCAGGTGGGACTGACCTGCACACCTTCTCTGTTTGCAGGAGGAAAGGGTCAGCTATGTGTTTTTCAAAATAACACAAAACCATGGAGTTTTAGATCTGGGGATAGTCTTAGAACCTGATTAGAATGGAAAACATTTTGGTCAAAAAGCACCTCAGAACATTTAAAGATGGGAAGGGATGGAAAGAGACCTTAGCACCAAGATGTCTGAGCTGGAAAATGGGTCCTTAGAGCAGAGAATATCAGAGCTGAAAAGGAACTTAGAACACAGAATGTCACAGCTGGAAGGGACCTTAGAACATAAAGTGTCACAGCAGGAGGTAGCCTATATAGTGTCAGAACTGGAAGGGGTCTTAGAACATAGAATGTCAGAATTGGAAGGACCCTTAAAAAACAGAAGGTCAGAGCAGAAAAAACCCTTAGGACACAGATGATAGAGAGGGACAGATCCTTAGAACCCCATGTCAGAGTTAGTAGGAGTGGTGGATGCTTGCATCTTGTAAAGGTAGAAAGAAACACAGCCAGAGAGATTGTGAACAGAGGACAGGGTGGTGTCCAGTGACATCAGAGAAACCCTCGCTGTGCCCGTGACTGTGCCAGCTGTTCCTGCTAGCATGCAAAGAGGGAAAGAGTTTGCAGTGCTTGGACCGAGAAAGCCATCATCCACCATTCATGGAATCAGAATGTTAGAAAAGGAAAAGGAAGTTGGAGGAACCAAAGAATAGCTAGCATTTATAAAATACTTCAAGTCTGGCAGGTGCTTTACGAATATTATCTCATTGATCCTCACAACCACACCGGGAGGTAAAACCTGGTATTATCCTCAATTTACAACCAGGCAACTGAGACAGAGAGAGGTCAAGGAATTTGTCTGGGGTCACACAGTTAGGAAGTGTCTGAGGTTTGACCTCTATCTTTCATGCTAACTGCCAAAACATATTTATTTAAGCTAGAATGGGCTTTAGATCATGAAATGTCAGACCTGGAAATAGCCTTTGAAATGATCTAATCCAATCCCATCATTTTATAGATCATAAGTTTATAGACTGAGAGGTTACAAGTGACTCTATCCAAGGGTGTCCATGGGGGAACTAGGATTAGAACTCTGGTCTCCTGACTCCTAGTATAGTATTCTTCCACTCCATCATGCTACATAGGGAATTTTTTTTAAATTTTAGTTTAAAAAATGACCCCAAATAAAGGGTCATTTGGGGGAAATTGGCACTATATGGGGCAGATCCCAACCCTCTGAGAAGAATGATGTGAATGGCAGCTATAGTTTTTTTGATGCCCTGAAGAGACAGAATCCTATCTATTATTGTGGGACATATCAATCAATGAAAACCAGAAAACAACAGAATTCAGGGAGAAGTGCCAGGCATATAACAGCTTTCCCTAGCAAGTCCAACCCACACTGATTTCTCTGTTTGGGGAGTTTCTAAATCAGTACACAAAGGGTGTTCATCAACAGATTACCTGAGCACCCTGAGTCCACTGCCGATATATTCCCACTTGTCTCTAGACTATAGAAATAAATTAGACTAATTTTAAAGAGAGAACGATTTTTGAAGTTTTGAAAGAGGGTAGAAGAGTTAAGTCTCTAAAAATCAGTTTAGGTTAAATACTACTTGCATGCCTTTCAGTCTTCTTACAATTATATAAAATGTATAGATACAATTATAGAATGTGAGAGTTAGAAGGGATTTTCAAAATCATCAATCCATACCTGAGAAAGAAGGACTCTATTAGCATTCTGAATACTGTAATGAAATTCTAAACTTCTTAGCTCAATTAATCAAACTTTAATGAAGCATGTAGTATGTGCACGTGCAATGAAGTCACCATCCTTGGGAATAATGAATGCTACTTTAAAAGTGGTTGATTGCATTTGAATCCTACTATTCAAAATTACAATTGTGTAAAAAATTGCAAATATTTTGGTCAAAAAGCACTTCACTACATAGAACATTAAAGATAGAAAGGGATGGACCTTAGGACAAAGAAGTCCTTAGACCAGAGAATATCAGAGCTGAAAAGGAACTTAGGACACAGAACGTCACAGCTGGAAGGGAACCTTAGAACACAAAGTGTCAAAGCTGGAGATAACTTTAGAATATAGTGTCAGAACTATTGGTACAAATATGAATATGGCAACCATGTCAGTAATTAGATCCTAGCTGTGGAGTCATCATGGCAGAATGAAGAATTGACCTGCAAAGCTCAGTTTAGGTCCTGCTCATACTGCTTGTGATGAGGAATAAGTCACATAATTCCTCAGAGTTCTAAGAAATACTCAAAGAGTGCAAGTGAAAGCAAAGTTCAGACACTAGACAAGCATTTATGAAGTACCTCCTAGGTTCCAATGCAGTGCCTTCAAGAAGCATCCATCTAATACAGGAAGCAGCATGTAAATAACTAGATCCAGAGTAGGTAAAGTTTGAGAAGTCATTACCAGTTGCAGGGACTGGAGGGAAGAGAAAATTGAGGAAAAGCCTCCTGTAGAAGACAATATTTCAACTGAGTCTTGAAGGAAGCTATAGAACCTACAAGATGAGAAGGAAAAACATCTCAGATATGGGAAAGACCTAATGCAAAAGCTGGGGGATAGAGTTGAAGGACTTTAAGAGCTGCAAATGGACCAGGATGACTGGATTATAGAGGCCTTGGAGGGGCTGAAAAGAGAGCAAAAAGTCAGGTTAGAAAGAACTGTAGGTTTATGGGGAGAAGGATTCATCACTTAGGAATCCCTGTACCAATAAAATCACATGCCCTGTCACCGTTCCTAGCCACTGGTGATAAAGATTTAGCTACTGGGGATAAAGAGATTTTAAAAAATACAATCTGTTCTCAAAAGCTTCCACTCTAATTAAAAGGTGAATGCAAATAAATATAATGTAAGATATTATAAAGGTGTAAATACAGTACTCTAATCTAAAACAAAGAATTATTTTAGTAAGGCCAGAAGAGGAGGATTGAATATAAGGCAGAAGAGAAGGTGGCAACTGAGCTAAACCTTGAATGGAAAATTATGGATTCTGAGAGATAATTATGAGGAGAGAATGCATTCTAAGCTGGGAGGGGGGGTGTTGTAGAAATTTACAGGGGCTAGAAATGACATGTCAAGCTCAAGGAATAGCTAGAAATATAGGCTGGCTGAAATACAGAATAGATGGAGTAATATGAAATAAATCTAGAAAGGTAGATTGGAACCTTAAGAGCAGGGGGGAAGGATATATGGTTTTATCCTAGAGGCAATAGAGAAATCATTCGAGATTTGTGAGGAAGGAACTGCCAGGGAGTTAGAAAGATTTAATTGGCCGTGTGGGGAAGTGCTGAGAGAGGCTGGAGGCTGGCCAATCAATGAGGAAGCCATTACAGTAGTCTTGACCGGAGGTCATGATGTGGATCGGAGGTTGGGGTAGTTTGAGTGAAAAGAAATAAAAAATGCAATAAATGTGTTAGAGTCCCTGAGATGACTGGAAATTATCTGAATACGAAGCACAGGGAAGAGAGAAAAGTCAAGAATCATGATGACTCCAGTGTTTGGAGCCTGAGGCACAGAAATCATGGGGTGCCTTCAATAAAGGTAGATGGGCTGGGAGGAGGGACCAGTTTGGGACAGAAGAGGATAAATTTTATGTTAGACATTGAGTTTGAGTAACTCAGATTAAGAGAGAAGTCTGGGGAAAATCCTTTGAGGACAACATCTCCTCCTGTTTGGATGTGAGACCCAGCGGTCCCTTTGCTAAGCCACTGACGCGAGTGATTCCTTGGCAGGTCCCCTCCGCAGTCCTCTGCCAGAAGCGATGAAACTGAAAGTGATGATGAGGTCAGTGACCTACAGCTTCCTTCCGTAACTCACCCTGAAGCAGTGCTTTGAGTCAGAGGTCCTGAAACCATTCCAGAGGGGCACAGAACTACCAGTTAGCTCGATGAGTACAGTAGGAGGTTCATGAAGCCAGAGTCATGGCAAGGGTTTGAATCATACCCCGTGGGACACTTATCTTTTTTCTAATCCACTAAAATCTGACCTCAGACAAAAATCAGTCCCTCCCTTTCTCTCTTTCCCACTTCAGTAAATGGGAAGAGTGCTGGATTTGGATTCAGAGGGTCTGTGTTCAAATCTTGACTGCCAGTTACTACATATGAAATCTTGGACAAATCATAACTTCTCTGAGTCTTAATTGTTTTTTCATTTGCGAATGAGGGGTCCCCTTCACTTCTAAATCCATGATCCCATAAGCCCCATCACAGAGTCACCTCTTACTCTGATCAAAGACTAACCTTTAACTAGCCACAGAAGGCCCCTCAATCCTCATCACACACATATCTCTCCTCTTACTCTACCCATAGACCAAATCCAAACTCTAATAATAGCTATCTTTTATACCGCCTTTTATGGTTTATGAAGAACTTTAGCTTTTACCTCATTTTAAAACCCTCACAACAATCCTGGGAGATGGGTGCCATTGTCATTTCCATTGTAAGATAAAGAAAGCTACTTTGCCCAGGGCCACTCAGCTAGTAAGGGTCTGAGGTCACATTTGAACTTCCTAATTCCAAGCCCAACATTCTATTTACTGTGCCACCCAGATATCTCAACTCTAGACTCAGACTGATGAGGGAATCTGACGCTTATTCTTAATCACATAATGACCTTCAACCCTGGCAATGAATTAACCCTGGAAGACTTCAGACAAACTTTCTCTCCCACCCCTTCCCCACCAAATGAACACTAGAACCCTGGTCATGATGGCTAGGTCCCTCTGCCTAGCCAGGGCCTCTACCACATGGCACGGTCATGACCCAAAGGGGACCAAAGGTGGCTGAGGAGATCCCAAACCCCTCTCCTCTCCTGCTGGGAAGGGGCTTAAAAACCCCTCAAAGTGCCTAGAACGTGGGTCAGGAGCTTTTGGACACAGAGGGTGCCATGATCCCTGCTGTGTAAACCTCATGCCTCCTTCCTTCTGTTGCTCCTTTGCCTTCACTCCTGCCCCCAAGCCTCCCCTGCCCCCACCATAACAAGAAGGATACAACCACCACTCTGGGGGCTTAGCACCAGGAGGAGGCTCAGAGCCCAGATAAACTCTGGACTTTGTTTCCCCGAGAAGCTGGACCTGTACTTCACAGACCCCCAACAGCTGCTGGAAATTTTCACTCAGCTGGAGGAACAGAACCTCTCTCTGATTCAGAACTCCCAGGAGATAGAGGAAACCCTGGATGAGATCGACATTTCCCTGAGAAGCACTCGGAACAAAATGTAGGTCAAGTGGTAATACCCTAACTGAGGAACTGAGGCAAATCGGCCTTCCCCAGGAGCATCCCCAAAGAGAGGATAAGGAGAAGGAAAAGAGAATCTTAAGGGTCAGCGGGGAAGGGACAGGGAGCCTATATTCATATGGGGATGGGGAGAAAGTTTGTGAATATAATTTTTAATGGTTAAGAATAATCATGGAGAAAAGAGAATAGATTTGTTCTATGTGGTTTCCAAGACAAAACTAGGACCACTTTAGGGGTGGAAAGGGAGAGGGAAGTTCCAGGGGAGTAAAAAAACTTTCTTGGTCTTCTAACTTTCCTTCTCTGGGCTACAGTTTTCCTCCTTCTATAAAATTAAGGCTGTTTTACTAGATCATCCCTATGGACACTTGTAGCTATAAAATTTCTACAGTTATCCCTTCTGCATAGCAACTTTCCCCACAGCCATTTTGATATTTTGTGAGTTGGCATAAGAAATTAAGTAGCAACTTATGGGGAATTTTGCAGAAGCTGCAAGTGATACAGAAAAAATTTAGAAACTCAATGTACAAAATGTATAATATTGTATAATATCAATCTATTTATCATGTAACATAATAATTCAGACTTCAGGATGAAGACAGGGTCAAATTTTTTTTGTGCAAATTTTCCAGATCAAGGGAGCTAACCCTAGCTACCATGATGTAGAAAGGGATAACTATACATTCTAAGGTTCCTTCCAGCTCTAACTTTCAGTTGCCTCCCAGTACTAGCATCTAAACTCTAAAATGCCTTCCAAATCTGACATTCTATGTCCTATCTAGCTCCAACATCTGTTGGAAAGACATGTCCATTTCAATTCTTGATATCCAGTTTCTTGGTTCTTGTCCTACCTGTCTGATTAGTCCTTCTCAATCTCCTTTGCTAGATCTTCCTCCAGGTTATAATGGAAAACCCTGAGTGTTCCCTGAAACTTTTATCTTGGACCCTTTTCTCTTTTCCCTCTAATACAATTTTGCTTAGTGATATCAATTCCCATAGGTTCAATTATCATCTCTTCATAGATTATTACAAGATCCCATGTATACACACATCTCTATCCTAATCTCCAGATTCCCATCACCAACTGCCTTTTGCATGTCTCAAAATAGGTGTCTTGGGAGTATCCCAAACCCAACAGATCCAAAATATAACTGGTTATCTTGCCTTCAGACCCTCCCTTCCTGCTGACTGTCAATGGAGACATCCCTATCCCCACCTGCATTCACCCAGGCTTCCAAACTTAGTGTCTTCCTTGACTCTTGTATCCCCCCCATAGATTTAGTCTGTTGCCAAATCTAATTTCTACCTTGCATCTCTCCCATAGTCTTTGGGACCTCCACTTCTCACTACTACTATTATAATGGCCCCCAGGTCTCTCTGTCTCAACTTTCTTCCCATAAGAATTTGTCCTCCAAAAAGATGTTAAAAGTGATTTTTCCTAAAATATAGGTCTGCAACTGTTACTACTTCCCTCCTACACTTGTACCCCACCTCAATAAACTCTAGTAGCTCTTTTTTTCCTAAGATCAAATATAAAATTCTTTTGTATGTAAATTCTTTTCAGTCTATCTTTATAGTGTTGTCTTCAATCTTTCCTACATATTCCCTAATCCAACTACACTGTCCTCCTCAATGCTCCTCACATATGATCATCTCCACACGACTCCTTGACATTTTATTGGTTGTCCCCAATCCTTGGAATATCTGTCTCTGTTCTCTCTGTTTCTGTCTCTGTCTCTGTCTCTCTGTCTCTGTCTCTCTCTCTCTCTTCTCTCTTAAAAGGATTCAGATTGTGAATCTGATGTGAACAAATGAGAGTTATAATTGATTGAACCAGCTTGGTCTCTCATGTGCCTTTTGCCTCTATTTCCTCCTTGATGCTATCCTATAGCATCCTTTGAGTAAACTCCTGAGAAGTGGTCTCCAAGATTGAGTCTAGTCTGGTCATATCTCCATTAGTAAGGCTAGGGAATCAAACAGAACAACAGTGGAGATTTGGCCAGTGGTAAATCAGAATAATCACGCTGAAAATTTAACTATTAGCTCTTGAGAAGCCAGTTTAAGTTGGATCCATATTCTTCCTTACAGACCCACTCATTTTCCTCACAGTCATTCATAGAGTATAAAATGATGGTGCTTGTCCAAAAACAAAATCAGTTTGATATCATTCCTGCTTGCCTATAATGAACGTAAACCTTAACTCCATGAAGAAGAAATACAGATGCACAACTGCTGAGAAGAATAGACATGTTTCCTGTCTCTCTTCCCTCTTTTGGACTGATTATATTGATCCCAGGAACAGAAATTTTAAAGTCTATGATGGCTTGATTAGTGATATTCCAGGTACTATGTATCTCCTTTAGAAGTCCTTTTAGGCTCCTGGGGGCCTTAGGAGCACAGGCTGGAGGGTACCCTAGAGGGCATCTAAATCCTCTCATTTTATAATTTACTGAGAAAACAAAAGCCATCTTTCATAACTTGTCTCTTTCTCCCTGCTTTATATTTCAAAACAAGTATTACACTGTTCTTAATCTCTCCTCTGCTCCAATCTTAAAGAAAGAGAAGGTCTTTATCCTTGCCAAGACCAACCTCCTCATACTCTTAATTCCATTTCCTCCTGTTTCTTTTGGGAATTTGATTTACTTCCTCCTGTTCTCTCATTTTCAAATTCTTATTATCCATTGACTCCTTCCCTACAACCTGAAAACATATTCTGGTCTTCTCCCATCCTTTAAAAAACTGGCTATCTCAAGTCATTTTCTTTTAAAGCTATTCCTTTTCAGGGGCAAACTTCTAGAAGAGTTATTTAAATTCATTGTCTCTAATTCCTCATCTCTTATTCATTTGTTGATCTTTTGCAATATAGTTTCTCACCCTAATTTTCACTGAAACTATTTTCAAAATTACAAAGATCTCTTACTAAGTCTAATAGTTTTTTTTTATGAGCTACTTGACTTTATTGCAGTTTTTGACATTATTGAACATTCTCTACTCCCGGACACAATTTTCCTTAGGCTTACGGGACATTGATTTCTCTTGAATATTTTCATTTCTATCCAATCACTTATCCACCAGTGGACATTCAATCTAGGTTCTTTTGTCTTCTCTCTCTATACACTATCACAATAATCCCATAAATTCCAGTGGGTTCAATTTTCCCCTCCATATAGATCACTTCCAAATCTATGTCAGCAAACCTTAACTCTCTCGTGAACTCAGGTCCTAAATTGTCCGCTGGACACCTCTACTTGGATATCCTCTGGGCATCCCAAATTTAATACTCTCCAAACTGAATCTAATCTATTTTCTCCCCTATTGATTCCTCTTCCAAATATCCTTTATGTTTGGTGGTATCATCCTTCTAGTTACCCAGGTTACAAACCTGGTATCATCCCAAACTCTTCCCTCTCCCAACCTCCTATAACCAATCAGCTTCTAAATCTTGTCCATTCTATCTCTGAAGCATCTCTTATATACTTATCTTTCCCCTTACCCACACATCTATTCTATTTAGCCTCACTATCTCTCCATTTGGACTACCATAATCACTTCCTACCCAGTCTCTTTCTCCTTTCCTCTCTAATCCATCCTCCACATGCTGCCAAATTCATATTCCTAACACACATATCACTCCCCCATTCAAAATCCTTCAGTGACTTCCTCTTGGTTCTAAGATAAACATAAATTATACAGCCTGTCATTTAAAGCCCTCCAAAATTTGGCTTCTCACTGCCTTTGATTATTCGCATTATTTCCCCCCAGCCTTTTAAGCTTTCTAAATTCCAGCCAAACTGGCCTATTGGCTAGTTTTCCAAACTTGATCTGCCATCTCCTACCTTGGTACCTTTTCTCAGACTATTTCCCATAAAATACACTTCCTTCTTTTGTCTCTTAGAATGCTAAGCACTACCCCAGTTATTTGTGCTCTCCCCCTCTTCAAATTATCTGTGCATATCATATTCTCCCAGTAAAATGTAAGGAAATTAAAGACAGGGATGTTTTATGATGCTTGAATTCCTGGAACCTAGCACAATGTTTTACACATAGTAAGCATTTAGTAAACATTCTTTGTTGTTAAATTGCATTGAGGAAACTAAGATTAAGTTCTATTTTAAAAAATCAGAGAAGTAACTTTCTTAAAGACACTTTGGTAGTATAAAGAACGGAGGATTTGAACCCAAACTCTCTAATTCCAAATTCATTACTCTTTCTACGACACACACCCTCTCCTTCCAGAAAGGTACAGGCTTGACTTGAGCTTCTGTCTCTTTCTGTCTCTGTCTCTTTCTCTGTATCTCTCTCTGTATTTCTGTCTTTGTCTCTATGTCTTTCTGTCTCTGTCTTTCTGTCTCTGTATCTTTCTGTCTCTGTGTTTCTGTCTGTCTCTGTCTCTATCTGTATCTTTCTGTCTGTCTGTCTCTGTATTTTATTTCTATGTTTCTATCTCTTTCTCTCTGTCTCTGTGTTTTTCTATCTCTGTGTCTGTCTCTCACTTTCTGTATCTCTATCTGTGTGTGTATCTGTCTTTGTCTCTGTGTCTGTCTCTCTGTTTGTCTCTGTCTCTGTCTTTCTATCTCTGTCTCTCGCTTTCTATATCTATCTCTGAGTCTGTCTTTCTTTGTCTCTGTGTCTTTCTGCCTCTGTTTCTCTCTTTGTCTCTGTCTTTGTATCCTTCTCTCTGTCTCTGTGTCTGTCTCTCTTCCTCTGTATCTCTCTCTCTGTCTCTCTCTGTTGTTTTTCTCTGTCTTTTTGTCTCTGTCTTTCTGTCTCTGTCTCTCTTCCCCCCCCCCTCCCAGGGATCGGGAAATCAACCAGCTTAAGCTACTGTCAAATTCCCTGATGAACTCCATAGCGAAGGAAGAGGAGATTGCTGCAGATCTGCAACTCAAATCTCGTGTCTTCTCTTTTGGCAAGTATAAGGTTGATTACCAGGTAAGTCGCTTTATAATGGCCCAGGGAGTTCTGGTTTGTTCCAGGAAAAGGATGGGATAAGCAAAAGTCCCAGAATTAAAAAAAAACTTTTCTTCTTCTTCTCTTTCTCCTTCTCCTTCTCCCTGTCTTCTCCTTCCCCCTTTCTTTTTCCTTTCCCCTCCCCCTTCCTCCTCCTCCTTCTTTTTTTATAATACTGTTCAAGTTTTATTAAGTATCTGTGTTAGCATTTGTAAAATTTAGTGTGAGAGAATAGATAAGATAGTTTTTAAACTTACATAACCTGTATTTGAGAAAAATGAAACAGGCAAATTATATGTATAGTGATGTTCTGGGATCCTGCTCTAACCTTAAGTCAATTGTTAAATTTTTTAAAACTTCTTTACCTCCAAGGGCCTGTGAAGAGACAAAATGTCACTGGCTATTGAGGGACATGGAAGAATAGAAGAGGAGAGGAATGGAGAAACAGGGAGAGAAAGGAAAGGGGAGGAAAGAGAGAGAGAGACAGAGAGACAAAGAGATAGAAAGAGAGGAGAATAGATATGCAGAATGGAAAAAAAGGCAATAACACGTTTGTGGAAAACAAAGAGCCTCAATATTGAGTTTTATATTCTTAAGGTAACCAAAGCTTGAGGTGCTGATAGCTCTGATGAGAGAAGGTAGTAATCCCTCTCTCCAGCCTTGAGTGTGGCTCTCCATTGTGTTCTCTAACCCTTCAGCTTCCTCAACTGTTTTCTCCATGATATTCTTGAGCCTGGCTTTTGATTCCATCTCACTCTTCTTTGTATCAGTGATTTATCTGATTTATGATTCCATCCCCCATTAAGTTGTCAAGGTCCTTCGAGACAAGGCTTTGTCTATCTCTCTTTGTGTTCCCTTCATGAATTTACTAATTGCTTCTTGAATGTTGAATATTTGCCTCATGCCCTAATAATTCCTTAGTGAATGACTGAGGATCTCATCCTTCCCAAGACTGTAAGTTCCAAAACTCATATTTATCTGTGTTATGAACACATGGTCCCTTTTGGCTGAAACAGATTTGGACATTTAACAAACTGCCTTCTCTTGAATGCTTATTGAATTTCATTTCTCAAAATTGTTTGCTGAAGTTTTGCCTTGTGGATCCAAGTACCAAATGCAATCCCTCTTCTCCGTGATAGTCTTCCAAAAATGCTTGAGGAAATTATGTCTTAATGAGATCTTCCCTGGGCTAAACATCTCCAGTATTAATACAGCATGAGCTTGGAGTCCATCATTATCCTCTGGACAATCTCCAGCTTGTCAATGTCCTTCCTAAACTGTGGTACCCCAAACTTAACCCATACCTGAAGGATGGCATCCTCTCTCATACTGTACATGTTGTTTCTCTTAATAACTAAGATTGGATTAACTTTTTGAGGGGACTGCCATGTCATAAGTACTATTGACTCATATTGAGGTCATACTACAGATACATGAGACACAATCCCCTGCCTCAGAAAGCTTAAAATCTAGTAAGAGAGATGAGACGAGAACACAAATGACTATAATACAAAGGCATGAGCTGGGCTGATAGTGATAGGCTAAGGAAAGTAATGGGGACCCAAGTTTTAGTAACTGCTGAAGAAGTCAGCCCAGAATATTGCGGCTTGGGGGAATGGCAGCAGGAGGGTGCTAGGAATTGTGAGATTAAATCAATCCCAGGAAGAACTGAGTCTAGATTTAGGTGAATTGAGGGAGTCGGGGGTGAATATAGGACAGGAAACCAAAAAGACTTGGAATTCAATTCAACACAACCCACATGTAGTAAGCAACTAGTCCCTGTAGGGCACTGGGGATACAAGACAGAAATTAATCCCTGCACTCAAGAAACTAACCTTCTCTAGAAGAAATAGAACATTTACACAGATAAGTATATGCAAAATGAGAGAAGGTATTAACAACCTTGTGGTGTAGGAGGATACCCATTTTGAAGGGAGTTAGGCATTCTAAAATGATAATGTGAAAAGGGAGTGCATTTCAGGGATGAAGGACTGCCTTGAAAAAGCACTGAAATGGGGAGAGGCATGTTGTTTAGGAAACAACTAGTATGTTCATTTGACTAGAATTAGGCATGTAATCATAAAAAAATAAGACTGGAGAGGCAGGAGGCAGCTAGAACCTGGAGGACTGTAAATGCTGGACTTGAGAAATTTGCATTTTCCATTAGAAGCAGTGGGAAGCAAGGGACAATTTTAGAACAGGGGATTGACATAATCAAAGCTATTTTAGGAAAAATAATTGTGTAGATGTTGTCAACATAGACTCTTGAGTTCCTCCAGTAGATTCTTAGGTTTTTGAGGACAGACTTTTTGCCTAGTTTTGTATCCCTTAGATACTTAATAAATGTTTATTGATGGATAAAGGATAAGACTTAGAAATTGACTGGATATGGATGGGAGGTGGAGAGCGATGAATCTGGGAGACTGGAAGAATGGTTGAAGCAATCTGAACAAGATGAGATGGGATAGTATGGATCATCTTCAAAACATACACGACATGTAAGGAGAGCGAGTGCCATTTTGTCAATTTGTGAGCAAAGGCTCTAAGAGATCATAGGAAGAGATATAACGTGAATTGAGCCACGAAGAGTACTGTGACTACACTGAGGGGAGTTTCTTTTGAGATATAGTTTGGTCTGGATAGCTGCTGACAACTTCAAAATTATATGATTCTGTGAACGCCCTGAAATTAGATGCACCAAGACTCACAAACTAAAAAGAAACTTGGGAATCATCTAATTCAGTTCTTTCATTTTACAGATTCAGAAAATGAGTCCCAGAGAGAGGTGACTTTTCCTAAGGATATGCAACTAGTAAGGAGCATAACAGGAATTCAGTAAACATTTATAAGTATCTACTAAGTGCAAAGCACTGGGCTGGATACTTGGGGATATAAAAGTTGAAAATGATCGCAAGGAACTAAAAGTTTAGGAGACTCTTGAAGTAAAAGTAAAGGGGTAGGGGAGAGAGGTGATAGCAAACAGAGAAATAATTATGATACAAAACAAGATTGTAGTTGGAAAAAATGAGACTTGGGAGAAAGAGAACCAGGCAAATGGCAGTGAGAAATAAGAGGCAAGAGCATGTTCCAACAACCATTTTCCTCCGTTGCCCAAGTCATTTTGAAAAATATACAATACTAATAAGCTAAACCTCATATTAATGTGTGGAAGCAGAGAAGTGAAGCTAAAAGATTTAAGAACTGATACCAGGGAAGAAATCTGATGAAGAATTTAGGTTCCTTAACCTTTCATTCTATACAGCCGATTTTCCCTCATCTTCTTGTTCCTCACCCACTCCTAGAACAATATGTTGGCCAGCCTGAACAAAAAGGTGATAGAAGTTTACCACCACTGCACTGGGGACTGTGAGTCCAGCCTGAGCACCTTGCAGATGCTCACCATTATTGAGGAACAGCTAGACGATCTCTTAGAGAATCTGGAGAAGATCCCAGCGTGGAAGATTGAGCAGATCGAGAAGATCAAAGAAAAGGAGAGAAGGTTGAGGTGAGGGTTAATTCATTGACAAACATAATGCCTTGATTTTTTGTTTTTAAATACCAGCCTACTAACCCTCACAAGTCCTCATCCGGACAGACTTCTTCAGTACTCCTTATAGCATGTCTCCCTGAATGGCACACAATAGTCCAGATATAACAAAAGTAGAGGGCAAGGGGAAAATAATTTCCCTCATTCTGGATAGTCTGTTCTTGTTAATCACCATACCTTCATTTCAGGGCCCTTCCCTATCTACTTTTGTCCCTAGATGAAATGTACACCATGGGATAGGGTGGGCTCCAGCTCCAGGGTCTCTTCTTTCTGCTAGGTGACAGTAGATGAGAGGGACTTATTCCAAGTGGTTCAGATCTTTATTTAGACATTCACCAATACATTAGTGCATTTCAGCAATTGTGAAGAAAAACCAGAATTCTCAAGGAGACAGAATCTACTTTACCTACAGGGATCCTTTTAATTCCTAAGAAGCCTCACTTCCCTCAAAGCCCACTTAATAAGAGGCCTTTTCCGATCTTTTTACTAGATCTCGATCCCCTTAAAATGCCTTTGCATTATCTGTATACATGGTGTTTTCTCTCATTAAAATATAAACTCCATAGGGGTAAGTGTAGGATGCACTAAACAATGGCTTGCATACAGCCAGCACCATAAGTGGACATTTAGTGACTTTTGAGTAAGTTTAGGATGTTTTTGTGTCCCCAGAAGCACCAAACATAATGGCTTACCTATAGCAAGCACCTTAAATGATCATTTAGTGACTTGAATCTCCCTCACATAGCCCTAAGAACTTAGGGAGCCTGTCTCCAGTTCTACCTGATTCTGTCCAGATTTGCTCAGTTTACCTGGTTTTGAAAGGACAAAAGTCTGTTTCCCAGTTTCTTTTTTAAAATAAGGATTCATATGAGCAGAACCAGGAGATCATTATATACCTCAACAACAAAACTGTATGAGGATGTATTCTGATGGAAGTGGATCTCTTCGACAAAGAGATCTAACTCAGTTTCAATTGATCAAGGATGGACAGAAGCAGCTACACCCAAAGAAAGAACCCTGGAAAATGAATATAAACTATTTGCATTTTTGTTGTTCTTCCCGGGTTATTTTTACCTTCTGAATCCAATTCTCCCTGTGCAACAAGAGAACTGTTCGGTTCTGCAAATATATATTGTATCTAGGATATACTGTGACCTATTTAACATATATAGGACTGCTTGCCATCTGGGGGAGGGGGTGGAGGGAGGGAGGGGAAAAATCGGAACAGAAACAAGTGCAAGGGATAATGTTGTAAAAAATTACCCTGGCATGGGTTCTGTCAATAAAAAGTTACTAAAAAATAAAAATAAAATAAGGATTCATTTAGAGAGTCCTTATTTCACTAAATGATTAAGGAGAATGCGATGGATAGTACAATGTATTAGACTCAACCTGGGATCCATAAACTGACTTCTTTAAATCTTTTGATAACTATATTTCAGCACTTCTTTTACGATCTTAACTATTTGGCTATGCAGCTGAAAAGGGCCCAAGACACAAAACAGGGGCAAGAACCCCTGATGTAGTGAACAGAGGCCCGGCCTTCAGGTCAAAAAAGAGTGGAGTTTGCACTTAGCAAGCTTCCTTTGGGTCTGGAGAGGGGAGGGAGCAGGGGAGACGTCACTTGAGCTCTCAAAAGCCTCACATAGCCTACAGTTAAGATTCAAAGGCCCACCTGCCTCACTGGAAGCTTCCTCGGAGACCATCGCATGACTGCCCTTTCCCCCAAAGGGGAAAATAGCACCTTGATACACGTCTCAGACAAAGGTCAGAGAGTATTCTAACAAGGCGCCATCCATTGGCTGAATCCTTTTCCTCCTAATTCAGCCTCCCTCCCCATTTTGATGATTTCCCCCCATCAGGAGGGTCCTGCATTGTTATCCCTTGCAGTGTAACATTGGGGGAGTTCTAGCCTTCTGATGACTTGATAGGTCAAAGACCGAACATGGCAAACTCCAGATTCTGGGGGAATAAGGAAATTCATCAATTCTTTTATTTTTGGGTGGGAAGGAAGCAGACCTGTGGTCTAGGTTTTACAGTAAACAGCAGGTGAGGAAGGTCCCACTCCCCAGAGGGGTTGACAGTGTAGGATTTTGGGATTTGTGCTGGTCTCTCAGCCTGTTGCCTCCATGGCTACCTCTCCATACTCGGACCTGGGGACGGGCTCTCCAGCCCGGCTGACGGGGGACGTCTGGCCAGGCCCCCTCCAGTCACAGCAGGCAGGAAGGGATGGCGGCCAGGACACTCGGGATCCGTCTGCACTCAGGCCACAAGGCTGGCATTGAACAGTGAGGGGCTCGCGGTTAGCTCAATCAGAGCTGGCGAGGGCGAACTAGGACAGCGGCTCCCAGTCTGAAGTTGTATCTGGGAGCAGGCTGGAATCGGGGGGATGGCCGCACCCCGAGGGGCTGACTACTTGTGAGGTGAGGATTTGCCCAGGCTGGCTGTCTCATTAGTGTCCTTTTTGTTGGGCAGATTGAGGGAAGAGAAACTAAAAGTGCTTCAAAGTCTTCACGAGGAGCGGCTCCAGAGAGCCCTGGCCAGAGCCCAGGCATCAATCAAGAAAAAGGTAGGGAGAAGTGAGCTGCGCTGGGCCAGTGCAGCTCCTGGGACCCAAGTTCACGGTTGGAGGACAGGGGAGTACAGACACACCAAACAGCATGGAGGCAGGCTATCTCCACTGAGAGTGATGGCCTGCTGCTCCGGAATGTCCAGGCTATTGAGGACCCTGCTCCAGAAGGCAGGTGTAGCCTGCATGCCCTAGGTGCCATGAGAAGGGACCCGAGGACGTCCTGGCTTAGGCCGAGTCCCGACATGGGATCTCTCTAACAGGTGACCTGGACTTGGAATCCCTGGAGGCTGGGAGGTCCCCATCACAAGCTCATTAACGCCATGAGCTCCAAATGTCTAAACTTTGTGCACTGAGCTGCTGCCAGCCACTCTTCATCCACTGCCTTGTTTCCCTTCTCCCAATCAGCCCGCAACCTTGTGAAGGGCCCTCTCCCCCCACAAACCTGGCCCCAGCTGCCCGGTGGGTCTGTGAGGACGATCCTGAGATGGCCCCTGGTGCCCCCAGCATCCCTGTTCCTCCCAGAATGCCCCCCACGAACATCTTCTCCTCAGAGCAGAGTGCCCAGGATGGCCGCATCCTTCACAATTCTCTCTTTTCCATCTGGCTGTCAGAGTGGCTGCTTCTGGGGCTCCTGCTAAGGCGCACCTCTCTTTTCTCTGCAGACAGGCAGGAGGCTCATGTTCCGCTCAGAGCCTGTGGACCACAAAGTCCGGGGCGAGGACACCAATCGCATGGACAACAAGGAGAAGGAAGAAATGCTCTTCTTCTTCACTTAGCTCACACGCACACGCACATGCACACGCACTCCCATGGAGTTGGCTGAACACTTGTAAGAGATGTAAACAATCGAAGCAAACAGACTGCACTGGTTTACTTGTATGTTTTAGAGTCGCTCCAACCCCCTTTCCCAGTGTCCCCGGACACACGTTCTTTCTGTGCTTGTATTTAAACTAAAATAAAAGTCCATGCTCCTTTTGGTTGTGCAAGGAGGCCCCTTTAAAGAAGCCGAGATTCTGTTATAAAGTCTGGGGTCCTTTCTTCCTCCTCTGTAATAAAGCCACCATTTCCTAAGCATTCTGTAAAAGCAGCGAGGAAAGAACAGAAATGATGCCTTAAGCTACAACTATTCAAGGAGGAAAGGCATCAGAGGAAGAGTCAATGAATAGGAAAGATTCCCGATTCTGGGCAGATATATTTTCAAGCCCCAAGAGTCATAGTTCCTTGTACTGTCATGTAAAACTGCAAGTGCAAGACCATTTTTTAAAAAGGCTTTATTAATTCATCTGCACTAGGGGCTATGTCCATTGCCAGCAATGAACCTCAAAGCCAAGAAAAATCTGACCACTAGCAATACGTGTCCCATGTTAGCAACATACACCCATCCTGTAAGCCACAGCCACAAGCCTACTAAGGGGAGCATCCTGACAGGGCACGAAGGAGCCCCGGCTCGTAGAGGAGAGGGAGCAGGATGCTCTCTGGCCACACCGGCAGCGGCCAGCGGCCAGGGAGGCAACACGGAGTGCCTATAAGGAGGAGGTGCACGAGGGCGACAGCCCCACCTGGAACTGGCTCAGAGAGGGTTTCGGGAAGTGCTGACAGCAGAGCAGATGAGGACTCGCAGTGGATTGCTGGAATTGCTCCAAAGAGCACAATTCTAAAAATTCAAGAAATGCAGAGTAGGAGGAATCTGTATTCCTTTCAGTTCCGAGAAACAAAACAGCATCTTTACACAAGCATAGACTTCCAAAGGCACAAGAAAAAAAAAGCATTTCTGAACGACCCTGTGTGAATTCCGTAACTGTAAATAACAAATAAATATGTGCAAGGTTATAAATTCATGTCCTTTTGTATGACAAGGCTTCCTTTGTAAAAAATACTATTTATACATAATATACAAAGCATATCTTTAGACCTCACAACAGGAAAGGTATACAAGCCATACCATTATTAAATCCTATACATAATTTTATAGGCATTCAGGACACACTTTAAAAACTATTGTCAAGTGACCAACAAATGTAAATACCCAAATGTAAAATTTAATTTTTTAAAAGGTAAACTCTATGGCCCAAATTTTATGTGGGGTGTGAAAACCAAGATGGCCAGAAACCCACTCCAATACGCACTCCATCATCCTGCTTTTTCCTCTTGTTCCAAACAGGCTGATGCATACCGAAGGGATATCACGTGGCTGAAGTCCTGCCTGCTCACACACCAGGGCTGGAGGTACCGTGGAGTGGCCAGTGTGGAGGCATCGCAATCTCGCCCAAACGATTCTGAGATGAGAGACGGGGATGGGGCCTGTGCCGGTGAAGAGCCCCCCCAGACAGAAATCCTTGACACCATGACATCGGGGCTCCCACCTTCACCTCCTTGGGAGGCTGACCAGACCGTCTTATGCAACAGCCAGACTGATGCCGTGTTGGATGAGGGCAGTACAGCAGAGTGGACACAGAGCTGGACTTGGAATCAGGAAGACATAGGTTCAAATGCTGCTGTGACCCCCTTGGAGCCCCAATTTCCTCTGTAAATAAGGGCCTTGTCAAGATGGCCTCTCAGGTCTCTCCCAGTTCTAATCCTCCCTAGGTCCAAGTGCTGGGATCATGCCAGCCCAAGGGCATCCAGAGAGAGGATGCTCAGTGGGTGGATCAGCTATGACTAATGCAGAGTCTTGGATTCTGTCTTGGCACTCTCAGAGGACAATCTATCCCCTCAGTTCGATAGAAGGCCTCTGAGAGTGCCCTGGCAGGTGCTGCCCACCTCTCAAGTGCAAGGTCCCCATCAGGGCACCTTCCTCCCTTCTAGTCTAAGTGCCCAGAGAATGGTCAGATGGCTGATCTCACCTTTACTGATCAGCCTCAATCTTTGTCCCCCTCCCAAGAATCCTTATTTACTGCAACAAGTCATTTGTGACAAGTTCAACAATGGAAAGGCAGGTTCACAAACCAAGTGGTATAAATTACTGAATCAAAGTGCTTATTTTTATCATAGCCCTTCTATTCTGCAAGGCAGCTTCATACAACCCAACCCAACCCAAGGACCCTTTCCTAACAGTCCAAACAGAAGGCAAACAACATCTATTGATACATCAAAGAGTCTTCTGAAGAAACTCTTTGTGTGGAACCATAAAACAAGATGCGTTAGCTCCATTTTTTTTTTCACATTTTCTTTAAAAATTAAGCTCTGGAAACATCTTTTCCATTTTCCATAGCATGATTGCACTCTTTGCATCCCTCCCCACCCCCAAAGTAATATTAATAGTCTCATTCTAGGTCCTGTAAATTTATTGTGCTTCCTGTGAACTGTGAGTTATCAGAACCAGCATCGTCCTCGGTTGAAGTATGTGGCTCCTATAAAATCAAAACAGAGAGTGAGTGCCAGAATTAGAAGTGTTGGGACCTTCTAAACAATTTTCAACTCTAATGGAGATAGGAAGCTTCAGGGAAGCCTGGCTATCCTCACCTAGGCAGCTGAACTGACTTAATAGAGCATTTCTTTTGTTTTTACTGCCAATAAAATGCAACAGATAACTAATCTGAAGGTAGTAAGAAGCAAGAATTCTGGAGTTAAAAAACTACTAAGATTTTTTTCAATATGAAAAATAAACATTAGAAACTAAGTTAAATTATGTTTAAGGTAATATATTTTAGATACTGATCATTTATTTTCATATGCATAACTCATTTTGAATTTTCTGTCCCCAGTCCAACCAACTTGAGCAAATTTATCTCTATCCTATCTATTAAAAATGATTATAAGGACCTGAGTTCAAATCTGACCTCAGACACTTAACTAGCCATGTGACCCTGAACAAGTCACTTAATCCCAATTGACTCACCACCACCCCACCCTCCCCACAAAAAGGAGAGAAAAATAAAGTTATTATGGATTAATTCAACTTTCTACATTTAGAATGAGATTGTGAAAACTGCAGTAAAGAGTAATTATTGTCATTTTTAAAAAATAAAATGAATACTTATAAATTTTAAGAATCTTTTTAATACTATAAAAAAGAATTCTCTTTTTTTCCTACTAGAAATGTATCAGTGATTCCCAAAAGATACAAAGACCTATGAAAATAGGCAAGATACTTTTATGTTTTAAAAAATTATCAAAGCCTCATTATGAGACATTTTAATTTTAGTTAAAAGTTAATGTTGGGTATTAGTAAATCAGTTGTCTTTTAATCTAATTTGGCGATTAGAAAACAGTTTTTAAAAGACCATACCTGAAGTATATGTACTGGTAAATCCACAGTAAGCTGAGAATGTGTTGTGGAAGACTGAGAGCTGAGCTGAAATGGTGAATCTCCATCGCCAGGGGGATCATCCTGAGGAAGCAACAATTAGAGTTCTTCAAAAATTCACATACATTTCTTCCATTTTAATTTCTTTTCCATCCTTTCGCATGCAGCCATTTTTATCACTATGCAGTGTTAAGTCAGAAAATGTCATTCACTTCATAGCTGGCTCCCAACAGTTCCCTCTTCTCACACCTGTGCCTCTGGTCTCCACAGTAGCCAGCCCAAACACCATCTAACCATCAGCCCTTGTCAAAGCTTTGGTTTATACATCCTGAGAAGACTCAAGGACAGATTTCAGGAAGCAGGAGGGCAGAGGACAGGACAAGACACACAGCTCTTTAACAGAGGGGGAGGGGCAGCATGGGGCTTCAATCAAACCAGTTACCATGAGAAAAGGAGGAGGTAGTTTCTTGTTCCTTGAACACCAGCATCCAAGCCCAGAATGTTCTCAGTCCTCATCTCTACTTGCCAGAATATTTGTTTCCTTCAAGGCTCAACTTAGGGGTCACTCCTTCCAGGAAGTCTTCCCTGACTCCCCTCGCCCAGCGGTTCATACATTTCCTTCATACATACATACATAACGACTTATGTCCATACATGCTGGATTCCCCAAATAGAACGCAAGCTCTTTAAAGGCAGTGGCTATTTCTCTGGCTTTGCATTCCTGGCACCCAGCAAAGTGACCTGGATCTGCGAGTGCTTCAAAGTCTGGTTAAATAAACCATGAAAGAAAAATGAAAAGAGATTCCTCTGTGGGCTGCTAGCTCTACATTATTCTCAGTCTGGAACAATTTAAATTCTTATCAACAATATAAAAATGAGCAATTGGAAAGGTTAAAGATCTCTGCTCAACACAGTAATCAAGATTCCGGAAGTCTCATGATAAAGTAAATATGCAACAGAAACACATTTTTGGATGAGGAAATGAAAGTTTGTTTCATTTGACAATACTTCTAACAAGTTTGTCATTTTTTTAAAATTTACCTTTAATTGGAAGGTCAAAGAAAAACAAATGCTTAACAATTGGAAAAAATAAAATTTAGTTAAAACTTTTACTCCTATACTAACGTCTTCCTGATTTTTTTCTACTTATTCACTTGAAAATCCTTTGAATGAGCACTTGATTCCCACTACTGCCACCTCTCTCCATATTTACCTCATCATGGTTCCCCCATATCTTTATTTTGATGTCCTGGAAGATCTTTCTCAATTAAAGGCTCTGCCCTTTTGCCTTTAGCACATGCATAAATGTTGCAGGCAAAGTGATGAGTAATTCAATGAGCTGTTTCAAGGAGTGGTTATATTACAACCATATTATTCCAATTATTCATATATTATATTATAACCAATATTATTTAGTTATATTCCAATCAATCTTCTTTTGCCATGAACTCAAGTTTTTTTTTTTTTTTTTTTACTGTCATAATTCAGTTAGCACAGTGTGAGAGCAGCATTTGGAGAATGTTATCAGTGACAAATCCTTGCTTCCCTAAAAACAGTCTCCCACATCTGTTGGCTTTCTTTGCTCTCTACCCTGCCTACTTTGCATGCTCTGAATCATTTTCCACGTGAGGGTCCAGGTGATTGCCAGGACCTAGTGCAGTTTCCACTGGGGAAGTGGAATACTGGCATAGCATTGTAAACTTACAAAGCATTCTGCAGAAATCTCTTAAGTTATGGACAACCATGGACAGTAGATGATCCAATATTACTAACTTGATATGACGAAGGAAGATGCTGACTCAGGAGGGCTAAGGTCATTGCCTCTCCACAGAGCTAGCAGCCACTGGCTATGAGACGCCAGCAATCTGGGCTCAGTAGCAGCAGCAACAAGAGCTGACATTTCTACATTGCTAAAGTCTCCGGGCTCCCATCTCTCAGGATTTGAGGACGCAGACTGGGTGTTGGGCTGAGAGTATGAAATGTGGCTTCTGGCCCAAACTCTACCGCTCTGCTGCTTAGTGATAGGCTACCCTCAGATCAGCATGAGGGGGTGGAGAAGACAAAGGGTGGAGGAAGAGCATCTTAGAAGCATCAGGAATGACAGACTAAAGAAGTGATTTTCAGTCTTACAGCTTCTTTTTGTGTATGAATTAATTGGCTATATCTTCTTTCACTTTTCCTCTTCCTATCACTATGGAGTTTTTCCCCATTTGTGGATTATTTATTTGTATTACTTGGGTTGAAGTAGGGGAGATTGGAGAGCAATCTGGAATTAAATCCTTTGATCAAGTAATACCACTATTAGGTCTGTTTCCCAAGAGAAAAAAAAAACAAACCTATATATTCCAAATTACTTATAGCAGCTCTCTTGGAAGTGGCAGAGAACTGGACATCAGGAGGATACTCTTCAACTAGGGAATGGCTCAACAAGTTGTGGTATAGGTTTGTGATGACATACTACTGCACTGTTAAGAAATGATGAGCAAGGTGATGTTAGAAAAACATGGAAAGACTTAAATGAAAAGTGAAATGAACAGAACTGAGAGAATATTGTATACAGTAATAGCAATAATGTTTGAAGAATAATTGTGAACAATGAAGCTATTCTGATATTATAAATGCTCAAATAAACTTCAAAGGAAAATGCTATCCCCCTCCACAGAAAAAACAGAAGTATGCATAGAATGGTTTTATATATATACATTTATACAGATATATGCATACTATATATGTATACATATACATATACATAGACACATACACACACACATATATATGGCTGTGTCAAATGGTGATCTTCTCTAGTACAAGGTGGGAAGGGAGGGAAAAAGTTCAAAACTTAAAAACAAAACCAAAACATACTTTAAAAAAGAAAAAAGAAAGTAGAAAGCTACCTCCAGTTGATCAAACCCCATTAAAAATAATTTCACTATTAAAAAGATAATAGTAATAATAAGAACTGCTATTCTGATTCTAACCATCAAGAAAGAAATGGTCACTATAATGGAAATTATAAAAATTGAAAGAGAGTGATGACTACAAATGGCTACCTCAATAGGGAAAGTCTGTACATGACCCGATATCAAAGGGTTGCTTTCAAGATCCAATTAAAACAAGTTTATAAAACTTTTAACACAGAGCTGGGCACATAGGAAGCATTATAGAAATGTTAGCTATTAGTTATCAGGCATCAATAGATAACAAACTAAAAGCCAAATATTCTGACATACTTCTTAGATGATTTTGTGAGAATAGATTTCAAAGGTTTACACAAAGGATATACGGGATCCAATGGCTTAGGAAGCTCTCTATAAATATCTATTTGTTGAGAGAACTAACCTATCAAGTCAGGGAAGGGGAAATTACAGAGGATCAATACCATGATGCCTTAGGTCCTCTAACAATGACAGGAAAATGATCACTCCTAGCCTGTCTCCACAGAGGAGAACAATAAGGGGTGACTAGAGGGTGGGATGGGGCATTAACTATGCTAAAGGAAAGACCCAGGTTAAAGAAGAGATGAATGGATAAACCCAAAGATCCCAGCTTCTGGGATAAGAACTAAATTGCTGGGTAAACTGGAAAATAGTATGGAAAAAACTAGGTATTGACCAACATCTGGCACCCTATATCAAGAAATGAATTCAAGACTTAGAAATAAAACAAATTAGGAGAACAAGGGATAGTCTACCTCTCAGATCTGTGGATAAGGAGAAATTTATGACCAAAGAAGAACTAGAGAACATTATGAAATGCAAAATGAATGATTTTGATTATATTAAATAAAAAAGGTTTTGCTCAAACAAAACCAATTCAACTAAAATTAGAAGGGAAGCAGAAAGTTGGGGAAAAACATTTTATAGTCAGTGTTTCTGATAAAAGTCTCATTTCTAAAACATATAGAAAATTGACTCAAATTTATAAGAATATAAGCCATTCCCCAATTGATAAATGGTCAAAAGCTATGAACAGACAATTTTCAGATGAAAAATTTCTAGTCATATGAAAAAATGTTCTAAAAAAAATTACTGATTTTTTATGTAATGCAAAATTAAGAATTGCAAAATTAAAATTAAGAAATGTAAATTAAGACAATTTTGAGATATCACTTCATACTTCTCATATTGGCTAAGATAAAAGGAAAAGATAACAATAAATGTTGGAGGGGGCATGGTAAAACTGGGACACTAGTGCATTGTTGGTGGAGCTATGAAATGATCCAACCATTCTGGAGAGTAATTTGGAACTATGCCCAAAAGGCTATCAAGCTACAGACACCTTTTCATCCAGCAGTGTCTTTACTGGGCTTGTATCCCAAAGAGATCATAAAATTGGGAAAGGACCCATATGTGCAAAAATATTTATAGCAGCTTTTTTTGTAGTTGGAAAGACTTAAAAACTGAGTGGATACTCAGTTGAGGAATGGTTGAATAAGTCAAGATATATAAATGTATTGGAATATTATTGTTCTATAAAAAATGACTGGCTGATTTCAGAAAAGCCTGGAAAGTGCTAAGTGAAGTGAGCAGAACCAAGAGAATGTTATACACAGTAACAATAATATTATGTGATGATCAAGTATGATGGACTTGGCTCTTCTCAACATGGTAATTCAAGGCAATTCAGATATATCTGTGATATAAAGAGTCATCTGCATCCAGAGAGAATTATGGAGAGTGAATGTGAATCAAAGCATAGTATTTTCACCTTTCTGTTGTTTATTTGCTTGTTTGTTTGTTTGTTTTTTCTTTCTTGTATCTTTTCCCCCTTTGGATTTGATTTTTTTTTTTTTTTTGCATAGCATGACAAATATGGAAATATGTTTAGAAGAACTGCACATATTTAACCTATATTGCATTACTTGCTGTCTTGGGAGAGGGGGAAAGGAGGAAGAGAAGAAGAAAAGAAGGGATGAATGGATCATAAGACATGACAGAGTAAGAAATCTCAATCACTCAACTTATTTTGCCATCATTTTCTCCCGAAGGTGAATGAACAAAACAAAAATAATTAACAGGAAGCTGAAACTGAAGATAAATGAGAAGACATTATTTCAACATCTTCCTGCTCTAAATGGGAAAATCATTAGGCCTAGTCAATCTTGGTACTCAATGAATCACTGAAGTGAAAAGAATTTCGGAATTCAATCAGTAACTCTTCATTTGTTCAGAGCTTACCATGTGCCAAGTACTATGCCAGGCACTGGGAATTCCAAGACAAAAAAAGAATCTTTACTTTTAATGCACTTACATTTTATCAAGGAGCTTACATCCCACAACTTAGAGAAGAATTTCTTAAAGAAGGTAATTGGTAGTTAAGCCTTTGCCTGAAGACTTCGCTACCTTTCAGACTTTCCATTAGACCAAAGAGTAATCAATACTAGCTCAATGTCAACTTGAGAGAAAATCTAGTGGAATGTCCTAGGGAAATGTGCTTGACCTTATTCAACATTTTTATTAATAACCTGAATAAAACCAGGGCTAGCTAACATATTAGACAGCAGCTAGGATCTGGATTGATTTGGACAGGCTAGAATCTTGGCTGAAATGATTAAGATGATGTATAATAAAGAAAGGAAGAGTTCAGATCATTTACATTAAGAACAGAAAGGGAGAGTTACTGTTAACAACACTCCCTGTAAAAAGAGATCTAGGTGGAGCATATTGGTCAAGATGACAAAGTATGGGAAGTCAATGCCAGAAGAGTTGGAGAAAAGTAAGAGTGAATTACTACAAAGTTAGCGAAACTGTGGACAAGTTTGGCCACTCTAGAAAGCAAACTGGAATTATGTTAAATCAATAGCTAAAATGTTTGGTTCTTTGACTCAGAGATCTCTCTGCTAGCCATGTACTGCAGAGAGGTCAAAAACAGGAAACATATATACCCATACTCCACCCACATGCACATCCACCTTCTCTTCCTTTTCCTCTCCTTTCCTCTCCTTCCCTCCCTGTCTCTGTCTGTCTCTGTCTCTCTCTCTGTCTCTCTCTCCGGCAACACTTTTTTGTGGAAAACAAAGGACTAGAAAACAAAGTAATTATCCATCAATTAGGGAAAGACCAAAACCTTATGGTTTATTATTACTGAGTAGTTAAGCTATAACTATAAAGAATTCAGAGAAGTATGAGAGTACTGAACTGCTGCAGAGAGAAATTTGGCAAAATCAGAAAAATTACCATGAACTCTAAGATTATATGCTGTATCCCCTTCAGTGCCCAGGTCAAGGGGATAACAAATGTGAGCTGAGCTGCCTTTGGAACAGCAGATGATAATCAAAGGCAGATTTTTCTATCTCTATTTTCAAGTTCTTTGGACTATCTGATGCTAGTTCATTTTTCTACTCAAAATGTTCAGAAAGATAATGGAGAATTAAGATCTTTGAGGAGGCAATGGAAAGATGCAACATACTGTCCCTAACAGAGACTTCTGCTCTGGAGATGGTGCAAAGCAAAACCAGGAAACCTGAAGAGAGAACAACTCATGAAGCAACAAGAAGGGCATCAGTGCAGTGCTCGCATGTCATGCTCATCCACAGAATGTTAGAGGCTTTGAAAGGAGTCTCTCACTTTGGAAAGAGGCTCTTGGAGAATTTCTAGGACATGGGCAATCATGGAATAGAATGAAGAGGCATGGACCAACTGCAATCTACTCTGATGGAGCAAGTACCCAGAGAAAGATCTAGAAGCAGAAAATAGCGTATTTTATATGACAATGGTGCTCATTTATTATTTCTAGACACAACTTAAGTTTGACCTAAACTTCAGAACACTCACAAATGTCCAGGGCTTATTTTTCTCTTAATCATTAATCATATACTTTTTTTTTGCATATGATCCTAACCTTTAATTTACTTTTTTTAAAATTAAAAATAAAAGTACAAACAAAACAATGAAATTCACATGGACTTTGACAAAATTTTGGATCAATATAGCAATCAAACAAAAGAGAAAAATACTGGTGAGTCTTTAAATGTCAATCCAGTTGGTAGGATGGGAAATTTTCCATTATATTTTCTTATTCCACATGTTAATCATACACTCTTACCTGCAACAACTGAATCTGAACAAAGTGAGCTCCAGTTGTTGGATCTCGTACTGTTAAGCCTCCATTCGGCACTACAATATTCCCACATAATCGACTGCTATGACTTGTAGAGAAATTAGTGGGACTCTCTTTGCCACCTTTTAATTTCCTTTGAGTAGATCCTGATGACCCTGAAACGAAGTAGATAAACTGATAAACATGGTATGCTAAATTTATTTATCATGTTTGTATATCATTTTCTTATATCAGTTCACTTCCTTCATATATTCAGAAGAGAAATTCTGCAAGAGAACTTTTCCTAGACTTCAAATTTCCCCAAGGAGGTTCCTAAAAAGAAACCTCTAAATGCCATGAAATATTTCAGCTAGCTTTACTTTTTACTAATTAATGGAAGCAAAACTGAATGTTTCCTGCCATCTCTAATTCCTGAATGCCAGTGATTTCATCACTGTAGCTGCTCATTCTACAAAGAATACAACTCACAAAATCCTCATAAAGGTGAAGTTTTGTGAACTGCTGTGGCCAAAAACTCCTCTCCTGGTGGCCAAGCTTCAAGTGATGATGTTCTCTGAATCTCACCAGCTTCACTAGGTTTGTGCTAAAAGCATTTCTAGTCTTGTCTATGCCAGAAGCTCTGCTATCAACCTTTATTAACCCATTGGTGTAACTTTCTCGCCTTCAGGTGGTACTAGAGTAATAATTTATGCTGTCTATAATATGTGCATAAAGTTCGGGAGGCTAAAGATGGCCAAAATAGAGAGTTATTAGGCCAACTGAAAATTTGTTTTTTCATTCACTGTTTCAAAAATTTTATCAGAAGAGAAAATGATTTACAAGTCATACATTCACTCTGTTGACAACAAATTATCTTAGTATTAAGCTCAACATTGCCAGTTTAATTAAAGTCATCATATGAGGAAAACTCAATCTTTTGATCCTTATTTTTGGAGAAGGTGGTCCAAGTTTCCAAGATTTTACTTTGTACAGCTATCTTCCAATAAGGAAATACTTCCACTAATTGAGTCTGACCACCTCTTTGCCACTTCATAGTTTTACAGGGTTGCTTGAGGCACAGAGGTATGAAATTACTTGGCTGGGGTCCTACTTAGCTAGTATCTTCCTGATTCTGAGGCTAGCCCTTTATACTACAGCATGATACCTCTCCCATTTACTTTCACTTAAGCAACACAAAAAGGTGGAAAGAATTGAACTTAAAAGCATGATTCTTATGAAGTAAATTAGATTTTCAGTGAGCCATTAGTAAGGAAAGGAAACAAAACTTTCTGTGTATCCTGGAGAATACCACCTAGTCTGTAAGGGCCTCAGGTCCCTCACCAGATTCTATGACCTGGAAAGACCTTTCCAGATCTAAATTCTATGACTACCTTCAGGACTTTATCAAGCCATGCTGCCCACCTTCTGCCAGATAGATGGAAGACCTAGGGTAGAGAATGAAACTTAATCAATGTGGAACAGACCATGCATATCTGTCACAAAGGCTCTGCTCTTCTGTTTTTTCCCCCAATTGCAAGGGGGAGGATAGGAAAAAAAGAAAATGGTTTTAGCAAGGGAAAAAACTAATTAAAAAAAAGTTTTTTTATTAAGTATATAATGCTGATTGAAATGTTGTTTCTTAAAACAACCAGTAGATGGCATTCTTACAGCATTTCAGTGGAAAATGCTTTGATTTCCCATTTGGTCAGGGGACAAAAACTGAAGACTGTCTCAAACCTTCAGACTAGGAGACTGAGTCAGAAGAGTGGCCAAGATGGGCTAGAGTCAAACTGGCCAAGAGCAGACCAAGAGGCTCCTGAAGCCTGATGGCAAGAAATCAGAATGGCCCTAACCTCTCCAAGGCATTAAAGACTAAATAGGGATGAAGCATGTGCAAAAGGAGCTAGAAGTCTTCTTCCTTGGGATGTCTTCAGGGCTGAGTTATTCTCTATGGTTAGGGATAAACCCAACCATCTTTCACCTCCCTATACTGTACTAACCTATTCTATGCAAATTTACTTTTGACCATTTGACCATTACAACTCCACACAGTGTCCTAGAGTAGGTGTCCCCTGACCCCCTCCAGCACCCACTGCCATGCCGGGAGCAGGACTTTTGGTGCCCTTGGGCCTCTAATTCCTCTGAAAACAAAACAAAACAAGAACTTCTCACCTCGCCCTAATGTTTAGGTGTGCTTGGATCCCTGGCCACAACTCTGGAGAGAGGATCTGCAATCTGCCCTGTGGATAAGAACACTGGGGGCAACCTCTTGCTCGCCAAGCCTCATCGGGAAATGCTCAATCCCGAGGTTGGAAAAGTCTTAGAAATCTTTGCTTAGCTCTTCATCATTCCCACTTGGCCACTGGGTTTGGAGAGTTATGTACCATCCAAATAAGTTATTAACTCAAAAAATGGTGACAGCATCAGTGAAGACTGAAAAAGCATTAACCGAATGACCGAAAGGCAAGAACTATAAAGGTGTGCCAGTCAATAACATGTTTCCAGGAAAGAGCCCTCAGCCTCAATGTCCTGCTCCAGCCTCCAGTAGAAGAGGCACAGCCTTCTACTGAGAAGGAATTCAAATTCAGAGTCGGTCAAATATGGAAGGGGTTTGTAAAAGGGGAGCTGACCACGTGAGGCTTCTGCCTTGCTCAATGACTTCAGAACCTAACCCTGTAAAACAGGACTCCACTGCCTTCTCTTCCCTGCCTCCTAGAGGAGGAGATGTATTCACACAACAGCAAGCCGGCCTTGGGCAGAAGGCAGAGAAAGCAAGCTCCCACGGGCAGCGGTGGCAGCGGTGGGGGCAGCGGCACTAGCTGGAACAGTAACGGCAGCAGCAGCGTGCCCCGGGGCCAGGCGTGAGGAGGCCGTTGCAGAGTCCTGAGTCTGAGTCCAATGATGCCTAAGCAAGGTGAGTCTAACTGTGGCTAAAGTGGACTGTCAGGTGAGAGACCATGAAGACTGTCTGCCATTGCCCAGGCAGTTAGTAACCAAGTCCTCAGAGCCCCGGAGGGGAGGTGGAGGGAGAAGAGGAGAGACATGGGAGGAAGGTGAGTGCTCTCCGAGGCAGAACAAAGAGCAGGGAGCTAGGGGTTACTCAAGAAGATCATGTGCCTTCCTTTGACTGTTAAAGTGATGTCCTTCAGGGCAAGGGACTTCTTCTCTCTGAACCTCAGTTTCCTCATCTGTAAAACAGGGATATGAATTTAATTTGCACAAATGTCCATTAAGTGCCTAGGTGTGCAAAGCACAGTGCATACAGAAATGAAAAAAGGTCCCTCTCACAGGGCTCACCAAGCATGAATCACAGCCCCATCTGCTGCAGGGACTGTTGAAAGGAGAACAAGGAGAGGCCTGAGGTGGGTCTCTTAGGCCCCACTGGAGCCTCCATACTCGGTTCCACAACTGGGTACTCCCCAGAGATGTCAGCCTGCCACTAGCACGGTGGAACTGAATTAGAGGAACACGAGCCATGGAGGGCAACCTAGCAAGTGGGCGCCCTATGCAGGGCGTGTGAAGACGAGCTGGCAGGCCGCAGGCAGGGGCCACCCCTCTGTCTCCACTCAGCTGCTGCCCCGAAGCCCTGCAGGACTCACTGCCCCGCACAGGAGGAGGCCCTCAACAGTGGCTTCAGGCGCAGGAAGCACTTCCTGCCTCGGGCTGCCCTGGCGGAGCCTCCCTCAGAACCACGAACTCTGAACCTCAACAAGCAGCCTACCAGGCCCCAAAGAGGACGCATTCTCTCGGCTGCTGCCCAGAGCCCGGGGAACATGCTCATCGGGGGCTGCAGCCAGACTGACTCAACTTGCTGGTTGAATTTCTTTTACCAAGAACTCTGGAATTGATCCACCAGCACGTGAATATCAATGAACGTATGGGGACAGTTCCATGCCTAGGCTAAAATACAACTCTAAGTACCTTTCTAGAATAGAATGGATGTCAAAGAGCACCCATTTCAGCCTCTCTTCTGACTCACCAGCACTGAACTGAATCTGCTGGTCCCTGACAGGATGCTCCCTCAACTCAAAAAGGAAGGGCTGGAAAACATTTTGGCTCTTGTATATCTTGGGGCTGGGCAGAGAGGGGAGGCTCCCCAAATCCCACAACCAGCAGTAGTAGCTCTGGTAACAAGAGGGCCCCAGCTACAAGACTAGCAAAATCCCAAGGCTACTGTCACTCCTCAGATGCCCTGCCTCCTTTCTAGCTCCTAACTGCAGGATTTTCTAATTCAACTAAACTACTATTTACCAGATACTTACTTTATGCAATGATTGCACAAAGCAATCTCTGACTTAAAAGATCTGCAAGATTTGTATCAAATGAAACAAAATAAAAAGAGTTTGGTAAACTACATTCCAAACACACCCATTTTTTTAAAACTGAGAAAACTGAAGTACCCCCATTCTAACAAAAATAAAACATAGCAATCTAGCCCATCAAAAAGTTCTCTGCATGGCGGTTATTTGTACAGAGTTAGTCTCACTTTCCACTTTTTATCTCCGATGCCTTCCAGTGTTTTACACACACTAAGTGCTTCAAAAACATCTTGTCCAGTTATTTCCTTGAGCCAAAATCCTAATTCTTTTTGGTTTTCAACAATGCCTCCATCCCTAATCTTTCATCTTTACCCCAACAACAGGCCCTGGGTATCCTTTGCACACCATGAATGTTGCTATAGCCTCTGATGTATTCAGGTACAAAGGGGCCCCTTCTCCCCACAAAAATTATTTTTATAGTGTTTTAGTCATATGCAACACTGTGGAGTTGCAGGAAAGGAAGAACTCCATTAAAAGGATACTCTACTTTAAAAACCGAATTTCTAAATTACAGAACAGAATCATTAGAGATTTATTTCTACTTCAGGAAGTTGTTTCCTCCTCCCAAAGTTTTCAAGCAAAGTTCCTTTAAATACTGAGCTCCACTAGTGAAGTAGGGTGATATGATTTATACTCAACTTTTCAAGAAAGTGAAATAAACACATACTGAACTCTGAAGATTACAAACATCTTCTAGATTTTGAAGATATTCCCCCATAATATATGATTTAGACAGACTTATTTTAAAAGCCATTTTAATTCAAAGAGATGAATGCGAAATGACCCACCAGCCACTGAGAGAAGATTTTGATCAGCTAAATTCCTTTGGACTCCACCCGTTTACCAAGAGAAAGGAGAGCCCAGGGGCCAATGCCCTTCTCACCTGTGCTGCTTCCTGGCCCTTTCTCTTTTTTTTTCTTGACTAGCTGAATGGCTCGATAATCAGTTCTTGCTGAGCCCCCACTTTCCTGAGACCAAAGAAAAGTTTGTGAGTCACTCGATCTAAACAACAAAGGAATGAAAAAAAGCAAGGGTAGCAAAGCATAAGTTATGGAATTTGTTCCTCAAATAAAATTAAGCATTCTAATCTTTTTACAAAAAATAATTCCAGGACACCAAAGGAAAGCCCCAAATTTCCCATTAGCACACAAGGAACCCAAATTCCACATCCAACCATATCTGCCTACAAATGAGGTCACAAAACACCTCACTTACCCAATTTGGTCAGGGAAAGAGGGGTCTACATAAACATGGATTTGATCCTCTTTAAATGGGAAGATCATTTCATTTCACTGGGAGTGAAATAGGGATAAGACATTTGATTTTGCTGATTAAAGGGAACTCCCAAGTGGGAAAACTCCCTCTTATCAAAGCACAAACCTTAACTTAAGAGGCGAAGACCTGTCCAGAGTCCTGACAAGGGAAGTAATTCTCGGGGTCCCATGGCCAAGTTGTGTCGAAGGGGAGAGTTGACCCCAGGCCTTCCTGTCCTTGAGGTGGGCAGAATGGAAATCTTTAAACTACAACTCACACCTACATGTCCGCAGACATTTAAAAAGTCTTTCTGGTGAATGAGCTATCCCTAGGAACCTCCATGACCAGACAAGAATCTTGGTCCATGAAGCCAGGTCAGAACATCTACTCCATCCCCCAATGACTTGTACAGTCTATGGCTGGCTTCTTGTGGTTTTTCAATCTCTTCTTTTGTTATGGATGTTTAGTACTCTCCAGTTACACAAGGCTCACCAGCCCTTCTTCATGGCTGATCCTAATTCATCTGCTCTTAGTGAGGAACCCAGATTACAATTAATTAATTAAACACAACAGAAATGTGTTTAAAACACAAGTCAATAAGAGAACACTCAGCACAGAATATGGCACAGAACAAATAAATAAATTTATATGGCCATATAAATGTTGGTTATTATTAGTCATGATGTCCTAGATCTCAGCCTCATTCTCAACAGGTGGAGCTGCCAGACCTTAGGATTAGAGTGATCTCTTAATTAAATGATGAGGCAAACAACTGAAAATTTCTTGTTCCATTTCTTCATTGTCTCCATTAGACAAGACAGTTTAAAGCCAGAAGAGGTCTTAGACACCAGCTAGCCCAAGCCAATTCTCACTGAATTCTACTGCCAGTCTAGATCCCTGAGGGGAAGTCAGAAGGCAAAGGGACAGGGGACACATTAGGTATAGAAAAGCTCCAGTTACAGAAGAGGAACCTTGGCACAATGATGATCCGACCTGAAGCAGCAGCACTTTCTGTCAAATCCAGCACCTTTCTCAACCCAGAGGAGACTCTGCTCCCGTGACCTGCTCAGGCTCTCAGTGTCCCTCCCTAGTCATTCGGAGAGCTGAACATAATATTCAGGGAAAAGAGGTCCCTCTCTTGGGGTCCCTCCAGGACAGGACTCAATTGTGACTATCAGACTCTCAGTCAACAACGTCTGTATATTCTTCCCAAATCAGTGTTAGGATACGGAATTCTTCCAAAAAATTTGGTTATTTCTTTGCAAGAACCTATCTGGTATAAACCAAGTCTTAAGATTAAATATTCCTAAAACTTTTCATGAAGACTCAGAAGCACACAAACAACATTACATGTTTCCTTTTCTTCTCATTATATTACTTCATATGCAATTAATATTAAATTAGTAATTTGACTTTTAAAAATTATTCACACAAGGTGGTTCCCTCCCTGCCTCTGATTCTTAAAAGCCTTTAAGGAAGGACTTCGTAACTGAGCATCAGGGAGTTGTTTTGTTTTGTTTTGTTTTGTTTTGTCTTGAATCTATAATTAGATAAATGTAAAGATTTGGTTTCTTTGGTAAACTTATGCATCTTATTTTATACACTTTAATGAGAAAGGGTCCCTAGCCTCTTTCAGACTGTTGCTGCCCAAGGGATCCATGACACAAACAAGGTGAAGCCCTCTGCCTTAAGGACTTTTCATAGAAAAGACACCATGTTTCAAGTACAAAATAAGTATTTCTGGAGGCAAAGTTGAGAAAAACACATTAGTTATCTTCATCCATTACTGAAAACTTGCAGTTTCTTTAGCAAGTAAAGAAAAAAATTCTAAAGTCAAAGGCATGAAAGGACTTTGAAAGGATCATCCAATCTAACTCTCATTTTACAAGAGAATCAGACTCGGGCTAAAAGAACTTTTCTGAGGTCACACAGCTGCTTAGAGTCAAGCATTCTGTAAAACTTGAAGTACTATATAAATGGTCACTAGTTGGTTATTTATCATTATTATGACAACCTAGAGCTCCTAACTCCCAGTTCTATGTTCTTTCTACTGTATCATGTGCTTAGGTAAACCAAACATCAATTTTAAGCCAAAAAGCATCCTAAAAATTGGATATTCCATCAATTACTACCTACCAAAAATGAGCTCCCAGGCACTGTGTTAAGATCCATTTCTTTCTGAGCACTGTAGCTTGCTGTTGGGTTGGAGAATACAAACTGAGTCACAACTTTGCTCCCTTCCTGTTGTCCAACAATGTCTGAGCTAGGAAGCAAGTCCTGTTCGGTTTTGGGTGGCGTCAGGAGTCCAGGAACATTGCTCCCAGTGAGGCTGCTGGATGGAGTTAGTGTGGCTGGCTCTATTGTTAAGTTATTGCTAGATGTCAGAGTAGGAAGATCTTGACCAGAGTTCTTCACCGACAGAGATGCCAGAGACCCCAGTGCTTCTGCATTTACAGTCTGGACATCATCCAAATTTAAAGTGCTTTGTTGTAAAACCGTGGTGGTCGTACCCAGCAACAGAGAGCTATCGAGACTGTGAGGCATATCACTGCTAGCCACCAATATCAAGGGGTCCACAGCCTGCCCCAAGGAACTGTTATTATTATTAACAGAAAGGTTCCCCCCAAGAGTTGAACTCACTGAAGCAACATCTATTGTCAAAATTCCAGAGTTCACTAATGCCATGTCTGTTGTAATTGCAGAATTGTTACTAGACACATTAGAGAAGAGAGACACAAGGTCTATATTGCTAAGATCGTTCTGCGCCGGGCTGGTAAGTTCACTGCTGGGTGTAAGAAAACTTGTAGCTTCAAGCTGGCTTAAGAGGTCTAAAAAGCAATGAAATGGTCATATGATTATTCTCTATAAGACACTCAGCTGAATGAAATTAACACATAATTTTCATTTTTTTCCAGATATTATTTCCACAGAAACCTTCTGAAATTCATACTTAAAAGAGTTTGCTTTTACTTTTGTACTCATATGGTGATATATAACCTACATATAGCAAGTAGCAGCTAATATTTATATAATGCTTTAAAGGTATGAAAAACACTTTTCCATAAAATTTATGTCCAAGGGGAGTGCCTAAGTGACCCATAAGGAGCCACCTTCTGTACCACTTCCTATACACTCTTGCCTAATTCTGGCTTGGAGGTGTGTGTGTAAAGGGCATCACGATTTCTTACACTAGTTACTGGCACCAGGCTAGAAAAGCTCTCATTCCCTGAATTGCTTTAATCTTCCACCTCACTGGTCTCTGAACCTCCCTCACATTTCCTTGATCTAACTCATTTAGCTCCCAGATTCTAATCTGTGCCCACCCCTTAGCTCAAAGTCTCACATGGCTAACCCATGCACACCCAGTCTGGCCCTAGCCTTCCTTTCTGGCTCTACTTCCCAATGCCTCTCTTTCACCTCTCTTGTGTTTCCAACTAACCTGCCAACTCAGGCCACCTGGCTCTCCCCCCTCCATTTCTACACTAGGTTTAACGAGAAAGTCTGACACTGCCCTATCTGACCACTCCCTCCTCTGGTTCACCTCTTCCCGGTGTTTCACTTTTCCTGCCCTTATTTGCCCCCACATTAATAGCTCTAATGCTCTCCTTCCTTCCCTCAGTGCTCCCTCAGACCCTACTCATGAGCCACTAAAATGAAGCCCTACAACTGGATGACCTGGTCCCATCCCAAGGTCATGTTCTCCAGCCTCAAAGCAGTCCTTTGGCTCCTTCCCCACTGCAGATTTCTCAGCTCACTCCTCAGATAAGTTATTCCAAACCTTTGCTTCCCTCAGGTCCTTCACATTCCCCTCCCCAATCCTGCCTCTCCCCCTCAGCTGAAAGAGCAGAAACCATTGATTGAGCTTCCTTTCTTCCCCTTCTCTTCATCATTTCTCACTCTCCTCCTTCTCTCCAGTCCCTTTTGTCCTTGCCAAAGCTAACCACTCTGTTCTTTTCATCCTATTTCCCCAACTCTTCAGCTTCTCATTATGCATTGTTTTTTTCCCTACTCTTTCATGCTACTCCTCTGCCCATGAATAACTGGAGACTTGTCCTGTTAACTCCTTTTTAAACAGTTAAAGGCTGTCACAACTCTATTCTCACACACAAGGCCAGGCCTCCAGGGTTGCTCTTGAGTGCTTCAGCAGGATGCCCATGGAGTAAAAAGCATACCAAGTCCACTGCCTTAATCAAGGTAAATCAAGTTCTTGAGAGAAGGCGTTGGAGTCATAGGATAGAAGCACTGGTCTGTCTCTAACTTTGATTCAAAGACAGGACAGGCCCCCTTCTCAAGGGTTCAGAATCAAGTGTTTTTTTCTTTCTTTTTTTTTTTTTTTTGTTATGTTTCCCATAACCAGAAGCTCTGGAAACAAGATTCTTTGTTGTCTAAGTGACAGAATTTTTCTCCTGTCTTATCAATGGGGATATCATTTGTAAAGTACTTAGCAGAGTGCTTGGCACACAGTAAGAGCTTAATAAATGTTTATTCCCTTCCCCTATTAATTCAGGTTAGCCTAGCTAAATTTCTCCCTCAGACTGAACACCCCCTCCTTATTACGAAAGATATTAATAAGTGTTAGAGATATATTATAACCAACAATCTGTTTCTGTTTCTGGTTCTGTTACAATCAGAAGAATCTAAAGAACACTGAAAAAGGAAACTATCCCATCTTCCCAATCTCTCCCCATTCTCCCATTGGGAGAATCTCTCTAATTCTTCAAGTCACTGGAAGAAGAGCAGTAAGCGATAAAGAGAACATTTTATGTCATGACTTGTATATAAATTAAATCCTTGGTTTATAGCCAGTGTTTAGAATTGAGCATAGTATAACTAAGTTGGACAGTTATGTCTTCCCAACAATATATGCTGATTGCTGATAGGGACTTTCTCAGTTTCCAGTTCTGCATTTCAGAGTGAGCAAGAATTGTTGTTGTTGACTAGTTATACTTAATACAAATAATTCCTAAAATTAGGATCAGACCTTTCACAGTCTACAGACAGTAGTTATTTTCATCACCTCCACTCTGAAAAACAAATCAAATAATCACTTCATTAGTTGTAAATAAACCATAAAGGTATTAGCTGGCAAAGAGCCTGGATGTTCCTCCTTTCAAGATTCTTAAAGATGAACTGGGGAAGCAGGAAGATAGATGGGTAGCTATGGACTTTCACAACCTTGCTTTCTTCCTGTCTCTCCCCAAGTATTTCCTTATTTCTATTCTATCCAGCCCCAATCCTGCCTGGACAGTTCAGGGGGAATTTAATTATTTCTGAAATGGTTTTTCAATGGCACAGAAATCTTGACCCAAAGGACCAACAACTCCAGTCTGAAGGTCTTCACATCATTGAACATGGCTGTCTTCTAGGAAGTGAAAGAATGACAATACCTGAACTAAAATTATGCTGTTTGGCCATGTGAGACTTCATACTGTGCTTGGATGTGAACAACTTATTGCAACTTGATACAGGGCAGCGGCTCCTCAGAGCATCCACATCCTGAAGGTGTTTCTTTGAGTGGATGTACAGACTACTCCGTGCAGAGAACCGAGCACAGCAACCTGGAACAAAAGTATAAGGGGTTTCAAATCAAATCAGCAAATACTTCTAAAGTGTCTAAGATGGAGAATGAATTGTATTAGACTCCAGGAAGAATTAAACGACTTCTGCCCTCAAAAGCTTATCCCCACCAGGGGGGACAAAACTCATCCATACATATACACACACACACACACCCATGGCTCCAGCTATGCTCAATCTCTGCCATCTAGACACCAATCTAGACATCTTCCTCTGCCCTCCTATCCTTTCCCAAGCTGGATTCATAATCATATCACTGCTGTCAAAGCTGGAAAAGGTATGCTAATCTATTCCTCTCAAGCCGTATCCCCACCTACCTAACAACCTTAGGAACAAAAATGCTCTTCCCAAAACATCACTCCCTTATATGCATTATCACCTCCTTTAGAGAGCAAGCCCCTGGAGGTCAGGACTCCTAGTGTTTAGAACAATACTTGATACATAATTAAGTACCAATAAATAAATGTTTGCTCATTCATTCACCCAAGTAAATTAAAAAAAAATGATTTAATAGAATACTAACAAGTAATTGGAGGAGGGGGAAGGCTCCAGGGAAGATTTCTTGGGGGAACTAAAGAAGTAGTAAAAAGATGGTTTATATAAGTTCAAACAGTAGCTCTTGTCTAGCCTAGCTGGATCCTGGTTTGTGAAAGGCTGACCAGCAAGCTGACACTGGACTGTGGAGGCCTTTACATGCTGAGCTAGGAATTTGTAATTTGTCATAGAAATAAGGAGGAAATAAGTAGGTATTATTTCCCCTGCTCAAAATCCTTAAAGCCCTTCAAAATCTGGCTTTAAGCTCATGTTCCCTATTTTTTCAAATTGGTCTCTAGTGCCTAAGTACACATGGGTTATCTCTCTGGCCATAGTGCTCTCCTTCCTCCCCTCAATGTTTTGGAATCCTAAGGACCCCTCTAAAAGTCAGCTCAAATATCACCGCCTACATCCAACAAGAGCCTATGTCCCCCTGTCGTTGCGCCCCCTTGTTCTCTCTTCACCTGCCACAATAACTTTGGATTTATTTTGTATATAAATTCCTAAACATAGATTCCTGTCCTCACCACCACCAATTCTTTGAAGATAAGAAGTGTTTCTTTTTTGTTTTTGTAGTCCCAGAGTTTGATGCAAGGCCCTGCGTGAAAAAGCAGGTGCTTTTAACAATTTGTGATGAATGGAATATGTTAAATAGTGATTACTGCTAATAAGAACTATTTAACGCGAATTCTTGCTCGATTTTAATGGAAAGATACAAATAAGGAAAATATAGTACTCATTAAGCATTTTCCAAATTCCCATAATATTAAAGTGATCTTTTAAAGCAAATGACTGTATTAGAACTAAAAATATTATTAACTGTATAAGTCTCATAAAGTGCTCAGATTAGAAAAAAAAATAAAAAGTAAATTCTACCTTCTACTGGACATTCAAATGGCTTTGTGCCCAGATGGGTTACACTATGGCCTTTCAAATGTTCTGCTCTTGTAAATGATTTACCACAACCTTCTACTGGACATGTAAACCTCCTGTCGTCTTCATGTTTCCTGCCCAAAAGAAGTATTAGAGAGAGGATTGATTTTACTAATTGAATCCCAAACCTTCTCCTAAGCAATTCAATCTGCTAATGACATTTTTAAACAAATTATCGATCTTCAAAATTACAACAATCACATTATATTTTGGTTACTGTTGTCATGGGGAGGAAAGGGAAAAAAAAGAAATAGCTTGTTAATTGAAAAAATAATCTTTATTAGTCTACCTAAATAGGTCTGAGATTCAATTCAGCCACACAGTCACTAGAAACTTTAGCCTAATTAATCAAGCCAGTTATGTAATATGTCTTTTTGCTTAGATCCAAGAGTAGGTAGATAGCTACTTTCCAAACTGGTTCACTACACTCTTCTTTTTTTATCTTTTAAAAAGATAAATATTAGACAAGGAAACTGCTGTCTAAGTGGCCAGGTATAAGGGATCCAAATCTTGCAGAATGATGTGAAATCTTTGGTCATTACACACATCAGTATTTCTTAAGAGTTCTAGACATATTCCGAAGCATCAGAATTACCTTTTGTGCCTCAGAAGTTTAGACATACTGGTAAAGGACCAGCCACAACCATCTGAATCACAGATGAAAGGTCTTTCACCTGAAAAAAAAAAAAAAAGTTTCGAGCTGGAATTACACATAGCTACTCTCCCAAGAGTTTCCATTTTACCATTCCCAAAATACTGCAGAGAGAGAGTCCCTGAACACAACGAACCTGTATGACTCCTTAGATGGATTTTTAGGCGACAGGCTTTATCATACTGCTTGTTGCATCCAGGAAAGGAGCAGGAAAACAGCTCTTGTTCTCTGAAATGGGCTCGGTTATGGGAAAATAAAGCACTTACTGTGATGAAGGTTTTTTCACAACCTTAAGAGAAAAAGAAGACCGATTAACAGCAAAATCCCTCAACTCAAGTCTCCTATACACAGAGGTCCAAAATGTCACAGATGTTTGTGGAAGGGGAAAAAAACCCTCCCAATACCTTCTTTATATCCAACCATCTTTAGTATGAACATTGACCTGGGAACCAAGAGCCTTGAGTTTTAGCTTAAGATCTGCCTTTAGCTAATTGTGTGGTTCTGGGAAAGTCACTTCCCTTTCTATCCTTCTACTCACTGATCTATAAAAAGGAACTGAACAAACCCATGACAGCAGGAAGCAGAACTGCTTTATACTGCACCTTGAGGTATATGCACACAGTGCAGATTTCACGACCATTTTGCCAATGAGCTAAGTGAAGCAGAGAAGTCAGCTAGGAATCATCAGAGCATCTCAATCCCCAGAGAATCAGAGTCATTAATGGCTGTTTGATATGCTCTGGCTAACCTGTGAGCCTTCTCAGATAAGGGAGAACTACTTTGGGATCTTAAGGAATTGGTCATTGTCCTGGAAAGTCAATAGAGCAGAGGGGGAAGAGATAAAACTGTCAAGCCTAGAAGTAGCTACAATAATTATTTTTTAATGCATGGTATCCAAATAAATGAATATTTGTAATCCTTAAAAATGTGGATAACTGGGGTCAGCTGGTACCACCTGAAATTACTAGCAGAACGACTGGATTCTCTTCATCTGTTTGTATTACCTTCTTCATCTGTAATATGTCTATACTACTGCTTTGTAAAATAATGGACTAAAAATAACTGCACAAATGTGCAGTGTGATAGTGCACACATCGATGGCTGAAACTCTTTGGGGTTCCATTAATGTGGATGCTTCAAATTATGTTTTTCTAGTATGAACAATTCACAAATTCTGAGTGGTCAGAGCTAAAGTTTATATAATCTAAATACTTATGCTTGTATCTGTCTAAAATTATAAATCTTAGTTATTGTACTACCAGATTTGGTGATGGGATGGGGATGGGAGAGGTGTCAAATAATCCAAGTGCTAAAGGTGGCTTTTCATCCCATTCTTAGTTTTGATGAGAGGTAGTATGGCATACTAGACAGTATGGACTGGCCTGGCAAGAAGGAGTAAATCCAATCTTACAAGGTGTATGACCATGGAAAACACATTTAACATCAGTATAACCTCGGAGCTTCAGCATGCTCATTCATAACATGAGATTAGAACTTGTCCTTCCCAAGGGAATCATCTGAAACAAACAAACCAAACCTTTGAGAGGGTTGGTTATTGGTTTGATTTGGGTTTGGGAGACAACTCTGACACATCTCTCTACCTATATTAAAAATCCTGAGTCCCAAAAACTCTGTTGGAGAATATGGATGAACCAACAAACACATATTCTTTAAGTGAGTAATATTACCATATGTAAAAGACATTAGAACAGGAAAGAACCCTACCTACCTCATGGTGATCTGCCCTCATTTCACAAATGAGGGAACAGAGGTGTAGAGAGGCTAAGGGACTTAAGAGTCAGGATTAGAATACAGGTCTGATTCTAAATATAGGCTCTTTCCACTACACTTTCTCTTTGTCTCTCTTTGTCTTTCTGTCTCTCTCTCATAGGATATGAGATAGACCAGACCTGTAATTTCAGACACTGAATAAATTCTGACAATGTAGGGCAGCACCTTCTCTCTCTAGAACACTAAGCGTGGCCCTGAGTCACACAAATGATGTGGGCCAGGAAGTCAGGCTTTCACTGATCCTGGATCATCTCCATGGTTATCTCCTGCATCCTGATGCCTCTCCAAAGAGTTTATATGGATATTGTAGCTCAGCAAGTACAAAGCCCATCCCTATTGCTCAGAAGGTGTTATCTCCATTTTAAAAATGAAGAAACCCAAAGTGAACTATCCAAGGCTGGTGAAGGGCTGAGAAGGCTAGTCCCCATCTTCTGGCTCCAATCCCAATAACCAAGACTGTAAAACAAGGCCCCTACATCAAGCTCTCAGATGCCAACACTCATTGGTAAACCCAAATGGGAAAGCTGAGATCACGGTCTCACATATACCAGATTATGGTGAACGTTTAGTTTTCAGTTTTTGTTGTTTAGGACTAGGGTGGAGGAATCAGGGAGTAGAAAGGACAAATTATTAATTCATGTAAAAATAATTTTCAAAGAAAAAAAATTTTAAATGGCCGTCAACACTTTCCCAGAGCTGGATATAAAAAAAATGGGAGCTCCCCTAAAATTTCTGCAATCAAAAGCAGCTTCATTTCCTAATCAGTTTGTGGGGAAAGTCTACCTACTAATTGCCTCTCCATTACCTCCAGGGCCAAACTTGACCACTCATTTGTAAGGCAGGCCAGCTGCGGGCTGGGCCCCCACCCCCTCTCATGCAGGCTCCAGTCCATTACAGGCTTCCTAACCTGTGAACTGCCAGCCTCCATGAAGGAAAAATGTCTCAGGGGGAAAGGGGTGGAGACGGGAGAGCGCAAGAAGCCCCAGGCGGGAGGATGCTGGGCCTGTCCTACCTGCACCTGCTCCCGACCAGGGAATACCCCTGCTCGGGAGCTTCGGAACCTGACCCTGATACTCTGCAATCTCCGCTGGCCTCCCCAGGGAACCGGCAGCGCCGAACAGACAGAGTACACACCCAATGGAACAATAAGGCGAAGCTGGGTCTTTCCTGCGCCGGGGTACCCGAGGTGACCTGATCAGGGGGGGTGCACGGTGCTGGAGGTCCCCCCGGGGGTAGGGGCTGGAGAACAATCCGGCGGGGCTGGGGACAGGGGGAGCCGGAGGTGACCCCTTGGGGGCTGAGGACAAGGTGAACAGCTGGAGATGACTCCGCTGAGGTGGAGGCGGGAGGCTGTTGCGGACCCCCGCGGGGTTGGGGGCAGGGTAAAAGACAGGTGATCCCCATCGTAGAGGGACAGCTGCAAGGAGAGGTCCCCACTGAGGCAGCGATACAGCCGCAAGGGAGGGTGCCCCTCGAGGCAGGAGGGCAGCTGCAGGGAGAGGTTCCCCTCGAGGCCGAGAGACAGCAGCAAGGGGAGGTCCCTCTCGAGGCGGGGCAACTGCAGGGAGAGGTTCCCCTTGAGGCGGGGCAACTGCAGGGAGAGGTAGTCCTCGAGGCGGGGTGGCCACTGCAGGGGGAGGTGGGCCTCGAGGCAGGGCGGCCACTGCAGGGGGAGGTGGGCCTCGAGGCGGGGTGGCCACTGCAGGGGGAGGTGGGCCTCGAGGCGGGGTGGCCACTGCAGGGGGAGGTGGGCCTCGAGGCGGGGTGACCACTGCAGGGGGAGGTGGGCCTCGAGGCGGGGCGGCCACTGCAGGGGGAGGTGGGCCTCGAGACTGAATGATTACTGCAGGGGGAGGTAGGCCTCGAGGCGGGGCGGCTACTGCAGGGGGAGGTAGGCCTCGAGACTGGATGATTACTGCAGGGGGAGGTGGCCTTTAAGGCTGGGCGGAGAGTGCAGGGAGAGGTAGGCCTCGAGGCAGGGCGGTAGCCGCTGGGGGCGGTCCCCTTCGAAGAGGGAGGGCAGCCACAAGGGGAGGGTCCTCTGGAGGCGGGGCGGCTACTGCAGGGAGAGGGAGGCCTCGAGGCAGGGCGACAGCCGCTGGGGGAGGTACCCCTTGAGGTGGGGGGACAGCGGCTGCTGGAGGCCCCCACAGGAATGAGAATACCATGCGAGGGTGCGGGTCCTGGCTGAAGGGGACCCCCGGGGGTGGGGCTGGAAGTGACCCTGCGGGGGGTAGGAGGCGTTAACTGAGGTGCCCCCGTGAAGAGGTTATAGGTGACCCAGCGGGGGTGGGGATGGGTGAGAAGCAGCTGGATGTGACCTCGCAGGGATGGGGGATGTAGCTGGAGGTCCCCCCGAGGAAGGGGCTGAAGGTGACCCCATAGGGGGAGGGGACGGGGAGAGGGGATGCAGCTGACCCCGCGGGGGTGGGGGCGAGGTGAGGGACTGCCAGGTACTCTGCGGGGTTGGGGACGGGGTGAGGGGCTGGAAGGGACCCCGCGGGGGTTGGGGGCGGGAAAAGGGTCTGGAGAGGAACCCCTCGAGGCTGAGGTAGAGGTGAAGGAGTGGAGGGGTCTCCCGAGAGATGATGGAGTGCGCCGCTGTTGAAGATCCGCCCGGCGGGAAGGGCCTGGAGAGCACCCGCCGGCGGCGGGGGTGAGGGGCATGCCTAGATTAGACCCCGTGGGGGGGAAAGGGGTGGGGGGGGGACCCCGCGGGGGGTAGGGGGGAGGGTGGGGATGGGGGGAGGGACGGAGGGGACTCCGCGGGGGGGGCGGGGACGGGCGGGGAGGGGTGGGGACGGGACGTTACCGGGGAACTCGCACTTGTAGGGCCGCTCGGGCTCGAAGTGGCTGCGCTGGTGCGCCGCGAGCTTGGCGTGCGTCGGGAAGCGCTCGGCGCACACCTCGCACTTGAACGTGTTCTCCTGCTCGTGGCCCTTCATGTGCGCCTTGAGGTTGTAGACCGTGGTGAACCGCTTACCGCAGCCCCCCGCGGGGCAACTGAAAGGCCGCAGCTTGTCGTGCGACTGCAGGTGCCGCTTGAGCTTGTAGGACGTGGTGAAGGACCAGCCGCAGCCGTCCAGGGGGCACTTGAAAGGCCGCTGGCCCTGCGTGCTGCTGTGCGACAGCAGGTGCAGCTTCAGCTGATGCTTTTTGGGGAAGGTCTGCGGGCAGCCGGGCTCGGGGCAGTGGTAAACTAGCACGACGCCCGCGCCCCCAGAGCCGGACCCGCCCGCGCCGCCCTCGGTCCCCGGAGCCGGTGGGGCGGCCGGCGGCGCGGGGCCCTTGGCCGCGGGCTCGGCCAGCAGGAAGCTGGCCACGGGGTCGGGCAGGGCCAGCTCGGGCGGATCGGCGTGGCCGAGTGGCGGGGACTGGTCTGGCAGCGGGACCGTGGACTGCGGTCCGGCCTTGGCGGCTCCGGGCTCCGCGCCCAGCGGCGCCGCCAGCGTCAGGAAGCCGTTCTCGATGCGCACGATGAGGTTCTGGTTGTTGATGGTAATGGTGCCCGAGAAGGCGGCAGCGGCGGCAGGAACGGCGGGGGCTCCACAGGGCGCCGGGGTCGGGGTTTGCTCGCGGGGCCGGGCGGGCGCGCGGGGAGCCGGACTCGCGCCGCCCCCAGCCTCGTCGCCGTCTCCGCCCTCGTCCTTGAGCGTGGCCGCCGCTGCCGCCTCCCCGGGCCTGGGCTTGGCCGCCCCGGCGCCGGCCTCCGCCTCGGCTCCGCGCCCTAGGTTGAGCACCACCAGGAAGGAGTCGCCGCCGCCAGGCTCGGGCGCAAGGAGCGGCAGCTGCGGGGAGGAAACCGAGGGGCCGGAATCAGTGAGCGGACCGGGTGGAGGCGGCGGCGGCGGCGGCGGCGGCTTCTCCTCCAAAAGCAGCAGCGGTAGGCTCAGGTCGGCGGCCGAGGTCACCTCGGCCTCCCCGGGTGGCGGCGGCTTCTCTCGTCGCAGCAGCGACCCGCCATCTTCTGGGCCCCGGAGCACCAGGCGACGTCGCGCGGGGGCCGAGGCGGCCGGCGGGCCGGACCCTCCGCAGGCTCGGGAGGCCGCGGGCAGCGGCAGCGGCGGAGGCGGCCGGGGACAAGCGGCGCCGCCGCGGCCACCGCCGCCATGTTGGTTCTCGCGCGGGGTCTGGGCCGCGAGCAGCCCCTGGATTTCCATCTTGGGTGCCCCTGTAGCAGCGGCTGAAACAGGAGACGCGGGAGGAGGCGCGACCCCGCCCTGCGCGTCCCCGCCACGGCTCCAGCGCCGAGCGCGCCCCCGACGGGCCGCTGGGCCGAGCGAGCGGCAAAACCCGGAGCGGAGTAAGCGATGCGGAGGGGGCGGGCGTGCCCGAGTTTAGCTCTGCTTCGGGTAGAGACTGCTGCTCTGGGCTCCCTGAGAGCGACAGGTGTGCAAGCTGAAAGGGACACGGAGGTCGGAAGCTGTGGGGGAGTGGCGGAACAGAAATTTGAAAGCGCGCGTCCCTGGGCTGCAACATGAGTGCCCCTAAAATGAGATCATCAGTGCATCCTTGTTACCGAGGTTCAGAGGGGAAAGTCACTGGCCCACGGTCCCAGAGCAGGCAAAGGGCAGCGGGGAAGAGCCAGTTTTCAGACCTCGGAGAAAAGGCAGTGCGGTCTCAAGTTCACAGACTGGGAAAGTGAGGCTGCAAGGTGAAGTCATTTAGCTAGTTAAGCGTTAGGAGTTGTATTTGAATCCGGGTTTCCTCTGGCCAAGACTAGTTCCCAGGACAGTACACTGCTCTTATTATTAGCCCACTTGACATAGGGGGAAGGCTTTAAAACAGGAGGACACGATGGATATAACCTACTCGTACCGTCTTCATTTCACATTAGTGAAAAGGGTATATAAAAATGGTTGCAGGAACTCATATGGAACTTGAATGCCTAGGAACCACAGCAAATGAATCCTCTTGTGCTAATATATTATCCCTGCTTGAGAAATAAGAAAATTAAGATTTAGAGTCCCGACTCTAACTAAGATTAGAATCCAGTGATTATTTCACTGTTATCACTTAGCTCTCCAAATTGAAAGAACAAAGATAAACGAAGCAAAGGGGGAAATAATTGATTTTATACACATACACAGTTATTTACAGAAAAATTTACGACTGCACTAATTTTTCTGTTTTATTTTTGTGTTTTGGTTTTTTACATTACAGATATTTGCAGATTATTCCCATTTTCTGAGAGGCCTCGTAACAAAAATGTTTAAGTAATAATAATACAGTGACCTTGACTGAAAGTTTATGTAGCATTTCACATCTGTATTAAACACATACATATACTTCTTTAATAAAGAATTAATAGATATCATTTTTTTCTCTTCCACCCTCCTCACTGAAGCAGAAAAAAAATCTTAAAACAAATATGCATACTTAGGCAAACCAAATTCTCCCAATACCTATATCCCCCAAAATTATGTCTCCTGCAATCTAAACCTATCACTTCTTTAATGGATAGCAAGTTTGAGCATCCTCTGTCTTTTAGAATCATATGTGGTCATTACATTGATAATTTTTAAACTATTGTATGGGTCAGCTTGCTTATTTCATTCTTCAGTTTATAAAATTCTTTGAAATTGTTCATATTTGTACTATTTTGTTATAGTATAAATGGTTTTGTTTCTGCTCATTTCATTCTACATCAATTCACAGAAATCTTTCCATATCTTTGAAATCATCTATTGCTTCAATTCATTAGGTGCAGAAATATTTGCAGCAGCATTAGCTGTAACATCAAACTCACAACCTATATTAGCCAAAAAGTAATCATTTAAATCTGTAGTTTAAGTATTTTCATAACCACATGAAGATAATTGTCATTTAGTTATCACAAGTGTTAGGGAAGAAAAGTGAAATAGCAGGAGAGAGTCACAGCCAGTTAAAATAACATTTGACAAATATTTGCTATCCATTTGTGCAAAGCAGGAGGTAATGTATAAATAAATCAGGCAAGTGGCTTAACCTTTGTTTGCCTCAGTTTCCTCATCTGTAAAATGGGGATACAGGGTTGTTCTCAGAGTTGTTATGAGGATCAAATGAGATAAATGTAAAACCGCTTAGCAAATTCCTGGCACATAGTACTAGGTAAATGTTAACTATAATAATTATTAACAAGCATATATTAAATGCCTTCTGTAATTACAACAATACTGCTATGAGTTGTTGCTAATAGACACTTGCAGATAGAAATACTGCAGCACCTACAAATAGCTAGAATTCCTAATCCAGGGCTAATTTACTTGGTGGGGCACTAAGCTTTAGGGATGCAAATATAAGCAAACACGATAAGAGTCTGACCTCTAGGAACTTCTATTCTAATGGAATTGCCTATTTTAAGACAATACACAAAGAGAGACTAGAAAGTAAAAGGGAGATTAGGTCCTAGAGGTGATGAAGAAGCCAGCAAAAGGTCTGCTGTGAAAGTTAGGGGATCGACAGAGAGGGAGCGTTACTGAAGAGTAGGTAACATTTGGATACACGAAATAAAAGGTATATTAAAGAGGGAGGAAACACCAACAAATAGGGGAATCAGGAAAGATTGCAATGATGAGGTGGCACCATATTTCAACCTTGAAAAAAGATGGACTGGGACCAATAGAAACAAGCAGTGCAAACTTGGCATGTGGACTTGCCTATACAAATGTATGGAGACTGAAGATGGAATATCAAGTTCAGCAAACAGCTTAAGCTAAAACTTAAAAGTTTATAAAGGGAGTTTGGATTGGATTGGAAAACTAAAAGCCAGAAAGCCTCACCTAGAGATGCTCTTAAAAGCTTGTTTTTTTCTTTTTCTTTTGGATCTCTGAACCCTCCCAAGATATCTTGGAGTTTACTGACTAGATTTCTTAAGGATCATGTCTTAAACCAAAACCCCACTGGTTCTTGTAATTGATTGGCCACCAAAAGGTCCCATTTGGTCATTGTTTGGGTCCTGATTGACTCACATTGAATGTAAATAGCAATCTACTTTGGCCAGAAACCCTGAGGGTCTTTCCCTTCCAGATTCAGATTCATTTATTTGTTTAAGTTTTTTTTTTTTTTTTTGTTTTGTTTTGTTTTGTTTTGTTTTTTTGTTTTGTTTTTGGTGTTTTTTTTTTTTTTTTTTTTTTTTTTTTTTGGAAAAGAGGTTCTTTACCTCAATTGCTACCTAGCCTTAATCACTGAATGGATGCAATCTCAGTCAAACTGAGATCTGTTGAAGGTAGTAGTTTAAAAAAGGTTTCCCACTGCATCCAGAGCCATCTCCAGTCATCTTGATCTATAACTGGATCCAGATGGGTCTGGAGGGGAAAATAAGGTAGGTGATCTTGCATAGTCCTCCCTCACTTAAATCCAATTGGTTACATGCATGGCTTCACCTCGCTGATGTCATGGTCCTTTTCAAAAATGAAAGACAAACAACAATAGTCTAATAAGCTAGAGGAAGTGAGATTCAGAACTTGGGGAGTAACAAGGAGGTGAATCCAAGAATAAGTCCAAGATAAAGCAGGCTGAGAAGTTGGGGGAAATATGAGAGGGTGAAACAGATTTGAGAAGTGAATACCAGATAGTACATCTCCAGGATCCAGTGCCAAGCTGAACATACAGAAGAGGCATCGTAAATGCTTGTTGATTCACTGGCTGGCAGGATTTTGTTGCTGTTAGGCTTGTAAGAATGAAAGGTTTGTAAGAAATGTTCTCTAAAGTCACAGCTCTAAATCTGGATAGAGCTTTGCTACTAATTTGCCTTCTAAAATCTTAAACAAGTTACTGTTTCTTCCCGGACGTTGGTATCCCATTCTGTGAAACCAAAGGATTGAACTACATAGTATTAAAATCCTTATCATATATCATATTAACAAAACTCTACTATTCTATCCCTTTCCTGAACAAAGTGACTATTCTGAGGCTATACAGGATTTCTCATTAGCAGAGAGAGTAATAGTCACTATACTCTGCTTAGTGTTACTAAGGCAAAGTGTGAACAGTTACTAGTCAGTCCTTAGTGCTACTAAGTCATTAAAAAAAAATTAATTCTGACATTTAAATTCTAATAGCAAGGTGAAAGCAAAAAGGTATTTGTAGTTAACCCTAAGGTAACCACAAAATTAACTAAACTTCTCATTTCCCTAAGCACCTAAGTGAAAAAACTTTGAAGGTTGAGGGATGGCTGTCAATGGTATTTGGACAGGTAAACCTCTTTTACTATTGCTTTGTGACATCTTTTAGTGGGCTGTGGATAAAACCTACTTCCCCAAAGCATATGAGTATCTCAGTGTAACTGCTTTGGAAGCAAGGACAATCATGTAAAGGTGTGTTTTTTTGTTTGTTTGTTTTGTTTTGTTTTGTTGTTGTTGTTGTTGTTGTTTTTAATGATATTGATGTCTTGCTAGTGAAATTTAGAAGAAACAAGGGGATAAAGCAAGATTTATCTGTTATTGCCCCTCGGATAAAGTACTAACATTTAATTTGGCATTGAGGTTTCCCTTCTCAAATTACCTTGTTTTAACTTATCTGTATATGTAGAATGAATGCTCCTTGAGGGCAGGGACTGTCTCTTGTCCTCCTTTTCCTAGACTAGTATAGTGCCCTGCACAGAATAAACATTTTAGGGTTTATTAAGTTTATTGAAAATCCTTCTACTTGTAGGGACACTATGGTAGGCCATACTGAGTTGTATGCATACATTTAGGAAGTGGATTTTCACCACAGTTTCACTAAAATTATATGTCACAAAAGAGGAATGCAGCACTTCACTATTTGTGATCTGGCAGCCCTTAGGATCCTTAAAATGATGCTTATGTCATATTTTAAGAGATTAATATGTTCTGTTTTGTAGTGGTCTTTCTTGCTATTACTTTTTTTGCTAGTTATCACTGATATATATTTGTGTTCCTGATCTATTATTCACTCTAGATGCATATTTTTCTGTCCTGGTAATTATTTCCTGCTGTGCTGGCCATAAATTCTGTAATTGTTCTTCCTTCTAACTCCCCTCAAGAATCTGATTTCTCTTTTGAATTGTTCAGGAACATATGGTTCCATGTGTATTGGTAGTCTATACAGTTTTGAGTTTTATCAGATGTTTATCAGTCTCCTTTGCCTTGCGATATTTAGAGAAGTTTGTAATCTCTTGAATTTTTTAATAATTATCTTCTCTTCCAATTTTAATGTCGGTCTCTGTCAAAGTGGCTGCTTGCATCTGGGTTTTTAACTGAATTTTCTTTTTTCTGTGGTATTTGGTGGTTTTAATATTCTCCTTCCCCTCCCCTATTTTATTCCCTAGTTGCTCATTTTCTTTCTGATTCCCCCTTTGATGCTGAGTTTACTCCTAGAGCTGAATCTCAGAACTGTTTTACCTACTACTATGGGAATTTACTTCTCACCAGCTTCAGTCCCTACCCTAGAGGAGGGCAGATTCCAGCTAGATTTTTTAGTCATCTTCACATTAGACCTTGGTACAACTCCATGTATCAGCCTCTTTCTCTAGTTCTGTCTGATCTTTAGTTCTCTGACTCTTAGCATATGTCTTGCTGGGTTGTAAAAGTAGGCTGCAGCAGGGAGGATTCTGGGAAAATGGTGGAGTAGATTGGTAAATTTCAAGCTCTTCTGATTTCCCCACAAGTAGAACAAATTTGTGCCTCAGGGCACCATAGACTGGTGAAAAATCAAGAAGACTTGGGGACAGAACTAAGGTCCTCTAAGTACAACCAGAGAAGATCTGAAGAAAAGCCTGGGGCTGGAGATGAACCCAGTATGAAGTGCAAGCACTTCTGGACTTTCACTACCTGTACTGTTTGTGGAGTAATGAAAGATTGAGGGAACCTTGGCTGATCCAGGATAGTACCAGCTGTGCTGCAGAGATATGCCCTGGGTGTGAAGGAACTAGCACACCGGGAATGCAAAAGCAGTGGGACAGGGATGCTGCTGGCTGCAGGTTACTTGTTGGAGGGTGAAGCTCTTGGTTTTGGATTCCAAGTCAGAGGGGAGAGCTGAAGTGAAACTTGAGGCACCATCTCCCTACCTCATGATTAGAGGTGTTATTTATTAATTTCTTTAATTTAAAAAAGAAATTGAAGCTGCAAAGAACCTAACCATAGAAACCTACTATGAGAATAGGGAAAACTGGGGTTGACATTCAGAGAACACTGAAGTTTAAAAAAGCAAACAAACCCTACCCCAAAGAGTTATTGTGAAATGGCTCCCTGCCCAAAAAGAATTTATAGAACTTTTAAAAAAAACTTTTAATTAAAAAAATTGTTTATAACATGGGGAATGTATACTATATGTTTAAGATTCACATCAACAATAAGATAGCTCAAAAGAATGATTCAGCAGAATTAAGATAAAAATAATTATTGTTATACCAATGAGGTACAGAGGAAGAATAGACACAGAGGCTTTGGGGAGGGGGAGGACTCATTTTGAAAACCTAATCACTTTGAGAATGGGTTAAATAGGTGACACTATATATGTACCATGAAGGGAATAGCACCCTCCAAAAATCTATAAAGAAATAAGGGGAGAAGGATGAATTTATGGGGAACAAAGGGTGAGGGAAGACAAAGGAGGAATCCATGGGTGGCAGGAAGTTAAGTAATAGCAAGGCAAGTTTAGGATCAGAATTAAAGCAAAGAGTCAGCATGGATAGGAAAGATGTATGTGTATATATGTATCTACATATGTATAAATATATCATTTCTTAACTACCCTACTTGGGGATGGTGGAGGGGGGGAGATGAAGAGAAAATAAAAAGATTAAAATAAAAAAGATACACAGCAGAGAACAAAAGAACAATTTACAAGGAAGTAAAGATGAACACTCATGAATATAATTTCTTCTACTAACATAAATACTTTAGTAATTTGTTGTTATATATTTTGAATCCTCCCTGATGTTTTGTTGTCCACACAACAATGTTTTCTTTTGTTTTGTATTCCTTTTCTGTTTTTCTTTTTTCTTATTTTATTTTAAAAACTTTTTAAAATGTTTAAATGTAAAAATAATTTTAAAAAATTAAAATAGGCTACAGCCATATTTTCCTAACTCTGGGTTTAGAGTTCATTCTATCAACTGTATTACCTAGTCACTTATGAAAACCTCTTGGTTTTCTCAGTAGGTGTAGAAAAAGTCTTTGACAAAGTCCAACACCCATTTATGCTAAAAAACCCTACAAAATATAGACATAAAGAGAGCTTTCAAAAATATAATAAAGTATTTAATCTGAAACCAAAAGGAATCATATAAAATAGATACCATACTAGAAAGTTTCCTAAATACAGTAGTAAAACAAAGATACCCACTCTCCTTACTATTATTTGGCATAGATATAGAAGTGCCAGTTATTGGCAAAATTATCCCTGTTTGCTGATGAGATATGGTTTACTTAGAAAATCTTAGGGAATCAGCATAGAAACTAATTGAAGCAGTTAAGAGCTTCAATAAAATTACAGACTACAAAATGAACCCATAAAATCATACATAAGGACAAAATCTAAGAATAATAGAAAAGGAAATCCCTTTCAAAATAAGTACAAATTGTATAAAATTTGGCATCTACAAAGCATTCTTAGTACCTATATCGATTCTGTTAAAAATGCTTTTTAGAGAAATGAAAAATAACAAATAGCTGGAGGAAAATTCATTGTCTTTGTTAGGTAGGGCTGTGCTAATAAGATAAAAATGGAATACTATCAAAGTTAATTACAATTTAAATGCAGTGCTAATAAAATTACCAATAGATGCTTTACAGAACTATAATTTAAAATGAAATTCATTTGGAGAAATAAAACTCCAGAATATAAAAGTAAATACTGAACCAAAGGTAGGAATAAGAGAAAATTGCATTTCCAGCCAGACCTCAAATTTTATAAAGCAACAATCATTAAAAAAACTTTTTTTATTTTCTTTAAAACATAGAAAAGCAGATAAATAGAATAAAGAAAACCAGAAACAATGGAACTTAACCCTGTGTTCAATAAATCAGAAAATATAAATTACTTAGGAAATAACTACCTGATAAAAACTTTTGGAAAAACTAGAAAATAATCTGACAGAACTTAAATTTAGACTAACATTTTGCCCTATATTCCACAATAAATTCAAAATGACTATAGGACTCAATTATGAAAGATCACAGATCATGTAACTTTTCACATGGGTAAGAAATGAGTTCTTACTCAAATATAGACTGTACAGTAGAGGCATTACAAATTATTTTATAAGAGTTCATAATTTTTAACTTAAAATTTAATTTAAAATTTCATTTAACTTTAAAATTAACTTAATTTCTAGTTAAATTATTACAGATCTTAAGATATATGTAATTAAATGACAAAACAAAACAGACCATTTTGATAGCATGAAATTGAAAATATTTTGTGCAAACAAAATTCATGTAGGATAAAAAAGGAAATGGTTCATTGGGGGAAAGACTGTATCAGTTTCCCAGATAATGATTTAATATCAAAGACAATAAAAAATATATGTAAAAACTAATTCCCATAAGTGGTTGAGGGATATGAATTAATTATTCTCAAAAGAATTGCAAACAGTTAACAACCCTATGAAAGTTCCAAATCACTGATAAGAGAAATGCAAACCAAAACATCCCTGAGCTTTTAGAAAAACTGCAAAACTGACAAAAGTGGGCATAGTGATTGTTGAAAGAGTTGTGGGGAAATACAAACACTAATGTACTGTTGGTAGAGAATAGTGGAACCCATTCTAGAAAGCGGTTTGGAATGATGCAAATCAAGTTACTAAAATGTTTATATTCTTTGACCCAGATTTTCCAGCACTAACCCCAAGGATTCACTAAAAAAGGAAAGTTCCATATTCCCTCCTCAAAAATTTATAACAATATTCTTTGTAGTAGCAAAGAATTGGAAACAAAATAGATACCCCTCAGTGGGGAAGAATAAAAACTGCAGTCTGTGAATGTAACAGAATATCACTGTGCACTAAGAATCAATGAATATGGTGAATACATAGAAGCCCTGAAATACATTTGTGCAAGATACTACTTAATGCAGAGTGAAGAAAGCAAAGTCAAGAAAACAATATACACAATAACTATTACACTACAAGTAGAAAGAATCACACACACACACACACACACACACATACAAATACAAATGAATGTAACCAAATCAGGAAGGTGAAACAGTACCTAGTGAAGATATGAGAAGACACTTCCCTCCAGTCTTATGTAGAGATTGGGGGAAGAGAGAAGACCTTTGCAGTGAAATCTACATGTGTATTATCAAATTGTTTTGGTATTGATTTTGCTGATTTTTTTTTTTTGCTCTTTTAAAAATTGTTATAAGGGATGGTTCTCTGTGAGAGGGAAGAAGGAGCTGTATGGGAGAAAATTAGGTGTTTGGAAAAAAAAGCTATCTATAAAAGTCTTTTTTTAAAGGTCGTAAAATCCTCCTTGAAACTTATTTGGTCTAAGACACTAAAGCTCTATACTTTGACATGGTTTCCTGGTCTCCAAGTACAGAAGCACTGCTCAGGATGAGCCAACTTCCTCCTTTTTTTACACACTGTTCTGACACCCTTTCATGGTACAAGTAGAAGCATGGTAAAAAAAGGATCCTGAGTGCTCTAGACTGAATCAGTGCTGTATCCTAACTGCTTAGTAAATGTCATGGGATTGTAGAAGATCTATTGTCTCAATTGATTCCAATCCCAAATCTGAACCCCAAGAGCAGCCTAACATCAGGCCTGGCCAACATTATGAGACCAATCTCCAAAATTAAAACCCATTAATGATTGTTCTTAAAACTAAGAAGTGTTGTGTATGAGTCTCAGGGTTAGTTTCCTATCCTTTTAAAAGTGACAAATAATTCTTATAAAGCTTTTTATTTTCAAAACATATGCATAAATTTCAACATTCACCCTTGCAAAAACCTTGTATTCCATTTTTTCTCCCTCTCTTCTCCTACTCCCTCCCCTGGATGGCAAAGAATGCAATATATATTAAATGTGTGCAATTCTTCTATACATATTTCCACAATTATCATGCTGCACAAGAAAAAAAAATCAGACCAAAAAGGGAAAAAAATGAGAAAGAAAACAAAATGCAAGTAAACAACAAAAAAGCTGAAAATGCCATGTTGTGATCCACACTCAATCCCCACAGTCCTCGCTCTGGGTGCAGATGGCTCTCTATCACAAGACCATTGGAACTATCCTGAATAGGTGACAAGTAATTAACCTATACTATTATTCATTTGTCTTTGGATCATATGTAGAGAAATTGCTATTTATAAAGCTTTATGCAAGGGAATTCAGAGATGGATTAAGAGACAGAGGGGCAGCTAGGTGGCGCAGTGCATAGAACAGCAGCCCTGAAGTCAGGAAGACCTGACTTCAAATATGGCCTCAGTCACTTAACACGTTCTAGCTGTGTGACCCTGGGCAAGTCACTTAATCCCAATGTCTCAGGGGGAAAAAAAAGACTTTTCTGGTTCTTCATCCTAGCATGTAGAAGACAGCCTTGAAGGCTGACAATATTGGAACAATAAAAATATTTGTTATTCTTAGTAAGTCCTCCCAAACTGAACAAGATTTTGAATATGGGTCCAGTAATGAGTATATATTTTGTTTTATGAAGAGGTAGGGAATGAGTATTAAGTTTCTACTGTCTCCCAGGCACTGTGTTAATTGATGTTCACAATAACCCTGGGAAGGAGGTTATTCCCATATTACAGTTGAGAAAACTGAGGCAGACAGAGCTTAAATGATTTGCCTTAAAGGGTTACATAACTCATAAGTGTGAGACTAGAAAAGTGCCAATTTTCCAGTCTGTAAACCCATTCCTCTATCCATTGCAATACCTCATTGCCCAGTTAACCTACCTAACATCATTTTCAGTCAGAACTGCCAATGACTATTTACTAAGGCAAAGTGGGGTTGCAATCCAGTCTTCATAAGTGGTAGGAATATTTATAGAATATTTATAGTGATGATATATTGTATCATTAAACTATTAGAGAATGGAATCCCGACAAGGGATGATCTCTTCCAGCCAAAGCAGAAGTAATGAAATTTCTTCTGGTAGAAATGACATTTGAGGAGGGCTTTGAAAAATGGGTAGGATTTGTATAATTGAAGATAATCATGGTACCATTCAAGGTAGATAAAAAAGAAAAAGGGGAAGGAGGAAGAAGAGGAGGAGGAGCAGGAGGAAGAAGAGAAGGAGAGGAGCAGGAGGAGAAAAAGAAGAAATAATAAATAGCAATATTACCCAATTTCTGCTTGAATTAGCAAATTAGGTCCCCAGAGAGCAGCTACTTCTACTTTCAGAGTTGTAGAGATAAATCTCAGGCACTGTGCTTCTCTTACTATATAAGTGTGTATGTGTGTATATATATATATATACATATACACTATATATAGTAAGTATAGCACTTACTATACTGAGTGCTAAATGCAGTAGTCCCCATTGATATTCATCAAATAATTTTAATTACTTTCTATCATAGGTGTTTACTCAGATAACATAGTAAAAACTGTACTTTTAAGCTTACTTGTGGTCTATTACATTCAAATGTAAATGTTTTTGCCTTTGTATTCTTAGCACTTAATGCAATGCTTTGCTTATAGGTAAATGCTTACTGACTCACTATTAATATGTAAATAGATGGGTCTAATCATATAATTCATTCTCTAATTATTCACAGTTTAAAATTTGTTTGCTATAACCAAATATGATTTTCCTTTACAGGACTTAAAAGGACTGAGGATCTCCTTGAGATCAGAGTCTTTTTATACACTCTCCTTTCTTTTTATGATTTCATTGGAAGGAAAAAATAATAGAATAGCATTTGCTTTAATGCAAAAAAACAACTTGGTGCCTTAGTTGATATCTTGTTGTTCAGTGAACCCTAAGAAATAAAGATCAAACATTTATTGATCATTCTATTGCATCTAATGCTGAATTTTAAAGTGTTAATCCAAAGTAGGTTAGTTTTATCAAAAATGGTCATAATGTTGAAGAATTTTTAGCCATTACATAAAATATTAGTAAAGATATGTTAAACAGGAGTCTTCATGTGCTATTTCATAAATGCACAACTCATATTTTTATTGTGCTTTGTACTTTTGAAGATATTTCTTTCACAAAAACCTGTAAAGTAAAGGGTCCAAAGTATTGTCTATTTTGTAGGTGGCAATAGCATGGGAGTTCTGAACCTGGGGTCAGTGGATAAATTTCAAGAGATCTATGAATTTGGTTTGAGTTTTTGTTTTCAATATTTTGATAAATATGTTTCAATATAATTTATTTTCTTGATAATGCTATGTATTTTAATTTATGCATTTAAAAACCATTATTCTGAGAAGGATTCCTTAGGCTTTTCCAAAGTGCCAAAGGGGTTTACAACACAAAAAAAATGGTTAAGAATCCCTGTAATAGAGAGATTCAGGGATGTTATGTGACTTGTCAAGGGTCTTTGCAACTCCTAAATGTTAATATTTGACGAAGTGGCCAAATGGTTAAAGCAGTGAACCATTGTGCTCTGCACACTTAGGTTCAAATGTCATTCATAACTTGAATTTAGGTTTCCTAATTCCACATCTAGAACTGTTTTTATCCCCTCCACCCCTATCCATCATTTGGGATCAGCACAATCATCAAAGAGCTAAATAAATAAATAAAATAAAATAAAAGAGGTGTTTGTTCTCAAAAGAAACTTTTCAGTTTATTCCGGCAATCTGATAAGCAAACCTCTACAAAGAAAAGCAAAAAACAAACAAATTTCTCCCTACCCTCAAAGAATTTGTCATCTAATAGTAGAGACCATGCAAACATTTAAGGGAAAAACATTAAGATTAAGGAAAACTGAGCTTCTGGCAGAAGGTAGGATTTCAGCTGAGACTCTAGGGAAATCAGGAAGCAGAGAAAAGAAGGAAAGCATTTCAGGCATGGGGAGGCAGTCAATGCATGTGCCCAGAGTCAAGAGATAGTGAGTCATGTTCAAGGAACATAAGGAAGCCAATGTCACTGAATTATGGAGTACATAGTGGCAAGTAAGATGCAAGAAAGAAGATTGGAAAAGGAGAAAGGAGCCAGGTAATGAGTGCCTTGAAGAGCCAAATATAAGAGTTTATTTTTATCTTAGAGGTAATAGGGAGAGACTAGGGTTTAGACCCAAACTTGAGGATCTCTTTGATTGTCAAGTAGAGCATAAAATGTAATAAGGAAAGACTAAGGCAAGACTATTTCCATAGTGCAAGTGTGAAGTGATGAGGGCCTATACCAAGGGTAATAGCAGTGTCAAAGGAAATAAAGGAGGAAAGAACATAAGCTTGGGCAGGTTAGGTTTGGACATGTAAGGAATGAGGTCCTTCAGGTAGAGAGGTGAGTTTGGAGCTTAGGACAGAGGTAAAGGCAGGAGTTGTAAATTTGGAAGTTATCTTCATTGGTGTGATAGTTGAAACTAAGGGATTGAATGATACTGCTGAAGCAGAGAAGAGAGACACAGAGACAGAGAACAGGATCAAGGACAGAACTTTGGTGGAGAGAAGGAAGGACACTTACTTTAACATGCGAAGTATTGGGTTATATTTTTCCTTGTTTGTAAAGCCTTTTTCTGTCTATCTAAATCCTACTCCTCTTTTATTTTTGTCAATTTTAAATTTTCTCAATTACATGTTAATTTTTTTAAATATTTGAAAAAAATTAAGATCCAAATTCTTTTTCTCCCTCTCTTTGAGAAGGCAAGTAATTCCGTATATATTATACATGTGAAGTTATATGAAACATTTCCATATTAGCCATGTTGTAAAAGAAAACAGACCCCCCCCAAAAAAAAACAAACCAAAAAAGTGAAGAAAATACATTTTTTTAAAAAAACGTATGCTTTAATCTGTATTCAGACAACATCACTTACTTCTGTAGAGATGGATAGAATTTTTCACTGTAAATCTTCTAAAATTATCTTGGATTATTATAATATTGAGAATAGCTAAGTCATTCACAGTTGGTCATCAAATAATATTCCTTTTACTATGTAGAGTGTTCTTATTTTGCTCACTTCACTGTGCATCAGTTCATTTAAGTCTTTCCAGGTTTTTTCTGAACATTCCCCCTTCCCCCTTTTTTTTAAAGGTTTACCTCCTCAGTTAAGTTTTTCTTGACTGTTTCAGTTCATGCAAATCTCTGGCTTCCTTAAACAATATTTATTATCTCTACCCTCACAATTCATCATTTACCTCTATATATTTAGGTTTGTCGTGATTTAATCAACAAGATTTATTCAAAACTTGTTATTTACCAGGCACTCTGCCAAGTTCTAGGGATAAAAAGACCAAATAATAGGCAAATATCTGTGTTTGACGAGCTTACATTCTGCAGACAGAATACTTAGAAACAAATACAGAATAAATACAAAAGAAATACAATGTACTTAGAAACCAAGAGACCTTGAAAAACATACTAGAGTAGAAAATGATGCATGAGCTGCCATCTTGAAGGAAGTTGAGTGAACTGTGGAGAATAGGCCTGCACTCCAGGGATGGAGGAGCAAGCCCATTTAAAAGATGCTAGGGTACTATTTGTGAGATCAGTTAGAAAGCTGGTTTTGCTGGACCATGGACTGTGGTGTCCATTACAGATGGTATATTATGCAATGAGGCTAGGAAGGTAAGATGGCATGAAGTTGTAAAAAACTTGAAAAGTCAAACAGTGGAGTTTCTAGTCTATCTTAGAGGCAGTAGGGAGCCACTACAGTTCATTAAGGGGAATAACACAGTAGGATCTGTACTTAAGGAAAACCACTTTGGCAGTTGACTTGAGGATGGATTAGACTGAGGAGAGATGAATCAGGAGGGCCAAATTAAGAAGCTGGCTTAATAGTTGAGGAGAGACATGATGAGTACCATTAAGTAACAAAATATCATGTCCTAAATATTATTGTAAACACCTGAATAGCCAGGGCTCTGTCTTATAATTATAATAACCCATTTCCCAAGAAAAAATTCATGGTTGATTCTTCTCAGTGGTTTAGTGATCCAAGGCAATCCCAATAGACTTCGGATAGAAAATTTCATCTGCATCCAGAAAAAGAACTATGGAGATTGAATGAAAATCAATGCATGCTATGTTCACTTATTTTTTCTGTGTTTTTTTTCCCTCTCCCATAATTTTTTTTGCTTTTGTTATGATTTTTCTCTACCAACATGGTTCATAAAGCAATGTGTATTTAAACAAACAAACAAACAAATAAAGATCAAGGACACATGGTATGACAGCACATTCCTTCTGAAATACCTTGTTAAAAATACTCCTTTCTCTTGAATTTGGGTCTACTTTGGGAGGCTCTTTGTATTTCTTTGTTGCCTATATTTCCAGAGTAGATGCTAAATAAGTGCCTCCTTACTTGTCTCGATTGCATAAGGATATACAACCTGTAAAATATCTTAATTTCAAACAACTATCAGCAAAACAAATAAGCAAAGTAAGTAAAATCTTATAAAAACTCTTAACATTTAATAGAGTTGAATTAAATAAATAACATATAAAAGTGTTTTTGTCCTGTGAGACCTTCCAATTCTGTCTGAAGTTGGGTTTCTTTTTTAAACACCTGACATTATTTCTTGTCCCTTTAAAAAATATATATATTTGTTGTGGTCACATTTCTGGTTCTTCTAAATTATTTTTGTATCACTTTGAATCATTCTTGCTATTTTCCTCAATAAATTTCATTATCATACCATGATTTATTTAATCATTCTACAATTGGGGCTGATGGGCATTATCTGGTTTTTCTATGCATATTTTTGAAAAATATAAAAACATATACATATATTCCTTTTTGCAATGTTTTTGTATGCAGTAGTGAATCTTTATACTTTTAAAACCACTAATTTTGCTTTTATTTTTGATTTAAACTGTTGCCTACTTGTTTGGTTTCATTAGACCTACAGCACCCTCTGCTGTAGCTAAGTTCTTAGGACAACGTTACAATCCTTGTTATTTTGGTCCACTGCTATGTACTTGTAGGAAAGTGTCACAGACAATTGTTTCTTACCAGCTATTTTTATAACACTTCAGTGAATGCTCCCTTCTAACATGGGCAGGTAAGGATGGCTGAATAAGTCTCTCCAGATAATTTTGAGGGGAAACATGCCAATAAAGCCTCAAACTAATGACATCAGCATAATTCTGCCTACTCCTTAGAAGTATCCCTTAAAATGACAAGGATAAGCTATAACCTTGTTTAAGGGCTCAAACTAATCTGTGAGAGGAAGAGTTGGGTTAAGAATTTTACTTTTTCTGAAATCATAATTGCTATCCCTGCTTTTTTTTTTTTTTTTGACTTCAGCTGAAGTATAATATATTCTGCTCCAGCCTTTTACTCGCACTCTTCGTGTATCTCTCTGTTTCTTGTAAACAACATATTGTAAGTTTCTGGTTTTTAATCCAAGCTATTATCTGCTTCCATTTTATGGGAGAGTTCATCCCATTTACAGTTACAGTTTTGATTACCAACTGTGTATTTCCCTCCATCCTATTTTCTTCCCTGTTTATGCTTTTTTTTTTTTTCACTCTTTCCACCTTGTCCCTCCTCACCAGTGTTTTGTTTCTCATCACTTCCTCTCTCAACCTGCCCTCCCTTCTATCATCCTTCCTCCCTTCTCTTACCCCTTTCTTCTATTATTTCTGCTCCCAATTTTATCTAACCATTCCCTTTTCTTTCTTCTTTCTCTCCTATTTCCCTGTATGGTAAGAGAAATTTCTATATCCAACTGAGTATGCATGTTATTCCCTCTTTGCACCAAATCTGATGAGATTAAGCTTCAAATAATGCTCATCCCTCCTCCCTTCTTTCCCTCTACTATAATAGGTCTTTTGTAACTCTTCAGTTATTCTAATTTACTCCATTTACCTCCTCTTTCCTCTTCCCCCAGTGAAATCCTTTTTCTACCCCTTAATGTCTCTTTAATTAATTATTACATCAAAACCAATTTATACTCATACTCTCTGTCTCTCTATATTTCTTCTAACTGCCTTAATAAAAGATACAGTTCTCAAGAGTTACAGGTCATTTTCCTATATAGGGATGCAAATAGTTTAATCTTTAAATAAAGTTTTTTTTTTCCTTTCCTGTTTGCCTTTTTATGCTTCTCTTAAGTCTTGTATTTGAAGATCAAATTTTCTGTTTAGTTTTTGTCTTTTCATTAGAAATGATTGAAAATCCCCCTATTTCACTAAAGATCCATCTCCTCCACTGAAAGATTATGCTCAATCTTGCTGGGTAATTGAATCTTGGTTGTAATCCAGGGTCCTTTGCCCTGTTATGAGTTTTTAGAGTTTATTTAGGCTATGTGAGTATTTCTTACTTGATCTTACATGGTATTTTAGTTTTTCAAAAAGCATTCCTTCCAGAGGTAAAGCAAACTACTTACAGTGGAGATAACAATTCATTATCATGCTTTAAAACTAGAAAACTGTCTTCCTTCTTCTATCTAATCTTTCCTCTTCCTATACATTATCTCTCCCAAATCTATTCCTTACTCTTATCAAAACTTCTATATCTTGTCACCTTTTAGGACTTTCTCAGTCCATTACCCCAACTCCAAATTCATATTCCTCTTTTCCAGTGTCAACCTGATAGTTAGCCAAGTCAACCCCTAACACTACTCATCTCTTAGCCCTAATCCTGAATTACAACCATTCTCTGCCTTCTCTGTTCCTATTCATCTGCTTTTGATGGAACTGGAGGAAGCTTCATAACCCTGCTTATTGGGTACATTATAAATTCATATCATCCAACTTCAAGTGGGCTCTCACAGTATTAAGCTATCTTTTCACGCCTCTCTAGTTGATTCTTTATCTCGCTCCCCAGGGAAGCAATTTCATTATCTTCTCTTTTCTCCTAAAATTGATCTCATCCACATCCTCCTTAGCTGAGGACCTCACCCTTTATTTTACTGAGAAAATTAAGGCCTTCCATATGACCTCTCTTCTCCTTTTCATCTCAAAACTGCTTGACATCAGCCCCCAATCTCTCTTTTTTCCCCCTAGTCACTGACAATGATGTAACTTCTCTTCAAAGATGCTCAATCCTTCATCAGTTTCATAGGTCTTTATTATTCCCAACAAATGCGATGATGAGGTAACAGGCAGGAAGATAGTTTTATAAGTCCCTCTGCTATAGATACTCATAGACTGGGAGCCAGGAAATTTGAATTATAGTCCTGATTCTGCTTGGTTCTGCTTAGCACATAGTAGCACATGACCTGTCTTCTACTTTTCATCTCAAAACCCTATTAAGGGTTTAAGACATCAACCCTCAATAGCTCCTCTTTTTCCCTAGTCTCTGACAAGGATGTGACTCTTTTCTTCATAGACCCTATATCTATACACTTGATCCCACCCTCTCCCATATTCTCCAGAAGATTATGTCCTCAATCATCCCCTCCCTCTCTAATCTTCAATCTCTGCTTATCTTCTCATTTCTTTGCTGTCTTCAAGTCTTCACCATCCTTAAAAAAACATTTATCAAACCCTATCATCCCCTCAAGTCATAGTGCTTTGACCCCTTCCTTCCTTAACTAAACTAGAAAAAGTTGTTTACAATTACACCTTCTAATTGCTTTTTTATCTTTTAATCTAACTTCCAATCCCATTACTCAATTAAAAATTATTCTTCTTAAAGTGGCCAATGATCTCTTAATTGCCAAATCTGGTATTTTTTCAGTCTTCTTCCTTCTTGACCTATCTGCTGCATTTGATTGTTAACCCTCTTCTACTGGATGCAATCTTCTCTGAGTTTTGGTGACATTCCTTTATGATTTCATTCTTTATGTTTTTGTTTCTAGTACTTAGTTCAGTGCTGAGTATAAAGTAACTGCTTAATAAATGTATGTTGATGAGTTGAAACCTCAAAGCCTTTAATAATTATGAATAGACCATGTCTTCTATTAATATCTTGGAAATGTAAAAACAATGTAACCTGATGGCCATAATAATTCTCCTGCTTGTTTTCAAGGTTTATTATAGTCTGACCTCATGCTATCTTACCAACTTTAACTTTTCTTGTTCCCAGTTTCAAGAAGACCCTTCTCATTGATCCCAACATAAACCATGGTTGTTCCTATTTCTTTAGATTATTGTTTCTCAAGAAAAACTCTCCTGATCTCCTACATGACCATTTTCACCACAGCCTTTACCAGAAAGTAGAAAAAAAATATTCAATTCTTCACCAGTTTCATAGGTCTTTATTACTCTCTCCAAATGCTATAATGAGGTAGCAGGTAGGAAGGTGATTTTCCAAGGCCCTCTGCTACAGATACACACACAAACTAGGAACAAGGAAACTTGAGTCCTCGTTCTAGTTCTGCTTAGCATATAGAAGGCATTTGTTGAATGCTTGTGGACTGACACTTCTATCTTGGTTTCAGTTTCTCACTCTGGAAAATGCAGGTAATGGTACTTAGCTGAGATAATTAATGGGAAGACATTTTGAAATGATTAAGAATCAGGAAAGCAAGCATAAATGATAAGAACTATTATTGTTAAAGGAATACAGCAAAAAGGCCTAATTTCTTCCTTGGATCCTTGTCTAGCATTGTAGAGCTTTTCCCAAAATGCTTTCATCCAGCACATCATAAGGAAGGGTAACATTCAATTTCCGGTTTTCCTCCATTGTCTGGCAGATGATTTCATATGCCTTCTTATTTCCTGACCAGCAACGCCGGGCCACCTGTCAATAAGGGTTTCAAAATGAGATGGATGGGAGCTTCAATGTAAAAAACAAAGAGACTCCCACCCATTTCAAGTATAGACTCCAAAGATTGTATCACATGGTTTCTTTGGATGAATATCATGTAAGATATTTTCAGCTATATAAAGTTTCTCCTAGAATGCTGGGGCTATGGTTCCAGGCCTTGAACTCTGGAGCTGCTGAGCAGTGGCAAGGAGGTAGACATAAGAGATTGACATGGGGCTAGTGTTCCCATGCTGAGATGCATAAAGCTTGGGACAGCTAAGTGGTACCGTGGATAGAGCACCAGCCCTGAAGTCAGGAGGACCTGAGTTCAAATCTGGTCTCAGACACTTAACACTTCCTAGCTGTGTGGCCCTGGGCAAGTCACTTAACCCCAATTGCCTCAGCAAAATATATATATATCGACTCTTGAGTCGATGCACTGAGGTCGGTTCAAGCACTTAGGACTAATTTCTGATTGGACAATACTCTATGGACATATGCTTGGAAAATGGTCCTTCCCACTATCTTGTGCTGGCTCAATGATTGGTGTATAGAGGATTGTAGGAGGGACTAGGGGGTGGAGTAAGACTAGCCAGGGTCACTTTTTGCAGTAGATGAGGAAGAAGGTGGTTGCAGAGATTCTACTTCCATCCTCTTCACTTCTACCCCTAAAGACCAAGAATAAAGACTAAGGACTTTTGCTTATCCTGACTCTGGCTGATTTTGAGGTATCCTGGGTGCTAGCACGGTCATCACACACATACACACACACACACACACACACATAACACACACATATATCAGATATAATCAAATGTATAATCAGATAAGACCCCCTTCTCTTATTCCATACTTTGTCCTGTGAGATGCATCTTATATTTTATGACCTCATCTCTTCTTCAGGGAGTCCTTTTATGTCTACTGATTTCACCTGGGGGCAAGATATGATTTTTCCATGGTTTTCTGACTCTTTTTCCAGGGACATGCTTCCAGATAGACTTGGTACATATTAATGACCATGAAAAGGAAGCATCTGGCTGCACAGATGAATTTTTCCATAGGATCTGACTTATTGATTTCAAATTTCTCTACTGAAGTTATTAAAGTGACTTCTATATTTTTATATCTTCTAAAAGGCAAGTAGCACAGTTTAAAGCATAGAGCAAACACCCAGTGTTCTCACTGAATGAATGCATAACCATTTCTCAGATTCCAATAAAATAAGAGATTATGAAGGGAAGGAGACTTTTCTAATGCAGAACAAAAAATCAGAATATGAGCTGACTGCCTAAAAACTTTACCTAAATAATATAATCTATCTGCAAACATAAGAAGAAAGGTCTAAAGTTTGGTGACTCCAAAACAGAAAATTATGTTTCTTAGCATAGTTGTGGTAGAAGAACAGGCTAGATAAGTTTAGATTGTAGAGAATATTGAATGTTGGATCAAAGAATATGGACTCAAAGAATATGGACTTGATTAGCCATTGAGATGTCACTAAGATTTGGAGATGGGAAAGTGACATGGTAAAAATGATTAATTTAGTGGCAATGTGAAGGATTAACAGAAATAGGGGAGTGATGGAGAGAAGGAAAGAGAAAGATAGAGGCAGAGATGGAGAAAATTGGAAGGCTATATTGTCTTTGCCATAGCTCAAGCTGTAAGATGGTGGTCTTGAAAAAGATAAAAGATGATAAGAGCAAGAGACATTCTGAAGGAAGAATTTAAAGAGCACAGTGATGGAACTAGGAGAATGGAAGAAGGGAGAAAGGGAAGAACCAAATTTGAGAACCAAGAAAAGATAGTGGACCCTTGAAAGAATTAAGGGAACAAAGTTTGTCAATCTGCTTACTCCATTGGACACATCCCAATTGAGCATCATTCTAGCTTTCCGTTCAGCTTCTTCAGTTCCATCAAGCACTAGGCCAAATCCTCCATTTATTACTTCACCCCTAGAAAAAAAAGCAATTTTAAAAAATGAAATTCACTTATTCACCATTCCCTGAACATAGCTAACATAAATTTTCTACTACATAATTCTCAAGTGCCTTTCTACTTTCTATCTCTAGCCACCCTTCTAGACACATCATATCCTTCTCCATAAAAATATTTAAGACAATTCCACTTTTTAGACCGAAATGATCTTGGCTCTCCTCTGATTTTCTACATCAAGAAGATCTGGGTTCAAATTCTGATTTTGATGTCTATTTTTCTGGGTAATTCTGAGTGAGTCCTTTCACTGAGTCTTATTCCCCTTATTTATAAAATGGGTATAATAGTTCTTGTACTACTTATTTTACAGGGTTTTTTTAAGATAGTATTTTGTAAACTTTGTAGCAATATGTATATGTTAGTTATTTTTATAACCCTATTACCTATTAGATAATTATCTTGAGGCACAATTCAAATCTTTTATTACTATTTTCCTATTTTTATTCATTGCTAATCTTTTACCATTCATTTTTACTATTTACTAAGTAATATATTATTGATATTTATTATTTTTCAAAACATGTATCTTATTTTACCAACTAAATTACAAACTCCTTGACAACAGAGAACACTCATTCATCTTTGTATACCCCACACCATAACTAATACAGCCCCTCATCCTATCTCCATTCCTCACCACCCACCATCATTACTACATAATGGAAACTCAATAAATTTTTAGTATTCACCTTATTATTTTTAGAAATTTGTCACAAAACACATCAGGTAAGATTCTTATAAGATGTGAGAAGATAAGATAGGGAGAAGGTATGAAATCATTGAGAAGAAGCTGGAACTTTTCTTTTAACTTGTTTTAAGATGATATCAGTGAAGACTAAAAGATGTATAGCAAGAGAAATTCAGGCCCTATATAGGAAAAAGCATGATCCAGTGCCAGGGCAAATAGTCACTGTCCTTTCCTATCCTTTAATATCTCTTTCCTCACGCCTCAGTAACTTCCATCACTGCTGCAGTTGCTCTTGGCAGAAACTATAGTAAGTATAGCAGAGCCATGAATGACTCTTCTATTGTAAGTCTACTGAGCTTTAGTAACTAAAAATCCAAAGGGTTTTGAAAACACAGGGGATAGAAGCAGAGGCAAAATGGCAGAGTAAAGGCAAGAACTCACTGACCTCTCCCCCACATTGTTCCAAGTTCCTTTAAATAATGACTCTAAAACACACTTTAGAGCATCAGAACACACAAAAAGATGGAGTAGAACAGTTTCCAGCTGAAGACAACGTAGAAGGGCAGCCACTTGTGGCACCAGTTTGGAAGTCTAGCATGCAGTCCTGGACCATGCCAGCACAGCCCTAGCTCCAGTGCCAGCCCTGGTTCCAGCAAAGTAGGAACTTGTCTACAGACTTCTGAATCTGTGGCAGTACTAGTGGCTTCCATATCTTTCAGCCAAGAGACACCAAAGGCAACTTGGAAGGGTGGCAGAAAAGATTTTCAGTTGGGTGAGAGGGCCTTCGGAAACCAGCATACCAGGAATGGGCATGGGCATTATGGTGGTAGAAATTTCTAAAGGCTTTAGCTCATAGGACATCCCTTTACTAACACTGAGGTAGGACTCTTGCTCAATCAAAAATATAGATAGATTTTATTATCTAAATCTTAAGCTAAGTGAGATAGGGACACTCCTAACAATTTTAGGGAAGAAAAGAGTGCTTATTGGCAGATTCTTAGAGGGATCTCTGAAAAAAAGCTGCACAAAATTCCTGAAGGTTGAGACAGTGCACCCTCCACAATGAAAACTCCTCCTTAAATAAAAAGTTAAAGGCTGACTAATTGGTTAGGAAAATGAGTAGACAACAGAAAAGGGTTCTGACCACAAAAAGTTACTATGGGAACAAAAAAGATTAAAACACACCCAGAAGAAGGTAACAAAGTCAAATCTATAATATCCAAAGCCTCCAAGAAAAATAAGAATTGGTTTTGTGTTAGAATTCTTACAAAGTGTTAACTCATTGGAATCGATAGAAACAATGCTTAACCTTTGAGAGTTCACACATTAGCTCACACATTAGAGTTCACAAGTCCGGGAGATTCACAAAGTTACACCTCCCACAATTCTACTCTCAGAGGAGGAGTCAATCTTTGGGTTCACACCTTTAAGAGATCATATATAAGAAGCTCTTAGAGTCAGTGAAGTCAATCAGTGGAGGAAGCAGAAGTCAGTCAGTTTGGGAGATTGACAGAGGCAGAATTCAGTCAGGAAAAGATTCAGAACTGGAGATTCAGAGGGGGCTGGAGGCTGAAGCTGAAGCTGGAAGAGAAAGGATAAGCTGCAAGAGCTTTTGGAGCCAAGGAGGGAGATAGACCTCTAAGAAAGTTAACCGGGCTATTTTGGAAGAGACAATAAAAGATTTAAACTTTTAACAGCTGGCTGCATTTGAAATGATTATTGATCTGAACCGAAACTAAGGCTGCCCCCAGAAGCCGTCGAAAAACCTCCTCCCAGAGAATCATCATATTCTAGAAAAGAAGAGAACAGCACAGTTTGGGGCTATAGAAGAGTTCAAAAGGGATTTTGAAAATCAAATTAGAGAGAATTGAGAGTGTGGTGTGAAAGGAAATGTAAAAGGAAATGCAAAAAGGTAATGAAAAAAAGAATTCCTTAAAAAGCAAAATTGGCCAAATGAGAAAGGAGGTACAGAAGCTCACTGAGGAAAGTAATTCCTTAAAAATTAGAATTGAGCAAAGGGAAGCTAATAACTTTATAAGAAAATGAGGTTTAATAAAGCAAAACCAAAAAAGTAAATGAAAAATAGGGGAAAATGTGAAATATCTCATTGGAAAAATAATTGACTTGGAAAATAGATCCAGGACAGAAAATTTTAAAATTATTGGTCTCTCTAAAAGCCATGATAAAAAAAAGAGCCTGAATATCATCTTTCAAGGAATTATCAAGGAAGTATTCTGGAAGCCCAGGGTAAAAGAGAAACTGAAAGAATCCTTTGATCACCTCCTGAAAGAGATCCCAAAATAAAAACGCCCAGGAATATTATAATCAAATTCTGAACAAAAAGAAGGGATTTCTGACTTTTCCTGGTTATAGCTCTTAAGATGATGAAACATAATGCCAGTAAAGTATGGGAAGAAATAGGGTTCCTTTCTCTCCTGGTTTCATGATGACCATACTCATGCAGCATCTAGAACAGGGGAACTTTAAGCCGCATGAGCCTGTCCTATATGAAGTGCCTTTGCTTACCTTTTGATGTTTTGTCCCATTAATAGATCCGAAGTTTTAACATATATTGGAGCTAGTTGGCAATAGGGGTAGTGTCTATCAAAGCAATTGCAACTTCAGCAAGAGTAGCAGAATTTAGTTTTTGAGAAAGAAATAATTGCCATTGATCAGAAGTAACCAAAAAGATAAAGCTGATGACTGTTTAATCTAACTCGTGCCCAGTATAAAAGTAAAATGTGAAATGACAATTAGTAGCCTTGAAGGATATGTTCTATATCCCAGTGAGGCTTAAAGTGGGCTTTCCAACTAAAAGTGCTAATAGTAATGAGTGACTGAATTCTATTCTAGTCTTTCCATAATGAAAGCTATGATGTTCTGCTGTTTATTATTGCTTTCTTCAAGGAGAAATTAATTGTTGTTATTGTTTGGGCTTTGCTTCTCTTGTTATGCCTATCTTGGGAAACTGACAACGAAGCAAAGTTTCTGTGAAGTGTGCATAAGAAATTCATGAATTATGTAGGCCATAACTAAAGATCTTTGTTGTTTAGCCATTTTTTAACTGTGTCCCACTCTTCATGACCTCATTTGGGATTTTCTTGGCAGAGAAACCACTGGAGTGGTTTAGCATTTCCTTCTGCACATTTTACAGATGAAGAAATTGAAGCAAACAGGGTTAAGAGACTTGCCCAGGATCATACAGCTAGTAAGGGTCTGAAGCCTGATTTGAATTCAGGTCTTCCTGACTCCAAGCCAGGTACATCATTCACTGTGCTACCCAGAGATTCTTAATATCTACTAACAATGAGAAAATAGATTGTGCTTACATTGCCTCTTTGGCTCTCAACCAAAATGTTATTTTTATTTTTCTCATTACAGTCAATTAGTATTTTGACAAGATGTTAAAAGGCCAATGAAAGGTAACTAGATACAATTGTAGAAGTCACTTAGTTCAACCCCTTTATTTTACAACTTGGAAAAGTGGGACCCAGAGAGTGACTTGCTCAAGATTACACAATGGTCTTTGGCTCCAGATCCAGCTATACCAAAGAGCAGGTATTCAAATCCAGCTCCTCTGAGTTCCCTAATATATCCAAAATTACATGGACAAATATAGTAACATATATCTGTGTATATATAGAAAAAAAGATATGGAAGGTGAAAGACAACATTATGACAGTCTCATAAGCTTAACTCTCCCATCACAAATTATAAAGGATAATTCCCATTGGAATTTAGGGGCTCTAAATTTTCATTTTCTCTCTCTTTTTTATTATAGCTTTTTATTTACAAGATATATGCATGAGTAATTTTTCAGCATTGGCAACTGCAAGACTTTTTGTTCCAACTTTTCCCCTCCTTCCCCTCACCCATTCCCCCAGATGGCAGGTTGGCCAATACATGTTAAATATGTTGAAGTATAAGTTATTCATTTTCTCTTTTTAATTTTTTCTTTATCATCTTGGGAAAATTATTTACCTGAGGGCATGATAAGGATTTCTAAGTAGAGGATATTAATATTAATCCTTGTCCTGTATCCATTTAAGAGAATGAGAAAACTAATTCAATAATGGCATTAAATTAGTAAGAGTTTCTCAGCAAAGGAAAAAAAAAAACAGGATACAATTCTGTCTTAAGTTCTATCCTTAAGACTGCTTGCCATCTCAGGGAAGGGGTGGAGGGAGGGAGGGGAAAAATCGGAACAGAAGTGAATGCAAGGGATAATGCTGTAAAAAATTACCCTGGCATGCGATCTATCAATAAAAAGTTGTTTAAAAAAATTCTATCCTTAAGCATCAATTTGGAGAATTATCCTAAAAGTATCATCAATTAAAGTTTGAATCCATTACATTGGTTCAAGGAATTTTCCACCCAAGTTGAGAATTCTTTATTTAATTTAACCCTAGATCACATTTCTATCTAATTAAGGAAACATAAGATCCTGACACTAGCACCAATAATTCTCAGATATCTGCTTTGACAAGCATTAAAGGCTACAGTGCTGGACACGTCTTCTCCCCCCTCCAGTCCTCAATTCTACCCTATCTCTTCTTAACAGATGATCTCACCTCCTGCTCTGCTGAGAAAATTGAGACTATTCATCCTGAACTCCCTTCTCTCCCTTCCTCCATACCTCAATTTTTACCTCTGCTCTCACTAATTTACTCCTTTCTGTCCAATCTCAGAGGATGAAGTAGCCCTTATAAAACAACAATAACAACAAAAACCAGCCTCTCCACTTTATACCCTTCATCTCATTCTCTTTTGTCTTCTTCCCCATCCATGATCTTTCTCTTTCTCACAGTTGCCAACCAATCTTTTCTATACTTTAAAAACTAATATATACTTAATCTTTTTTTCCCCTGAAGCAATTAGAGTTAAGTGACTTGCCCAGGGTCACACAGCTAGGAAGTGTTCATTGTCTGAGGTCAGATTTGAACTCAGGTCCTCCTGACTTCAGGAGTGGTACTCTACCTACTGCACCACCTAGCTGTCCCACCTTCACTTAATTTTGCCATTCTCTCAAGTTCCCATTGGATCTACTCCCCTTTGCTATTAAAATTCTAGAATTATTATCATTTACTCAACTTTTTCATCATAGAATCATATGAATTAGATTTGGAGTTCAGTTCAATACTTAGATTCTATTTTGTGCAAAAGTCTGCATTGAACTCTGAGCTACAAAGACCTCCCCAAAAAGCACTCAAAATGCTTATATTCTTGTATTCTAAAATTGGTTCAGGCATTCTAGAAAATAATTTGAAAATAACACAAAAAACCCATAATACACACTATGACCCAATGATTCCAGTACCAGCATATAATTAAAAAAGGTCCAAGAAAGAGGAAAAAGACCTATAGTGTGTGTGCGTGTGTGTGTGTGTGTGTGTGTGTGTATTGTAGTAAAGAACTGGAAACAAAATGGATGCCTTTCAATTATGGATGGCTGAATAAACTGGTATATGAATATAATAAAACATTATAATTCCATAAGAAATCATGAGTATGATGGATTCAGAGAAACCTGGGAAGATTTATTTAACTGATGCATAGTAAAATGAGCAGAACCAGTAGAATAATTTTTTTAAATGACCACAATAATGTAAATGAAACAACTTTGAGAGACTTCTGGACTTTGGTCAATGTAGTAATCAAACAACCTCAGAAGACAAATGATAAAATATGCTTTCTACCTTCTGGAAGAGAGGTAATGGACTAAAAGTATATAACATGAGACATTTTCAAACATAGTTAATGTATTGATTTGTTTTTCTTGAATATATTTATTTGACTTGTTGTAAGGGCAGACTTCTGGGGGCAGAGGTGATTTGGTGAGGAGTAACAGAGATATAAAAAAGAAAGAAAAAAGCAATTAAACATTTTTTAAAATAATTTTTTAAAGCAGTTTAAAAATAAATAGGAGGGGTAGCGAGATGGCGCAGTGCATAGAGCACTAGCCCTGAAATCAGGACCTAAATTCAAAATTGACCTCAGACACTTACTACTTCCTGGCTGTGTGATCCTGGGCAAGTCACTTAACCCAATTGCCTCAGCAAACAAATAAATGAATAAATAAATAGGAAAGGGTGGTTAGGAAATTCAGAAGGAGACATAGACAAGTAGGGTAGTTTTATTACTATGTTTAATTTACTATATATTTTACTATACTTTAAATAAAGTTCAGTTTCATGTATAACTTCTTTTTTGTTTATTGAGATGCTCATGTTTTGCATGTTTAATTAGGCTATTAAAAGAAAATAATTTTTTTAAAAAACTGGCAGAGGGGTGGGGAGTTTGGTATGAAAAGGTGGATTTCAAGATAACTTGGATATCTGTAGAAAGAGGAAGAGCTCATGACCAAACAAGGAATTGAGAAGATTACAAAAGATAAAATTGGTCATTTTAATGACATAAAATTAAAAGGGGTTTGCACAAATAAATCCAACATGTCTCCAAAAACTAAAAGGAAAATAGTATACTGGGCCAAATCTTTCTCACATAATTTCTCCAATAAAAATCTCATTTCCAAGATATGTGACTAACAGTATCACACGCATAAGACTTAAGAGCCATTCCCCAAGTGACGACTATTCTAAAGATATGAGCAGGCAGTTCTCACAGAAAGAAATCAAGGCTACTTATAGCCATATTAAAAAAATGTTCCAGATCACTAACAGTTAAAGAAATAAATGAAAGAAATTCTGAGATTCCATCTCATACTTGGCAAAGATAGCAAAAAAAAAAAAAATTGGCACATGTTGGAGGGGCAGTGGGAAAACAGACATAATGATGTGCTATTGGACTATGGGTCCAGCTCTTTTGGAAAGCAATTGGTATTACACACAAAACATTACTGAACAGCATGTTCAGTTTCATCCATCAATACCTACTAGACCTATACCCAAAGATTTCAAAGAAAGAAAGAACACTCATATGTATAAAAACATTTAGAGCATCTCTTTTCATTATAGCCCCAAATGGAAATAAGGGAATACTCACCTACTGGGGAATTGCTAAAGAAATCATGATTTATGACTGTAATGGAATATTATTGTTCCATAAGAAATGCTGAAATGGACAATTGCAGAAGAGACCTCTGTCAAATGGTACAGAGTCAAGTGAACAAAATTTTAAAAATGATACTATAACATCAGTATTATATTGATATTTACATATCAATATTGCAAAAATCAACAATTTTGGAACTTACAAACTCTGCTTCATCAGATGGTCAATCATGATCTCAGACTACTGATAAAAAAGGCTAATATCCACCTAATGATGGAGAAATAATGGCTTTAAAATGAAAAGAAGAAATGCATTCTTTGTATGTAAATGATGTGGGAATATGTTTTTCTTGATGTGATACAGGGATTCTATGTTTCTTTATTTTCCTTTAGAGAAGGAAGGTGGGAGGGAGAAAAAAATGAATGCTTGAAAATTGAAAATTTTTAAAAACGATGGCCCAGGTAGACAGTTGGATGGAATGTGAATCATGATCTTATCTGTTTATACCCATATCTAGTGTAGTAAATGAATTGGTATTCGCTCATCAAACTTTAGCATTCTGAGGAGAATTTCAAATCAGAGTTTTTCAAATAACCAAGAGACCTAAAGCACAATGTCTGCTCGTCTGGTGGTCCAGGTAGGGAAAAACAGGGCAATACATCTGGCGTTTTCATTATTTTCTTTTGTTAATTCATTTCGTTCTTACTATTCATTTGTAAACTCCTTGAGGCTAAGAATTCTGTGGTATTTGCAGCCCCTAACATAATATCTCATACTGTAATAAGCTGTTTTTTTTTTTTTTTTTTCCTGAGGCAATTGGGGTTAAGTGATTTGCCCAGTGTCACACAACTAGGAAGTGTTAAGAATCTAAGACTAGATAAAGAAGTCTGGTCCTCCAGACTTCAGGGCTGGTGCTCTATCCACTGCGCCACCTAGCTATCCCTTGTGGTAAGCTTTTAAAATTATTTACTAAATTTAATTTAGGAATCTGGGAAATACGGCTCTGAAATGACAAAAAAGGTGAGTTTATCCTACTAAAGAACAGTTCATAAAAACATAATTATACCTTTCCCTCCTCATCTGGCTTTGCTGTTTCTCTTTTAAATATAAAACTTTGAGTAAATCCAAATACTTGCAAACTATTTTTAGCCACAAGAGGGGAAGAACCTTGTCATTGAGAACACTGTGAGGAAGGCCACCTACTTATAAAATGGTTGGGGAGAGATTTCTCCCATTCTCTCAGCAATGGCCATGTCCCCTTTCTCCCACTCCCTACTATGGGGATGATAGAATCTTAAGACCTTGGAAATCACTCAGCCAAATTTTCCTTTGCTTCTCTCCCTCCTTTACAAATGAAGCCCATATTTACCCAACATAATGTTGACATAGCTAAGACCAGAGTCAACTAGTCATGGTCCCAGCTGCCTGTCATGTTTTCTTTCCTTTATACTACATTATCACATCACATGCCCTCCGCCTCTTGCTCCCCAGAACTTTTAGAAATATTCATTATCAACATATCTGGGAAATTATGTCATGAAGCTTAGGGAGTGGGAAGTCACAGAAGGTCAAAAATATGGAGCAGAAATGTCCCCATTTTCTATCTGAGAATATAGAGGCCTGAAAAGGTAAAATAACTTGTCCAAGTTCACACAGATTAATTAGTAACAGAGTTAGGGCTAAATTAGGATGTCTGGATTCCTGGTGCAGCAGCTTTTCTATTACACCATTCTGCTTGACTGAGTAAACCAGAAACTAAGGGCAGCCCCCAACAAAGTTTGAATTCTGTTATGAAAAACCTATTACACTTTCTTCTCCCAGAACTTCTTACCATCCAACTCCACCTCCATTGTGTAAAGCCACCCAGGTGGCACCTCGGAAGGCATCTCCCACGAAGTTCTGCACCGCCATGTCTAGGAAGAAAGAGAGCTCCAGATCCTATGATGTTTTTTCCACAAAAAGGAACCCCAACATGGCCATGCCTTTTCCAATGGATAGAATAATGATGGAAATAAATAGTTCTCCATTTATTATGAGTCTATTAAGAACTGGGTCTAGAAAGGTGGATGAACTATGGCAAATGAATGATCTTTAATCATATTAAATAATTTATATTTATATAATGCGATAAACTTTCAAAATGAATTTTTTGCTGGAGCAATTGGGGTTAAATGACATGCCCAGGGTCACACAGCTAGAAAGTATTAAGTGTCTGAGGCCACATTTGAACTCAGGGCCTCCTGACTTCCAGGTTGGTGGTCTATCCACTGCACCATCTAGCTGCCCCAGTTTCAAAATATCTTTAAAGGACAACAACAACATGGTTCTCAATTCTCCAATTCAAATTGATGAGCAGTTATCAAGTACCTGCTACATGTCACACATTGTACTATATACTAGGGATACAACAACAGCATGGCTAATATGGAAATATGTTTCCCATGACTTTTCATGTAGAATTAGTATACTCAAAGAATAGAGCAGGGGCAGGATGGAGGAAGAGAATTTGGAACTCAAAATTTTGAAAATGAAAGTTACAAATATTTTTAAATGTAATTGGAAAATAAGTGGAAAATATCAACAAAATAAAATGCATTAATTTTTAAGTAAAAAAAAATTAATAACAATGATATGTGGGATTTCCTACCTTAACTTATTATTCTTTCTAGCTAGGTGCTACTTGTGACTTTAATCCCATCCTTTCCTATCTCCTTTAGAAGCTTGCCCTACCTCTATAATTGAACCCTCTCTCTAACTTTCAAGCTCTCCCTATCTGCTTACAGACAGGACCCATGTTTCCTCACTTAATCCTGCCATCTCCCCAATGCATGGTTATGTTTCTCTTTTGACTCTATCCACATTTTCTTCTTTTCCCCTCATTCATCCCTTGATTCTTTTTGATCTTGCCTCCAACCTATCTCTCTTCTGAAATTACTTACTCCAAAATTAATTAAGGTCCTTTAATTGCTATATGCCTAATACCTTTTCTTTTCTCTCAGCCTCTTTGCAGCCTTTGATAACCATCCACTTTCTTCCCTAAGATATATTCTCTTTATTTGGTTTTTATGACATTGCTATCTCCTAGTTTTCATATCCTTTTCAGTTTCCTCTGCTGGGTCATCATTCATATCTCTCCTTTTATGTATAGATGTGTTCCAGAGTTTTAAGTCTTTTCTTTATCTATACTCCCAGTAATATTTTCCTATGCTTCCAACAGTAAGTTCTATGCCAATGATTCTTAGATCAATTTAGGGTATCTGAAGAGAAAAGCAAAACCATTATGAATCTTATTAATACTATAAGTGGCAATTATTTTAAAAATCCTTTTCCCTCTTCCTCATCCTACATATAATTTGCTGGTTTTTTTTTTTTTTAACCAATTATGCCTCTATAATGTCTCTGCCATCTGTCCTCTTTCTTACTACTTCCAAATTTACTTCATCCCCTGTTGTCTGGACTATTATAATATCACAACAGCTTGCTAATTAGATTCACTTTTTCCAATGTTACCCCTCACTAATCCATAACCCATATAACTGCCAAATAGTCTTTCTGTCCCATTGGTCTGACCATATTTCTCATGTGCTTGAGAAGCTTGGCTCTATATTTTGTCTAAACTAAAATGATATTTAAAATCCTTCATAATCTGACTCCAACCTCTCTTTCCAGACATTTCACAGTATTCTCCTTCAAGCAGTCTAAATTCCAGACAAACAAATCTACTTTCTGTACCTGGAGCCTGGCTTTCTGCTTTCTGTGCCCTTCATTCGATAGCTTGCCCATCACACATGGAACATGTTCCCTTCTCAATTTTGTTTTTTAAACTCCCTAAATTCTTTCATGAGCTTAGGTCATACCTCCATAGGGAAGTCATTCATGATTGCCCTGGTAGTTAGTACTAGATTCATCTCAAATGATCATTCATTTACTCATCTGTTTACTTGTGTAACAGTCTTTCTGGAAACACTTAAACAGGCTGACTTGTTATTAATAGCCAAGTAGGGGAAAATGTTCCAAATCCGCTAATAATTTGAGAAATGAGGGTTAAATTATCTCTAAGCTTCCATGTTATGCTCACCATATTGGAATGGGTGGCAAAAAAGGGAAATGAATGTTGCCTTCTGAGAGAAACTAAGTTGCTAAGATGAAACTATCACAGTATCAGAACTAGAAGTCAGAGATCTCTGCAGCAGTGAATTTTTTTAAATCACTCTGAAGAGAATGAGTGGTGACAGAAGCAATGGCAGAAAGTGGAAGACTTTTTCTGGAGAACTGACTCTAAGCCATATAGCGGTTGGAGCCTTTTCCTTTACCTGGCTTATGGCCAAGATAATAAAGCCCAACAAGGAGAAACTGAATTATGCCCACTTATCAGAAAAACTACTGGAACAATAGTGAATTTATTCTACTGCTTCTCCCTTCTCTTTCCTGATGCATGCAACTGGTAGTATGGTTCATTCCTAAGAATTTCTCTGCTAATTTTTAATTTTGCTTATTGGTCATTTGTATTTTTAAACACTGACTTTCTAGTAAAGAGAAAATAGTTTTAACTGTATCGTGAGTTGTGGGGTTTTTTTTCTCCATAGAATATGATATGACTGTTGAGGAAGGAGGAGAAAAAACCTGTAAATAATTAATTACATCAAGTTGAACTGGTTGGAAAAATTCCCTCTCTTGTCTGGTGATCAAAAGAATATCCTAGGGACTCAGAGTTCTATGAATTTTACTAATGATCTGTATATTTATGCTTTCTAACTATGCAGAGAAGAGAAACCATATGGACTTGGAACCTTTGTCCTAGTATTTTTTTTAAAGCAACTCTCTTGAGCAAGTTATTTATCTCCCAGATGACAAGTTAGTTTATGCCTTTTAGGTTTTCTCCAACCCTAGAAGTGAGAGAGAGGAATAATAGAGGCAATGACCTCCAAGAAAGGTCATGTCTTGAGCCAGAATGAAGGGTGGGGAAAAGAGACAGGAATGGTCTAGTAAAATCAGATTACCTTCCACAATGGCATATGCTAGACAACCCTTCATTGGATACCCCTTCTTTAATTAGAATGTGAGCTTCTTGAGAGCAGAGACTATTTTGATGTTGTATCCTTAATAGATAATACAGTGCCTTGTACACAGTGGGCACTTTATTTACTGAAACAAACAGTTTCAATAGAATTCATGTATCCATTCAAAGGAATTCATGTAGGAAAAATTTTGCGTTCAAAATTCAAAATCTGCCCAAAGTCAGAGCTGCATGTATCCTGTCTTAAATATATCTTTGACCATGGTCACACAGATAGTAAATGCTGGAGTTGGGATTTGAACCCAGATCTCCCCATTTTCACTCAACAGCTTTAATTCTGCCATGTCATGAAGAGATCTGAACAAGCTCTAAAATCTTGGGTGTTCAATGTAACCTATTAGTGTACTTAATAACTAGTTGATGTAACTAATAACTAATAACGAACTTCCCTGAGGACAGAAAGGTGATGCCATAGTGCACAGTAACTGCTAGGCCTAGAATCAGGAATATTTATCTTCCTAAATTAAAATCCTGCCTCAGACACTTACTAGCTGTATGACCCTGAATGAGCCATTAACCCTGTTTTCTTTAGTTTCCCCTTCTGTAAAATGATCCAGAGAAGGAAATAACCATTTCAATATTTTTGCCAAGAAATCCCCAAGTGATGTTATGAAGAGTCAGACAGAATTGAATACTGAACAACAACAAAATAGTTATTTTGGGAAGCTTCCCAAAGGAACAAATTTGAATGTGATGATATTCATTTGAATAAATATTATTTCATTTTTATATTTATATTTCCATTGTTTAGCACAGTGCTTAGCACATAGTAGGCTTAATAAGTGGTTGTTTACTGATTGGTGAGTATTTTTGTTTAAAAATTAGTCTTGTTCTAGTCAATATTTTATACCTTTTTTATCATTCAGAAATAATTTTTCAGTCAATAACTCAATTTATCTCCTATTCAAATGGCCAGCTTACACCTATACCCACTGTGCTCTATTAATACAACCTCATTGATAGATATGATTGTCCTCCCACCAAAGAGTAAGATCATAAGAATTTTTGAAAATATCATTTGACTAATTTTTTTCATATCCTCATAATAATTTGATCCTTTTGACCAGGTGAATAACATGGCTCATTTAACCTTTTTTTCCACAGGGCTCTTGAATACACATTTTTAGATATTATTTTAAAATACAAACTTTATAGTATTTCATGCTGTTGATCCTTCCTGAATGTCTTTTCCTTAATCCATCCAAAACCTGCCCATCTCTTAAGATTCAAATCAAATCCTCCTTCCTCCTGACTACTTTATTCATCTCAGAGCTTTTTTTCTCAGAATCTTCATCATCCCTCTCACCTGCACAAAAAGCAGATCCATCATAAATGTTGGATGTTTCTCTGAAGGGACTATCTGTCCCACTGACATCATGATGGTCTCGGCTGAGGACCACAGGAGCCTAGGTAGTCAAGCAAAAATACTCAGCAAAGCCTTCTGATAGGTACAACTCAAAAGTCGATGAACAACGGTTTTCACAAAAAGAAAATACACTGTCAATAATCACATAAAATGCTCTAGATCTGTAATAATAATAGAAAATGCAAATTAAAACAATTATAATATTTTACTTCACTTCTAATATGGTAAAAAAATAAAAATAATCAAAATTAGAGCTCTTGAGGGAAGACAGACACAGTGATACATTATTGATGGAACTGTGGATTGATCCAACTATTTTGAAAACAATTTGTAATTATGCAAGAAAAGTCATTAACTTATCAAAATACCTTTTGACCTAATGATCTCACTAGTGAACATATACCCCAAGGAGATCAAAGACAGAAAGAAGGGGTATATATATTAAAAATTCATAGGTTTTTTATGTGATAGCAAAAAACTGGAAGCATAGTCAATGCCCATCATTTGGGAGTGAACAAATTGTAGTCTATAAATGTAATGGATGTTATTGTACCACAAGAAAGGACAAATAGGAAAAACAGAAAACTCTAGAAAGGTTTATATAAACTAATGCAGAGTGAAGACGGATGAACCAAGAAAACAACAGCTATAATGTTTATAATAATTAAATGAAAACAATTTTAAAATAGCATTTGATATCAGATTAAATACAATGACCATAGGCCATAAAGAAGAGATTATGCAACAAATTCCCTTCTCTTAGTGGACAGGTGGGAAGATGCTATATACATAGTTGATATTGTGATCAATTTAGCTAAATTCCTGCTCTTTGTCACAAAGGAGGCTTGTTTTGGGATGAAGTCTATGAGGAACAAGAAAAAGAAACATTTTTATTAAGCACTTACTATGTGACAGACATTGTACTAAATGATTAAGATGTGGCAAGAGTTAACTGTCATCTTTTTAAAATATATATGTGTATATATATATATATATATATATATATATATATGTAAATCTCTATCTATGGATCTATCTATAGCCATATCTCTTTATCTATATTTATAGATATGTCAGTAAAGTAAGTTAGATGAAATTGAAGGGCTGGCTAATGGATTAGAAACCATAAGGTATTTCTTTCCCTGGAGAAGGTAACAATATACCAAGTTAGCTGAATGAAGATAAACCTCTGATGACTAAGAGTTAAAGCCCAGAACATCCTCTAAGAGTTTGACTATCCTATAAGACTTTAGGATTGTAAATGTTCTGTGTAAATATTTATATTATAGCCCAAAATTAGAGCAACCAATTTTCTCTAGCTAATTTCTACCTTTAATTAGGGCTTCTGTCAGAGTTGGTTGATTCTTGGTTTTATTGAACTGATTGCTTTTCTTTCTTTTTAAGAAATATTCTTTGTTACAAAGAATGGCTCTTTAATTCATAGAAGGGAAGACACGTGCTCAGAAATCAAAATGATTATAAAAACAAATGATGAATTCAACTTTTAAAAAATTAACAAAATAGGGGCAGCTAGATGGCACAGTGGATGGAGCACCAGCCCTGAAATCGAGAAGACCTGAGTTCAATCTGGTCTCAGGCACTTAACACTTCCTAGCTATGTGACCCTGGGCAAGTCACTTAACCCCAATTGCCTCAGCAAAAAGCAAATATATATATATATGACATGGGTTTTATATATACACATATATATGTATATATAAAACCCATGTCATAACAGAGAGGATGGGCACAGAGCATTGAGTGATATCCATTTTTTGGACATAATCACCTTGTAGATTTGTTTTGTTTGATTATGCTTATTTATTACAAGGTTTTTTCCCTTTTTCTAGCTTTTTCTAGCCTCTCAAAAAGAAAGTCATGAAAACTGTTTTCAAATGCACAGAAGGGAGTCAGGAGGACTCCAGTCTTCAAACACTTACTAGTGACATTAGTCAAGTCACTTAATCCCAATTGCCTCCCAAAAGAAGGAAGAAAGAAAAAAAAAAGGAAAAAAATGTACAGAAGACTACAGAAAGAAATTCAGAAGGAAGCACAGCTAAACAAGATAGTTTTGAAAATAATGTGTAGAATTCAGTATATACTTCTTTTAAAAAAAAAGCAAATTATGCCAAATTGAGATTCACAGTTTCATACAGAATCCTGTTTGGGTTTTCTGCAGTGTGTATGGAAATGTTCTTTTTGTGGGGGATAGTGTTTCAGTTCAGGATAAAAAATAAAGTAAAATAAATTGTGCATGATTGATTCATGCAGCATGTATCATTGGTTTCTCTTAGTGGTTCCCTGGGAAAGGTTAGGACCTCAGAATTTTCCTGTTTCCCTATCATCATCATTTCATGATGGATTTCACCTCACCTTAATCTTTCCTTGAGCGATGCCTTGATTAATAGCCACAGCAATGGCCACACGACCCTTCTGATCAGAGTATAGAATCCGTGCCTGGGAACCTACCACCTAAAAGATAAGAAGAACAAGTCAGTGAGGATATATGGCCAGACCATTTTCAGTGGGATCACACATATCACTGAAATCACTGACAAGTCCTTAAATTTTGCAAAACAAAGAACTTTTCTCCAGGAAGGTTAAGGTACCTTTTGTAGACATAATTCCATTCTCAGTTATAAAATCCCAAAGGGGAGGAAAGGATATAGTGATGATGGAGGGGGACAGAAATGTTGTTTCTCTTCATTTGTAAATGGCAAACTTATGTCATGGACATCATCTAGGGCAGCCATTCAGTACCTACTGGATATTGTTTTATAATGTTAGTTATCTTTCTATGCACTTCTGTTTTATGAAAGAAAATTTTATGTTTATAGAGAGAACCAAGAAGATCCAGGTTCAAGTCTCACTAAGGATACATAGACTGTGTAGCCTTGGACAAATCACTTGGCCCTTCAGCATTTTTGACAATTCTATGAGAATATACATTGAAGAGAAATTGATGCCCTGAATTGGACGAAAGAGTTTGCTTATCCAGAAGTTCCCTGTATCAGTGAAATTATTTGATCAGTCATTATACCAATCCTTATGCAAAGATCTGTTCTTAATTTGGAAAAAAAAATGGGGGAAGCATTTTTAAAAAACCATATCTGTATACCACTATATTGTCTAGTCCTAAGAATCAGGCATGATTCCCATGTAGAATTGGGATGGAAATCCTGCATTTATTTTCCTACATCAATTTTAAACTCACTGACTTAAAATCTCAGAGGTGGAAGGAATGTCAGTCCATCTAGTTCCATTAATACCTGAATAATAATTTTCTCTATAACATACAAGTGCTAATTCAGATATCTCTTAAAGATCTCTAGTGAGAGAGCCCTCGTCACCTTTCTAGGCTACCTGTTCTGTTTTTGGATACTCCTCAGTTTGAAAAGTTTTTTTTAACCTTTATATCAAGCCTAATTCTACTTTTCTATATCCTCTACCCATTGCTTTTTGTCCTTGTTCCTATAACCCAAAAGAACTAATCAAATCCTACTTCTGTACAACATCTTTTGAAATATTTTAAGACCGTTGTCACATCATCTCTAAATCTTTCCCCCTCCATCCTTGCTTTCTTTAATCCAGGAGACATTTGTTTGTTTGAAAGCATATATTAAGCATATATAACAATGTAACTCATGATCCTCACAGCATATGTAGCACAGAATATGCCAATAATCTGGCAGGTAGATACTATGATTATCTCCTTCATAAATGAGTCAAGAGAGGTAACAGATTAAATGACTTGTTCAGGGTTACATATCTTGTAAATGATTGCGGTGGAATTTGAACTCAGGTTTTTGACTTTATACCATGGACTCTATTCACCATGCCATATAGATGCCTGTTAAGGGTTCCTAATTTTAATTTTAATCTTAATGTGTTATAGACCCCTTTGATTTGGTGAATCCTGTGGACCCATTCTCACAATAATTTTAAATGCAAAAAAATAAAAATAAAATAAATAGGATTGCGAAGAATTCACTTATATTAAAATCTTAATCAAAATATTAAAAACAAAACAAAACAAAAACAAAAACAAATTCACAGCCCCACATCAAGAAGTACCTCTGATATAAACTGCTTATGCCCTAGTCATACTTCCTTTTCTTACTTATTACCCTCTCCTTTCTACCCAAGCCCTTTTGTGGGATAGCTCTCCCCACTCCCCTTAATAGCCAGAATCTCCTAATCCAGACTAGAAATGTCTAATTTCCTAGCTGATTGTTGTCATTTTACCAAAGACTTCAGTTATGGGAAACCTATCAGATCCAGCTGAGGAGAGACCTTTCTTCCCTACAAAATATCTAAGTGCCTTAATCCTTGAGCTTTGAGAAGCTTGTCCTCGAGCTTCCCTCAAACATGGACTCCAGAATTCCGGAGAGAATTTAGTGTGACCACGTGCCAAGTCCTGGGAGTAGCCTTTCTAAAGACAATCGTGGACTCCTTCTTCCTGCCATGGTCCAAAGACTACAGCATCTAAGAATCCCTAGGGATGTCCTTGATTAATTTAACCTTCTCTAACCCTTTCCCGATCCAGCTTTGGAGGTGTCAGTGCTGGCCCAGCTGTGAGGGCTTGAATACCATATCTTTCATTTCTTGTTCTTATTTCCCCTCTCTTTGCCACCTTATTTGTCTCCAATTAAGCCATCCAATTTCCCTTTAGATGGCAGATAAAAAGAGTTATTGCTTTTAACATTGATTGGTATATTTCTATTCTTCTATTCTATTAGTATATTTCCATTTCTTTTGAAAAGCCCTTTTGATCCAGCAATGGATTTTTATAATACCATTAGCTTTTAGAGTTAACCTTAGCACAGTGAAAACTCATAGGGAGCTTTCCTTAAAATCATCTGATCGCTTTTATTTCTTTCATATGAATAAACATATTCTAGACGTGTTTCCTATGTCATACACTTGCAAAAAATGATTTTTTTGAACCCAAATATGGGGCTTTTATATTGAAATCTATGAGATTTCATCTCTTGTTAGTCTTAGCCCATCACTCCAGTCTGTTTAGAGCTTTATGGATCCTGACCTTCTGACTCATCCAATGTGTGTCCTATCCTTTCCAGATTTTTGTCACCTCCAGATTCTGTAAGTATTTTCTCACTGCCTTCATCCAAGACCTTAATAAAAACACAAAACAGCATAAGACCAATGATAGATTCCTGCTGCAGTCTCTTACTGACTCCTCTAATTCCCTCTAAGGGACTCCCTCTAAGCTGATTCTTTGGAGATGGTGATGCAAGCAGTTCATTAGATATCCAAGCATATTAACCTCTAACCCAGGGCTTCTTAAACTATTTTCTATTCATGACCCCTTTTTGCTGGAGGAATTTTTACATGATCCTGGGTATATAAGTATGTAAAATAAATATACAATTCAAACATTTGCGGATAATAAACCATAATTTAGTGATTCAGTTGAAAAACCCCATATGGGATCATAAATCGTAATTAAGAAGTAGAGCTCTAATTCACATATGACTATCTTTTTTTCCCCCTGAGGCAATTGGAGTTAAGTGACTTGTCCAACATCACACAGCTAGAAAGTGTTAAGTGTCTGAGATCAAATTTGAATTCAGATCCTCTTGACTTCAGGGCTAGTGCTCTATCTACTGTACCACCTAACTGCCCATCTGACCATCTTTTAAACAAGATTAAAATAAGAGATTTTGCCAAATGCTTTGTTTAAAGTCTAGGTAAACTGAAATTCTGGAAAAATGGTGGAGTTGCCAAATTTCAGGCTCTCCTGATTTCCCCCACAAATAGGATAAATTTGCACTTCAGGACAAACTGGTGAAAATCAAGAAGACTTGGGGCAGAACAGGCGTTCTCCTGATACAACACCAGGAGATCTGAAGAAATACCTGGGGCTGGAGATTAACTTGTCTGAAGTGCAGACACCTCTGGGCTAGTTCTGCAGAAAATGGGAGTGGGTTAGCTCACTCAAATACCCTGGGGCTAGCTGGGTGTGGCTGGAACCTCAGAAGGAACCACAGAGACTTTCACTACCGGGACTGTTTGTCAAGTCAGGATTGAAATCTAGGAAGACTGAGTGAACCCTGTGTGTTGCTGAGACATGGCTCTGGGTGAGAAGAAACCAGCACCCAATGAATGCAGAGGGAGTGGGGCAGGGACACTTGCAGAATGGTGGAGTTCTTGGTTTGGGGTTCCTGGTCAAAATGGAGATCTGAGGGGAAGATTGAGGCACCATCCCCCCACTCCACCATTAGAGATGCTTACACTAATACCTATTATTAAAAACAAACAAACAAAAAAGAATGGGCAAAAAGAACCCTAGCATTGAAACATATTATGGGAAAAGGGAAGACTGGGGTTCATCTTTGAAAGAGGACATATTAGGTAAAAAAATCTTCTACCCCAAAGAGTAACATGAAATAGCTCTCTGCCCAGAGAGAATTTATAGAACTTCAAAAGAATTTAAAAATCAAATGAGAGACATTGAGGAAAAACTAAAATAAAATGAAACAAAAACCATCCAAGAAAAACAAGATTATGAAAAAAAAATTAACCAACTAGAAAAGGTCTCAGAAATGAACATAATTCTATGAAAATTAGAATTTTCATAGTGACAGTGAAACTGAGACACCAAGAAATAGCACAATAGATCAAAAAGAGAAAATATAAAAGTAATTGGACTGACTGAAAGTTGTGATGAAAAAGAGAACCTTAACACAATAATGCAGGAAATAATCCAAGAAGATTATCCTGGAGTGATAGAACATGAGAGTACAGTAGAAATACAAAAAAATCTACCAATTGCCACCTCAATGAGAAACACACAAGGATATTATTATCAAATTACCAGATCAAAGAGAAGATTTTGCAAAAACAAGAAAAAAGTTCAAATATACCAGAGGTACAATTGGATTTGTACAAAACTTAGCAGCAGCTACAATAAAAGACCACAGATCCTGGAATTACATCTACCAACAATCAAAAGAACTAGGCCTGTGGCCAAAAATATCATATCCAGCAAAATTATGTATAATTTTGAATGAGAAGAAATGGACCTTCAATGAACTTATAGATTTTTAGAATTTTCTATCAATCAAACACAAACTTGACAGAAAATTTAACATATAAAAGCCAATATCAAATATCAATTTAAAGCAACTGAACATGGACAAGTTATTTAAGTTTTTTTTTTTTTAACATGGGAAATGTAAACTATATGTTTAAGATCACATCAGCAAAAAAGGATTGGCAGACTTAAGGTAAAAATAGTAATCGTGTTATACAAATGAGGTGCAGAGGATTCAGAAGCATGGGGGGGGGAAGGATGGCTTATAGTTCTGAAAACCTATTCACATTGGGAATGGGTTCAATAGGTAATATTATATATATACCATGAAGGGTGTAGAGTACCCTCCAAAATCTATAAAGAAATAAATGGGGAGTGATGTTCAGCTGGGGACGCAAAGGTGAGGGAAGAAGACAAGGGAGGGATCCTTGGGTGGAAGGAGGTTAAGTAATAATAGCAAGTTATAGAGCAGAATTTAATGAGTCAGCAGAGATAGGAAAAATGTGTGTGTGTGTGTGTGTGTGTGTGTGTGTGTGTGTGTGTGTATCTACATATGTATATATAACTATATCTTTTCTTAACTATAGCCTGCTTGGAGCCCTGTTTGTAGTGGCTAGAAACTGGAAAATGAATGGATGCCCATCAATTGGAGAATGGCTGGGTAAACTGTGATATATGAATGTTATGGAATATTATTGTTCTGTAAGAAATGACCAGCAGGATGAATACAGAGAGGACTGGCGAGACTTACATGAACTGATGCTAAGTGAAATGAGCAGAACCAGGAGATCATTATACACTTCGACAACGATATTGTATGAGGACATATTTTGATGGAAGTGGATTTCTTTGACAAAGAGACCTGAGTTTCAATTGATAAACGATGGACAAAAGCAGCTACACCCAAAGAAAGAACACTGGGAAACGAATGTGAACTATCTGCATTTTTGTTTTTCTTCCCGGGTTATTTCTACCTTCTGAATCCAATTCTCCCTATGCAACAAGAGAACTGTTCGGTTCTGCAAACATATATTGTATCTAGGATATACTGCAACCTATCCAACATATAAAGGACTGCTTGCCATCTAGGGGAGGGGGTGGAGGGAGGGAAAAAAAAATCGGAACAGAAACGAGTGTCAATATAAAGTAATTATTAAATAAAAATTAAAAAAAAAAAACAAAACAAAACTATAGCCTGCTTGGGGGGATGGGGGAGATGAAAAGGAGAAAAAAGACTAAAGTAAAAAAAAAAAAAAAAAAAAAAAAAAAAGTATGTAGCAGAGAGCCAAAGGACAACTTACAAGGAAGTAAAAAAAAAAATAGACATTCATGAATATAATTTCTTCTACTAATATATATACTTTCTTGATTTGGTAATTTGTTGTTATATATTTTAAATACTCCCTGATATTCTGCTGGGTACATGACGATATTTTCTTTTGTTTTCCTTTTTTTGTTGTTGTTTTGTATTCCTTTTCTGTTTTTCTTTTTTTCTTAAAAATCTAGGTAAACTGTGTCTATAATATTCTCCTAAAATACCAGTCTAGTTTGTTTGCTTGTTGAGTTGACTTGTGTGTTTTTGCCAGAGGAAAAAGAGGATGTGAATCTTTGGTTTCATTGATAATTGCTTGAGTCAAAAAGTATTTCATTAATGCCAATCAAATACTTGTCTTTAACTTTTAACTTTAGAGATTTTTCTGGGACACTCAGAGACTAGTTAACTTCACAGATCTTTTAAGGTTGGCCCTCTCTCTGACACCATGCTGCTTTTTGCTTATCTAGTTGCCATGTCAACAAAGGAGATGAATCTGGCATGATATGTCCTGACTGATCATGGCTTCCCTTTCAGATGTGTGGTGCTGGGGATAGAGTTTTGGACCTGCAGTCAGAAGGAGCTGAGTTCAAATATGATCCCAGAAACTTATTTGTTGTGTGACCCTGGGCAAATCACCTAACTTCTGATAATAAACTATTTCAATTTTATCTCAATTCAATTTATCTCAATTTCAAAATATCTTAAAGTATCCCACAGAGTTGTTGTGAGCTTAAATGAGATAATATTTGTAAAATGCTTAGCATAATTCCTGACACATAGGTGCTATATAAATGTTTATTCCCTTTCTTAGGTATTGCCAAACTCTTCTTTTAATAATGCATTCTTGAATTTTGCCGGAAATCAAAATCAAGCCCATTGGTCTATAATTTGTAGACTCTTACTTTTAAGAAAAAATTACATTAGGTTTGGACCTTCTCTAGGCTTGTGGCACCTCTCTTACCCTACATGTCCTTTCAAGAAACTTAGCCATCATGTTTTTCTCAATATTCTGGAAGAGTCAGTCAATTTGAAATTAGCAAAGGAAATTGGATACTTTTTAAAAACTATCCTCTTACTTATCTTGGGTCTCACTTGCCTTTAAACTATTTTTATTCAGTCCCTTTCATTTCTTTCGTGTGTGTGTGTGTGTGGTGTGTGTGTGTGTGTGTGTGTGTTCCTTTAATTTCAAAGATTATTCTATTTGGGAGAGAAAACAGAAGCAAGAAGCGAATTTTAATGTTGCTTCCCCTCACCCCCCTTCTCTTGTCATTCATTATCATTGTCTGGTCCACCCCAAGTAGCTGTCCTATTCAGCTTTAAATCAATGATCTTTTATGTGATCTTTTTTTTTTCTTTGTGACCTTTTTTATTTCTCCCCTCTCCTCTTTCCTCACCTTTAAACAACAAAATTTCTTTGATGTCCTGAGCATTCACTGTAAACCAAATTTCATTTTAAGCTTTGGTGTTTCTGGTACTGCCCTTCCAGAGCCATGTCATATTTTGATATTCATTCTTCATTACCTGTCTTTGGCTTCAGCTTTGAGCCATGTCTTGGAAAATGAAAACTGATGGATGCATCTATATTAATTTCCCCATTTTTTCTTCATTGGAATTGTCTTGATTGGAGTCTATAGGATTGCATCTTGGAGTTTCCTGTCCTCTTGGACTGATTTTCTCTGTACAATTTTTGGCCATGGGATCTTACCTGTGTCTTCTCTGAATGTGAATCATATACTTTGCTACCCTCCAAGGAACATATCCAGCTACACTTGTCCGTTTTTTTCGTCTTCTATAATGAATCCTTACAGGGAATGGTTAATTATTCTCCAAGTATCATCAATAACTAGCTAGTCCTTGTTCGTAAGTCCACATTAGCATTTCCCTTTGTTGCTTACTCTACCTTTTAAGGATGAAATCATCAGGGCAAGCCAATAATTTATTAGCTGTTCTGCTCTGGTGAAGAAACTTCCATTAGATGTCTCCCATCTTTCATCTTTCCATGATTAATCATCTTTCCACGCAGGCTTTTGATTTGGTTTCTGAGCAATCTCATATGTTTCCTCCTATCCAGGTGGTCATTAAGAAATGCCTAAGATAATATCATTCCTGTTTCTCTCCTTCTTGATCACCACCCAAATATTCTATGCTTTGCCTCTCTAACTTGATTCCTGGATTTCATCACATGAATGAATGCATTTTCTTAACATATGTGGCACTATTCTCCTGTCCCTTTAAGTTGAATGTGCTGTGATCCTGGGCAAGTCACTTAATCTTTGTTGCCTCAGTTTCCTCATCTGTAAAATGAGCTAGAGAAAGAAATGGCAAACCATTGCAGTGTCTTTGCCAAGAAAATCCTAGATAGCACCACAAAGAGTCAGACACAACTGAAAAATGATCGGACACCACCAACAACAAAAATGTACTTGCATAACTATATTCCAGACACAAATCCCACCCCAACGAGTCTCAGTGATATTGATTAGTTTCCTTTCATTGTGGCTTCTGCTCTATTTATTTATTACCTGTACCTTATGTATTCATCTATAAGTATTTAAAAGAATGTATTTTATTGCTGGCTTATTTATTGCATTTTTTTACCTGGGTATTCTGAACATCCTGACTGCTCTTACTCTTTTTACTATAGCAACTACTGCTATCTATTGATTAAGTAGATAGAAATAAAGCTAGGTTTGTTGCTTGTTTTTCTCTTCCCTTCTCTTTTCAGAAAGTCTTCTTGATCAGATTTGGAATGGTCCAAGCAAAAATATTTTTAACCAGTCTGCATTAGGTAACCTTTATCCCTAGCCAAAAGTTCCTTATTTCTATACTTTAAGATATAATCTAGAAATTCAGATTCTATTCTCAGCACAATCTTCTTTATATAAAAGCTTTTTATTTTTCCAAATACAGGAAAAGATAGCTTTCAACATTCACTTTTGCAAAAGCAATCCAATATAAGTCAAATGTGTCAGCATCATCCTCTTAACCAACTGCTTAACTCCCTGATTTGAATTTCCCTTCTAAATCTCCTTTTTATCTGCAGCAGTGAGGAAACTACCCTTAGGGTCTTCAGCTTCTTGCTTAAAATTAAATAATGCTTTCTGAATCGGATTGCCCTCTAAGCTTCCTTAAGAACTGCAGCCACAGGGGCAGCTAGGTAGCACAGTGGATAGAGCACCAGCCCTGAAGTCAGGAGGACCTGAGTTCAAATTTCACTTCAGTCACTTTAATAAAATTGAACCCCTATCCCAAAGATAGTGGGGTAAAAGAGAGGGAAGATGGCCGATTAGAATCACCTTGCTTCAGGAACCCAACCTATAGCTGGGACCCAAAATGGGTGTAGTTTACTCAAATCCATTCCTTTTTGAGGCTGGATGACCACTTGGGAGAGATGTCATAGAGCATCTGGGTGCCTCTGACAACACTTCCAATGGAATTTTGGGGTTCTGTCAATACAGTGTAACAACTGACTGGCCATGTTTGCTCCCCTTAGATTACTATCATTTCCCCCTCCCCTCCTCCCCCCCCCCCCCCACAATCCACTTACTAGCTTGTGTTTCTCAGCTTCTCGGATCCAGCGGATATTATCAGCATATTGTTGCTTCACAGAGTCTTTCACTATAACAAAAAAGAAGGAAAAGGCAACATCATGAAGAATGTAGGGGCCTGTTTTGTCCTTACTTGCTTCAGTTGGGCCACTGGGAGGTTTAGTGGATAAAGTGTTGGTTTTGAAATAAGAAAGATCTTAATTCAAATCTTGCCTCAGATACTCAGCAGTGTGACCCTGGGCAAGTTGTGAAGGTCAAATGAAATACCACATGCCAAGAACTTTTCAAACCTTTAAAAAAGCACCACTTAAGTGCTAGGGCAGCTAGGTGGTTTTTGGATAGAGCACCAAGCCTGGAATCAGAAAAACCTGAGTTCCAATCCAGCCTAGACACTTACTATCCTTGGATAAATCACTTAACCCTGTTTATCTCAATTCATTTACCTGTAAAATGAGCTGGAAAAGGAACTAGCAAATCATTCATGTATCTTTGCCTATATATGAGTGTATGTGTCATGAAGAGTTGAAAACGATTGAACAACATAAATTCTAGCTTTTAAAAAAATCCCCTAAAAATAAAATGTTATTAAAAAAAAACAATAACAACTGCTTATTCTTGTTTCTCTACATTTTTATTGCTCCTTCTATTTGTTCATTAGATATGTCCTAGACTCAGAATTTGCCTATTCTTCTCTATCCCTAACCCAAGTTCAATGAAAGTCGCTTGTGGGTTATTCATGCCTCTTTCTTGCTTCCAAAGTCCTTGTTGTAAGGATCAAAGAGATCATATTTGTAAAGCACTTAATAGGTGCTTAATAAATGCTAATTTCCTCTTCCCTTAATTCCACTTCTCTGAAGATGATGACTCCCACTTCTAAGAACAGTGGCCTGGGAATTAAAAGAATTAAAAAAAAAAAAAACATTAAGGCTGAAAGAATTTATTTGATCCAACCCACAAGATTCCCAAGAGGAACATAGTGAGCAGAGAGGTGAGACACCGATAAGCTATGTCTCCCCACTTTGCAAATAAGAACCTATCATGTAAGCTACTTCAGTTTTACTTTTCTCTTGTGCAAAATGAAGAGGATCTTTTTAGCCTTCCCACCTCTAACATGAATATGTTCAAGGACTACTCCCAGCTCTGACATTCTATGTTCTTGGATCCCTTTCAGCTTTGATATTTCAGGCATTTCTAAGGCAGAATTCTGATCACCCCAACTGCTGGTATGATCCCTGTATATACATCCATACATAATCTCCCTTGATGGACTACAGACTCCTTCAGAATCAGGACTGATTCATTTTTGTCTTTATATCATCAGTGCTTGGTACATAATTGGTGATTGATTAAGGTCTCTTTAAGCCCTGGTATTCTACACTCTAAGTTATCCTTCCTTTTGTGTATTTTTCTTTTCTTTTTAAAAATAATAATGGCTTTTTCTTTTTCCAAATACATGCAAAGATAATTTTCAACATTCATCTTTGCAAAACCTCGTATTCCAAATTTTTCTCCCTCCCTCTTTTCCTCTCCCCCTAGACAGCAAACAATCCAATATAGGTTAAAGTGGTTCTCAAACTTTTTTTCTCAATATTTTTATTCTATTAAAAATTATTGAGGATCTGTCCAAAGAGGTTTTGTTCATGTGAATTATATGTATAGATATTTACCACATTAGAAATAAAAACTAAATTTGAATTAGTAGACACTGAAATAATTTCAGAAGCTCCCAGGATTCTCTGGACTACACTTTGAAAACCTTTGGGTTAAAACCTTCCATTTATAACATTTTATTTTCTTGAGGCCGTTCTAGCTCTGAGGTTCGATGGACATTCTAGCATCCTATTTTCTAAGCTCTCTTCAAGCTCTGAAATTCTATGAATCCATTATTCTATTTTATAATACGAGGGACAGAAGCTAGATTGCCTTCAATTACAGTGGTATTACCTCCATGCTTGATAGCTTCCTCCAGAACGGATGTAGCCAGCAGGTCTGTGGTCACTAGGTCCTGGGGATCCCCGGATGTACAAACCCAGCGAAAAGGTCCAAATCCCAGAGAAAATATGTCCCTGGGAAATGCAAAATGCTTCATTTGGGAGGCATACTTCACGTTCCTGCCTTATTTGTCCTGACCTCTGGCAGGACTCTCCTTTCATTAGCCAAAGCACAAAGAATCCAAAGCATTCCCAACAAATTAATCTGAGCAGAAAGAGCTCTGAGTGCTTATTTGAAAATTCTCAAAAATGTTTGCACCCAGAAAAATAGCAAAAACAAAACCAAACCCACAAGTACAGAAGCCACAGTGCAACACAGTAGCTGTCTAGCAAGCTGGGGAAAGCTTCCCAAGGAAGCATTTTCAAATGAGGAAAAAAATAAAACAAAGCAAAACTGAATTTGGATCAAGAACTCCTGATTTTGAGTTTCCATTTTGTGCGACTATGAGCAATTTTCTTTCCTTCTCTAGATTTCAATGTTCTTGTCCATAAAATGAGAAAGTCACATAAGTCCTCTGAATAGTATGGTCCACTGGTTCTAAGCCCCAAAATATCTGAGGTAGGAAAATTTTAAAAAAATCTGTCTGAAGGATGTGATTTTTAGCTATCAGAGTTAGTACCCAATAGAAGGAAAAGCAACTGGGATTGGAAATAAGGAAAATTAACTCCCAAGCTTGCCATGGTATGGCCTTAACAAAGTCATAAATTCTCTAATTTCTAGTTCCTTTCTCCAAATAATTAGAATAATAATATATGGCTGGTCAGAGATTGTAGATAAACTCTGAAAGTCATAAAGTGGTATATAGATGCAAGGGTTTATAATTTGTATTCTCATCACCATTATCATTTCTACCAATTTTCAGACAATATGTATTTACTTCATCTACCTTGGGGAGGGTGTGGGAAGGGAAGTGGGAACATATTTTACCCCTAAAACAAGAAGGGTAGCCATCAGAGTTAGTAATAGGTTGACTATATATGTGTATACATGCATATACACACAATATATATATACATACTATATGTGTGCAATATATATGTACATATACATAATATATATGTACGTACAAACATATATGTGTTATAAATAATTCTTTTTTTGTTGTTTTTGGTTTTGATTTTGAAATGAGGGAAAAAAAAAACAAAGCAAAACTGAATTTGGATCAAGAACTCCTGAATTTGGAAAGCATAAGAGTCTCCCAAGAATGAAATCTCATTTTAAAAGAGTATGGCCACCACCAACACATGTTTGCCTATTGCTAACAGAAATCTGCTCAAGAACAGACAGGGCAATATCATTTCACCATTCAGCCTCATTTACATCTCATTTTAGGCAAAGAACAGCTTGTCCCCACGATGAGTTTCTAATGAAACCCATTCACAAAAAAATTCATTTCTCTCTCTGCCTGGAGTCCGCTTTCTTTTTACATCTTTTACGTCATGGTGGACTAGTTCTCCAAAGACCAGCCTCGAGTTCTGATTCGGTCATTAACAAGATGTATGAGTTCAGAAAAGTTCATCTGATCTCTGAACTTTTTCTTTCTCTGTTCAATGAGGTGATCAATATAAAATTATTACTAGATTCCTCCCAACCCAAAATTCTATGATTTTTCCATCATACTGTCTTTGTTATATGTTCCTTCTTCATTTCCCATTATCATCCAAACTTAGTTCCAATAAATCCTTGTGAATATTTTATTAATGAATATTTATTGAAGAAACTTTCAGATAGGTTTATCCAAAATTTTTTCTTCCAAATTTTGCTGGCAGATGAATCTTTTTGAATTATTTTATACTTCCCTTACTCAAAAATCTCCAACAACTCCCCACTCTCCAAAGGATAAAGTCCAAACTCCTTCTCCTGACTTTTAAGGCCATCCTAATCCTCTTTTTTAGATTTATCAAATTCTAATTCCCCAGATGAACTCAAACCAGGTTTCATTGATAGCTAAATATTCTGTAGTCATCCCCTTTTAAGTGCTTAGCAATACATAGTGGGTGCTTAGGGAGTAGCAATTAATTACTAGGGTCCCCAAATCAGGTGCCATGCCTTAAAGAGCAGATTCCTTCTAGGCATTACATGGAAATGGATGTAGGCTACTTCTGCCCATTCTCTCTTACCCCATTATGTGCTCGACATAGGATGGATAGCGGAATTCTGTTTTATTGCCTCCCTTTCTCATCACATCAGCACCTGCAGGTAGATTGCAAATACATTGCACAAAATGATCAAGCCCAGAGTAAAAAGTATATGACACCTCAATGGGAAAAAATTCATCCTCTGAAGTTTTCATCTTTTTTTATATCAGTGAAGTACATGCAGCCCTAATTCTTCTCCTTCTTCCTAAATGACAATCAGAGACAAGACAGGAAGCATTTATTGAGTACTTATTATTGTTCTGCACTTGGCTATGCTCTGGAAATAAAAATGCAAGCAGAAAGACAAAGCCTACCCTTAAGGAACTTACAATCTAAAGGAAGAAGAAAACATAAAGATTGTACAAAAAGTGGAGGGAGAGTGGGAAGGAATGAGGAGAATGGATATAGGCTCCTAGGCTTCAGCTTTCTGTTTTCCCTTCTTGCTCACATGCCTCAAAGCTCCTGACTCCTAGTCCAGGGCCCTTCTTACCACACCATATTTTCATTACCTCCTTGCATAGAACTGTAGTTACAAGGAAGTCTTTGTTTCTGTTGTTTTGAGAAATTGAATAAATGAAAAGGCATTTATTAAGCACTTGCTATGGGAAGACCACTACTAATCACTGGAGATAGAAAAATGAGGGAGAGATAGAGATAAAGACTGGAAAGAGGATGAGAGAGATAGAGAAACATAGATTGTATCATGAAAATAAACTTCCATTTACAATTAAATTTCCCCCTTTTCTTCTTCTTTGTATTTGCAATTTTTCCTTTCCTGCATCAAGAAAAAGATACACATGGATAATGTGGAAATAGGTTTTGCATATTTTGTAAAAATTTATTATATCAATATGTTTTGTTTTTATGTAATGGTTATCATATTTCTTGCCTTCTCAATGAATGGGTGAAGGGTAAAAGAAAAGAGGGAATTTAGAAATGAGAAAAAAGGAAAGAAAATAAAAGCAAAAAAAGCTATTTTTTGAGATAACACAGAATTGAAGAAATATGGGTAAAAGCTTGCTAACCAGGAAGGTGGATTATATCTATATCTTCTGGACATTGAATGATCAGGGTTTTTTTTTAATTGAAGGATATTTTTCTTCTAAATTTAAGAAGATTCATGATTTATATAGTAATAGCAATTTTGTAAAGATAATCACCTTAGAAAGACTTTGTAACTCTGATTAACACAATGATCAACCGTAGTTTCAAAGGACTCATGATGAAACATATTGTTCACTTCCAAAGAGAAACTGGATAAAACTCAAATTAATAGATTAGAGTGTATTTTTTTTCTATTGCCTTCTTCTTCTTGCCTTTAAAAAATAACATTGGCTAATGTGGAAATTTGTTTTGTGTGATTATACATATTTGTAATAGGGTTTTTTTTGGGGGGCTTTCTCAATGGTTGAGGGTCAGAGAGGGCGGGGGAGGGAGAATTTGGAACTGAAAATAAAATTGAAATTTTAAAAGTTCACATTTCTTAAAAAGTTAAAATTGCCAGCCAGGATGATTCTCTTAGCTCCTCTTGATTCTTTCAGGAGTTCCAAGATGTGATTTGGAAAGTATCATAGTTGAACTTCCTGATGTCAACCTCAGAAATTAGAAAAAATCGCCAGCCATCATATTTTCCTGAATAACTCATAGCCAATCTATCACATTTGAACTTTCCAGACTACCCTTCAACTCATTGCTAACTCTTTTGTGGGTCCATGTTGTAAAAACTTGAGGCATACTCACCAGCTCTCTGAGCTTCCAAGAGGAAAGCATTGCCATAGTCCCAAAAAAAGAAGTTTTTCTCTGCAAGTCTATTGATTGCTGCTACATGCCTCTTCAGACTGAAATGCACAAGCAAAGGGAGGTTATAGTCTCAAAGGACCTTTGAATTATAAAATCTCAGAGTTGGGAAGGACTTTGAACAACAAACAACAAAAAAAAATATTATCCTTATTACATGCAAGATACTGTGCAAAGAGCTGAGATAAAATAATCCTTACCCTTAAGGAGTTTACAATCTTTTTTAAAATGTTGTATATCTTTATTGATTTAGTGAACATTTCCCAATTATATTTTAGTCTAGTTTCTGCCACACTGAGGAATTTTACAGTTATCTTTTGAGGGTTTTGATGTATCACTGTTACCCATTATTTGGACAGACATATTATGCTGGGAAGATGAGGTTGGCAAGAAGAGGGATGGAAATAGATTTATACTAAACCATGTTAGCTTGATTTGGATCTCCTTCTGGAAACAGCTTATTTCCTTTCTCTGGTTCTGTGCCCACCAAATTTTTTTAATCTATAATTTTATCATCAAATAGGACTAATTATCCTGACAGAGGCTACCCTACCAGTTTCATTCTGGTCTGTTGAGGCAGCATGATATAGAGCAAAAAAAAAAAATAATAATAATAAAAGCAATAGCTTAGTACTAGTTTTGCCCCATACTGTCCATGTAGCCCATAGTCTATGTTGTCTATGTAGACATACGTGCTGATTGTTGAAGCTATTGCTCCCTACCCCTTGGCAGAGTGGCTAGTGAAGTTTACAGCCTAATGGATAGCAGAATGGGAGGCCAGGAGGGAATGGACACAAAAGATTATGAGATAAGAAAGAATGTATGTTGTGAAAAGGAATATATCCAGGAACAGTGCTGCGAGATATTTGTATAATCTGGAATCAGTTGAAAAATGTGAGAAGTTACAGGATTTTAGACTTTAAAGTGGGAATCTCAACATTCTTTAATCATTTTCAGTCATGTCTGATTCTTCACATCACCTTTTGGGGTTTTCTTGGCTAAGATTGTGGATTGGAAATCTTAGGGTATATCTAATCCAACTCTCTAATTTTGCAGAGGAAGGTCCCAAGGGTTTGAGAGGGGCTGTCCTCTAGTCTAATCTCTCTGTTAGTAGAACTATCACAAAAGCTGCTGCTATCATCCATGGCTAAAAAAATAGTAATCAGCAGTTAAGTGAGCCCTGTGAGCCCCATGGCTAAGGAAAGCAGCAGCCTCAGTGTGGCTAAAACACTTTTCATGTTACCTTTGCAGCATTAGGCAGGGTGGCAGGAGCTGGGATATATAAGAAGAAAGAAAGGTTATAAGCTGCAGGTACAAGATGAGTTTGATCTACCTTGATACCTTTCGGCAGTTTGGATGGTTCCCAGAGTTAAAATCTATTCCAGGTGATCCTTTGAGGTTTGGGAAATGTGGAACTATTATCTGTTGCTGTCTGTACAAGTCCTCTAAGCACTTGGGCAATGTGATATTTGCCACTGGGAGAGTTCCCAAGGTCAAAGTTCTGCAGTGTCTCAAAGGGTTAAATTTTTTCTTTTTCCTTTCTTCTCTCTTTCCTTCTCTCTTTCTTTCTCTCTCTCTCTTTCTTCTTTCTTTCTTTCTTTCTTTCTTTCTTTCTTTCTTTCTTTCTTTCTTTCTTTCTTTCTTTCTTTCTTTCTTTCTTTCTTTTTCTTTCCTTTCTCTGAGGCAATTGGAGTTAAGTGACACACAACTAGGAAGTATTAAATATCTGAGGCTGGATTTGAATTCAGGTCCTCCTGACTTCAGGGCTGGTGCTCTACCCACTGTGCCATCTAGCTGCCCCTGGTCCCATGATTTCTAGCACAATTCAACCAGGAATAGAGGGATGGCCTCAGAAGGTGCTGTCAAAGATACAGCTGTCACTCACCTGTAATATAGCATCATACTACACATGTTCTTTGGTGTATATTCTGCTTAAGACCTTCTGCAGCTTGGAATACAGAGAGCTAAGAGAGAATATTCCCAGATTCATACAATACATGGGAATATAAACATAGGCACAAAGGGAATACTGCTCAGGCAAGCAGACTCTCCAGAGCCATGTCACTGTCAGCTATACTCTTGACAACTTGTAACCACCCGTGCACGGGACAGTTTAGAAACACTGGCTCAGACTCCACAGGCTAACTGTTGACAACCTCAAAGTTAGAAAGGTAGAAAAGGCAAATACTCTAGTCAAGGTTATTGCAACCCCTTTTGTTTTCCTGTCCTACTGATTGATTGTCCTGTCTTCCTGACCTAATGATCTATTGCCCTGCCTTTCTGCTTGTGCTGAAACCTAGTGATGGGAGGATCAGCTTGGGAGTAAAGGTTGAATCAGTGATGTGATTGTTATCCTTCATTCTTGAAGAGGATCAAAATGACACTAGTATGTTAGAGACAGGTTACAGTATGTCCAACTATGGCTGACCAGACTGAGAAGAGCTTGGCAAGCTCTACCATAGATCAGACACAAATAGTCCACAAGAACATTTGGGGAGGATTGTCTAAATTTGTGTATTTTTGCATTTCTTTTGAGCTACCTTAAGTCTACTTTGCTCAGAGAGCACAGCACATCATGCTGGGAAGTTTTGTATCAGTGGCTCCCAAATCATGCAATCTATCCCAAAGTTCTTAAGGGAGACCTTGAGAGTGTCCTTGTATTGCTTTTAGTGATCCCCATGTGAGCTCTTGTCTTGTGTGAGTTATTCAGAAAACAATCTTTTAACAGGTATTTGTTTGGTATTCAAACAACGTGGCTAGCCCATCAAAACTGCGCTCTCTGCAGTACTGTAATGTTATTACTAATAGAGCAAATAGCTTAGATTCCTCCCAGTGCCCCACCCCCAATTAATTGTAAATGGAAGAGTAGATTTTCATAATACAATCTATGCTTCTTTCTCCCTCTTCCTTTCCCTCCCCTTCTCCCTCTCCTTCTCTCTTCCCCCCCTCTCTTTCTCTCTCTCTCTCTCTCTCTCCCTCCCTCCCTCCCTCCCTCCCTCTCTCTCTCTCTTTCTCTCTCTCTCACACACACACACACACACACACACACACACACACATCCCTCTCTGATTCTGATGTTTGCTGAAAGATTTGGCCAAAGTGGGAATGTGACTTGTAGAGGGCTTCTGCTTTCATAACTCTCATTCCACCCCAATTATTTTTTAAGAGGGAGATACTTAATATGTTGTTTTCCCCATTATGTTTCTTTTGTTGTTGTTGTTCAAACCTTCTAGTGGTATCATTTCAAGCAGTTTACCAATAGGAAACAAAGAATCTCAGGTAGTATGAGAAAAATATTTTGAGAGAAGTCAAAGCCTTCTCAGATCTCTTTAAATCACATTGCTATTGACACTGAATATCTTTAAGGCTGCACTTGGCCCTGTACACCAAATACCCCAAAGTTCTTTAGATGGAGTTCCCTTTACCTTTCTTTCACCAGGTCCTGAAACTTGGCTGGGTTTGTGGCCATGAGCTGATTGGCTTCCTGAAAGCTGAGCTGCACAGGGTAATATCCACCATTGAAAGGGTTGTGGCAGGAGGTTTGATCAGATCCAAGGTCCACTAACAGTTCCCCAGTTGTGTCTAGCTCATGGACGAGTCTCTCCCTACCCCAAGAAGAGATGAGGGATAAAGTTAAGGGCGTCAAAGTGACGAGAGAAGACTTGATGACTTCTAGAATATGCAGATGCAAAGTGAAGGGAGCAGAACCAGGAGAACATTGCACACATTGTGTGATTATGATGATCAACCATGATAGATTTAGCTCTTCTCACCAATACCAAGCTCCAAGAAAATTCTAAAGAACTTTTGATGAAAAAATGTTATTTGCCTCTAGAAAAAGAACTTACGGAGTCTAAACATAGATCAAGGTATACTTTTTAAAACTTTTTTCCTTTTTTTTTGTTCTGTGTTTTATTTTAATAATATGACTAATTTGGAAATATGTTCTGCACAATAGCACATGTATAATCTCTATCAAATTGCTTGCCTCTCAATGAGGAAGGGAAAGAGGGAGGAGATTTTTAAAATGAATGTTTTTATATGTAATTAGAAATAATCAAAACATATAAAACAAGAAAATAATACTTAAAACATTTTTTGGACTCACAATCAGGATTTAGTACCTAAATTATTTGGCTAATTATTTGACTAGAATTTCCATCTCCCTCTTTAGTTATACAAACATAGCTATGATGTAAGTGAGACTGTAAACATTTCACTTATATTACTGATGAACACATTGAGATCCAGAAATGAAACATGATTTAATCATGACATACAGTTGGTTCTTTTTCCATCCTATCACAGAATTGTGCCTTTATTCCAAAGGACACCATTTGGACAGACTCAGTCTAGTAGGATTCCACAACATTCAACCTGAACTTACCAAAGATCAACCACATTCCCATGGTAACCCAGGCTAAGGACAATTTTCTTCTTTCTTGCTTCCCTGAAATAGAGCCATAATGGAACTCAATATAATATTTCAGACATCTCAATTATTTTTACTTACCTCAATCCCTGCTGGCCATTCATAACAATATTTTTAAATCTCAGGGGAAAATAATCAGGTGATATCTAGTTTTGAAACAATAAAGTCAGGACTTTGTGAAAGCACTAACGTGGGCCACAGCACAATGACTCTGTCTGCTTCATAAGCCTGGAATAAATGGAACTAAAATGGTCATGACAAAAAAAAAATAATAAATAAATAATAAAAAAATAAAATAAAAAAATAAAATGGTCATGACAAATTGGGCAGTGCTGGCCATGAAAGCAATGATGATAATGATAATGATGATGATGATGATGATGATATCATGATTTTTGAGCAACTGATGCTTATGAGGAAATTAGAATCTACTTTGCCTGGGCAAATATTAGGATACCTAATTTTCAGATGAGGATATCTTTCAGATGAGATACCTACCTAAGGAGGTGAGATATTTTCCCCAAGATAACTAAGATAGTTGGTACCAAAACCAGAACTATGGCTCAGTTCTCTTGGTGCTCTGACTAATGTTCTTTTCATTCTGCCATATGGCACCTACTTAAAAACCAAGCTATTCATCAGTAATATCAGACTCATGCCCAGTATATGAATGTCAATAAGTCTACCTGAGTCTCTTAATGCAGTGATCCAGGTTATCCGTGACTTCCATCAGCCAGCCTTGTTGGTGACGTTTCAAAAGTGCAGCTTTATCAACCTATAACAGATGAATAATTATTTCTGCTGAGATTAGTCCCACCTTGTGTCTCCCTGTATTCCAAGTTTGAATGTAAAGCATGCTTTTTTTACCTAGAATCATGAAATTTTGTATAGTAGGGGATCTTAGAAATCATTTTATTCAAACTCATCCATTCTTTCATTTGTTCGTCTATTTATTTACTTGCTTACTGACTAATTGATTTTGATATTGGAACTTCCTATCTTACCCTTTCTGAAAATTCAATGGCCACCTTCAAACCCAATCCCAATGCTAACTGTATAGAAGCTTTAAACCATTCAATTTGACCTGCGTTGGTTGGATCCTCCTTAAGCAGCCTGTTGGCTCTCCAGTCTCAGGAATTCAACATTTCAGTATTCTGGACTAACCTCAGCCCCCTCCCAGTAAAAGAGGTTACCATGAACTACTAGCACCTGACCAGGATTCCCTTTTAAACAGGAAAGTGGGGTTCAAAGAGAAATGCCTTGCCTAAGATCACATATCCAGTGAGAGGGATGAAGAGGTGGCACTAGAAGCTAGGCCTTCAGGGTCCTTTCTACTTCATTTTATCACCTAAAGGGTCTGTAGGAGCCTGAATCAGATGTTTCCCTAAACTATTTGCTCACAAATAATAAGATGTAAAATCTGAGACTGACAGAAAGAAAGAGATAAACAAGCTAAATTTCATTGCTAAAGAAAAATATCATTAAAATATATATATTTTTTTGGTTTCAGAACTAGGATTTGGAGCCTAAATCATTTGGCTAATTGCTTTAAATCTCCATTTTCCTTTGTTTTGAATAGATCAGATTCAACATTATACTCCTTGATGCTGCAGTTAAAAAGTATGAGTAGCTAAATCAAGATTGGGAAACCTTTTTTCCCATTCAGGGCACAGATATAACTAGAACAAGGTATGTAATGGGGGAGAGGAAATCAGCAAAACTCAATTAATAAGTCAATTGGTGTGAGTTGTTGAGGGGGTTTCTTATAAAGAAGTATAGAATGTTTCAATTATTTAGATACTTAAATTCAGAACAGGCACATAGAACTTCAATCAATAAATATAGACCTATATGTAAACATATACTCTATCTGTCTATATACACATTTACATACGTGTCCATACATATACAATACATGTGGATATCTGTGTATAGATATACAGATATGGATATATATATATATATATATATATATATATATATAGAGAGAGAGAGAGAGAGAGAGAGAGAAAGATGCAGATGCAGATACAGATATATATGTATAGAGAGAGACAAAGATAATATATACAGATATAGATATAGACAAAGATATAGATATATAGCTATAGATAGATAAATACAGCCAAAGGCACAGATACAGATAGATAAATAGATAGATACATATATATATATACATATGTAGATAGATAGATAAAGATACATATATAGATATAGACATAAATATAGACACAGATAAAAACATAGATGCAGATATGTATATGTATATATATATATATATGAATAGAAAGACACAGATATAGACACATGCAAATAGATTCAGATACAGATACTAATATATTGCTACAGATATAGACACACATAAATAGTGATTTCAATGCATGGGGAAAGAATAGTAAAAATGAATATGTAATATATGGTTCAGATTGTAGCTATAAAAGAAGCCAGAGATATCTAGATGATATAGAAGCCTCACCCTCACAGGTTATCCACTGAAGAAAAATCAGAAGATGCAAGACTTGGCCATCATTGAATCTGATAGATCACAGCATTTAGAGCTAGAAAGAACCTTAAAAATCTCCCAGTCCTCTTCTCTCACTTTAAAGATAGGACACTGTGACTAAGAGAGGGAAGGGATCTGCCAAAGATCCCCTGGGTAGAAGAGTTGCTGAGCAAGGGCTTAATTCCAGGTCTTCTTAGCCCAGTTTCCTGATCTTGCCAGCTGCCCTATGACTTTAAAAGCCTTAGAGTATTTTTTTTTCACAATAAACAGAAAATGGATGGTCTCTTGGCATTCTATCTGCAGGGTGGGAAAAACCTGTCCAGAAGATTCTGTCTTTTCTCTCACTAGTAGCAGTTAGAAAACCAGAGGTCTCATTCGCATAGCACTTTGCAGTTTGTGGAACATTTTCCATATGAAAACCCCATGAAGCAGATGGTGCAGGTGCTATCCCATTTCAGAGAGGAAGAAATTAAAGTCAGACAATGAAATGACTTGCCCACAGTGACATGATTAATTAGAAGGGTAACCCGGATTTGAATGCCTCACTTAGAATCCGTTTCCCCCTCTGTAAGACATTGGGTGAGACGGGCTTGGAGGAACCTTCTAGCTTTGGTCCTTTGATCCTGAGCCCAGGTCAAGAATGCTGGACGCACCTCAGCTATCACCCCCACACAGCCAGCAATGACAGAAGCCTTGGCTTGGGCACCACTCATCCCTCCAAGACCAGAGGTCACGAAAACCTTCCCGCTTAAGTCTTCCACTCCCAAGTAGCGCCGGCCAGCATTGAGCACTGTCAGCTGCAGAGAGAACCATGAGAAAATTTTGGTTACTTCAAAACTCTTAAACTTGGGGTATAATTCAGCTGGGGAATGGACAGGGGTGGCCCAGAGGACTGTCCATCCTGGGCACACGGTATTAGGATAAAGGGCATCCATAAGCCAGAGAGTTCTGTCTCCCAAAGGGCTTTGGATTTTCCAACCCCCAGGAAAAGGCAGAAGAGGAAAGGAAAGGGTTAGAGAGGAGGAATGATCCTGGGTGGGATGGAGGGTGCTCCTCAGAATTCAGAGATGGTTGTCCTAGAAATGATGTAGGAGGGAAGCATGCATTTCAATGCCCTTTGAGATTGAGCCCGTGGGTCTGGTCTGTTGGAGGATTTGGCCTTCTGAAGGGCTTTTACTATTTCTGGGCTCTCAGATAAGTCATAGAATTTATTTTCCTGGATGGCAAATACTCTCCAGGAGTCCCTTACCACAGTGCCATGCACTATTCCTTGGGGTCCAATGTAGCAGTAGCTTCCCGCTGTCATCTGTCCGTACCTGTCCACAAGAAAGAAGACAAACTGAACATAGTCAAAACATTTAGTCTCTAGTTTTCCTCATCTCCGAATGGAGATAGTGGAAAATGTTCACATTGACGTAGCACTTTATCATTTATAAAGCACTTTTTTCACTACAGATCAGTGAAGGAGATGATTCTCTCTTGGAACTTTCCAAACCTCAGGACTTTTGCCTCCTGGTAATATTGTAAGTTCTGCCTCCAAGGATTATTGAGAGATTTGAGTAAGATTATGTATGAAAACTAGTTTTTTTTTTTTTTTGCTTAATTGTTTGGGGTTCTTTTTAACTGAAATGATTATATAGATTTGAGCAGCATGCATAATGGATAAAACATTGGGCTTGGAATCAGGAAGACTCAACTCCTTGAGTTCAAATATGACCTCAGACATTAAGTAGCTGTATGATCTGGGCAAGTGATTTAACCCTGTTTCTCTCAGTTTTTTCATCTGTAAAATGAGCTGTAAAAGGAAATGGCAAACCGCTCCTGTATATTTGCCAAGAAAACTCCAAAATAAGGTCACAAAAAGTTGAAACAACTGAAATGACTTGACAACAACATATGGATGCATCCACAAACTTTGTAGATGTTTAAAATGTGCATGTTAACTTTGACAAGGATGTAAACAATCTAGTTTGTTTCTATGATTCCTTTTGACCTTTTTGGTGTATTTATTAGTGTTGTTACCATTATCATTGCTTTTATTTATATAGTTTCAGTCAGTGTGTGTATCATTCTCTTGAGGCTCTCCTGTCCTTAACTGTTCATATCATAGAAGTCCACAATTATCTCTCACTATGCAAGCCCACAATTATTTCACCCTCCTATAAACTCCTACACTTAGAATAACAATAATAGCTGAAGCTCGCAAAGCTTTTGAAAGCCCTTGCAAAATGCTTTATTTACATTTTCCTATTTGGCTCTTATCCAATTGCATATACATTCTCTAATTTGAGCCAGGGAATTCCAAGATTATTTTTACCTCCATTTTATAGATGAAGAAATTGAGGATCGGAGAGGTTATGTGATCTGCCATTGACCACCTTGCTAGTATCAGAAAAAGGACTCAGAAAACAAGTCCAGCATTATTTCTCTTATGTTATTGTTTGGTACTGAGATGTAGGTATCCCCAATTTACAGATGAGAAAACAGGATCATAGTGGTTAATTGATTTTCAATGGTCACATATTAAATGGCAGGGTGGGATCTCGATTTAGGTTTCCAAGTTCAATACCATCTCTATTTCATCTTGAAAACCTGGTGATTAGATTTAGGAAGAGGAAATAGTATTGCTAGGACAGGTAGCGAAACTATTTCCCCATTTTATTTATTCCACTTCTCCATTTATTGTAGAAGTAACTTCGGATAATGGGACCACAGCATTGTGCATTGAGCACAGGATCTAGAAATCATGAGTTCAAATATGACTTCGTCTATTTTAGTTGTAATCCTGGGAAAGTCATTTAACTTGTTTGCCTCAGTTTCCTCATCTGTTAAATGGGAATAGATAGCTCGGACCTCCCAAGGTTGAGTTGAGGATCAAATGAGATAATAGTTGTAAAATGCACTTAGCATAGTACCCGGTATATTGTAGGTGTTATATAAATGCTTTTCCCTCTTTCCTTTCTCTCATAGATAAAAGAGTTGGAAGAGATTCTAGAGATAATCAAAGTTAGAATCCCAGTTCTTTCTCTCATCCCTTTATTTTATAGATGAGAGATGAGATAAGGTCCAGAGATATTGCCTTGCCCAAGACTATGTAGACAGTTAAATAATAGGTGGCACAGTGATTAGAGCTTTGGGCTAGGAATCAGGAAGACTTAATTCCCTGAGTTCAAATCTGGTCTCAGACACTTTGGAGCTCTATGATCTTGGGCAAGTCATATAACATTTGCCTCAGTTTCCTCATTTGTAAAATGAGCTAGAGAAGGAAATGGTAAAGCACTTCAATATCTCTGCCAGATGTGACTGAAAATTTACTTTATAAAAAATGAGCAGGGTTTGGATCTAATTTCTGATTCCAGAGACAATCTCCACTCCCTTATAGGGATATATTATACTTCCAATTTACACATAGAGTCTTGTTCGCTAATTATTTCATATCTATTTATCCATTTCCCCATGCCAATTATAAATTTCCTGTGGACAAAGATAGGCTCTGACTTATACCTCTTTAATGCTTTATGGATTTAGAATGTTTTAGGACCGAGTAAGTGTTCAGGTCAAGATCATGAATAAGATGACTCCCAAATTATGAAGTTGGTTGCCTTTTTAAAAATGTTGACTTACATTGTTACTCCCATTGCAAAGCGTTTCTCGTATTCCATTCTGGAGGAATAATTGGGAATTACCTGGAAAAAGTATCATCAGAATATGTCACATACAGTGATGCCTTGGTCCATTGTGCTGATTTCCCCTTCCCTCCATGTCAGAAAAGATATTTTTTCCCCACCAAATTCATTAAGCAAGTAAGGAAGGGAAATTGAATGAATGGTTTATAAAAAGCACATGATCTCTTACCCAGGTGATTCTCCAGTGACTTTCTACAATGTCAAGTGACTATATATATGTTTATCACTGTAGACACAGAACAAAATAGCTAATGTCCCAAACTTATTAGGCACCAAGGACTATAGTAGCTGATTAGCTGAATGGGCAATCAGAATGGATGTAAATAAAGTTATAGGTTCAATCCAGGGCTGTGCTGGTAACTGTTTGACAATCATCTCTCTAAGAAAAAAAATGTAAATATGACAAACTTTTATGCTTTATTTTCACTGCCAACATTTTCTCAATTCTGGAAATCAACAAAGCTTAAATAAATCAAGCCCTAATTTCTAGTGATTTCCAAGATAAATGCTTAGCCTGAAAATTTAACAATCTAGTATAACTGACTCCAACTAACTCCTGATTCGATCCCTATATAGATCAGTTAACTTGTTTTATGACACAGTGTGGGTGATCCCTTTACAGCAACTATAGACTAACTCTCAAATTATATAGATATCTTGCAAATACATGCTCTTGTTCACAGAGTGTGAATAATTCAGTGTGACCCAGCTCCAATGCTAGTGATATAATTTAGGTCCTGTTGAGAGGGATATGATTGGGAGAGTTGAGAGTACCATCTTCCTAAGTAAAAGACAGCCTACCATTCCATTGGTGATTACAAGTCGTGGTGCACTGGGGCTGCTGGGGAAGAGGCCCAAGGGATGGCCACTATACATGACCAAGGTCTGCTCCTCTGTCATCTCAGACAAATAGGACATGACCAATCTGAACTGAAGAAACAGAGAGAGATGGAAGTGGTTACTTGGATGAATATCTTGTCTCTAAATTCAAAGGGATCTTAGCTCTTTTAGTCTGGCTCTTTCATTTTATAGATAAGGAAAATAAAGTCCAGGGAGGGGTGATGACTTGCTCACAATCCCATAGTTAATACTGACAAAAAGTATGACTAGTACTCAGGACTGATGACTTGTAGCCCAGGACTCCTTTAATTACATTCCCAGGGTCTATGTCTGAAGCTCCATTTGCTCTAAGGGATCCCTCCAAATATTAGAGGTCCCAAAGCTCTATCCTACATTACAAATTAATATGTTTATTCCTAAAGACACTCAGAGGCTAGCCTCCAACTTATCAAAATAATAAAAGATCTTTGGAGCCAGAGGAGACTTTCCAACATCCTTAGGAAACAGGGATTTCAAGTCAGATTTGATGGCAAACTTCTCTTCATCTAGAGGTAATATGGAGTGAATCCCAAGCCTTTAACCAGATGATGAAATGCACTATACCTGAGCCCAGTTGCTGAAGACTTGACCATTCCCTCCATAGGTCACAAGCTCCTGGGGAAACTGGAGAACAAAGATGAGATCAGAGACAGGATGATCTTGGGTTGTCCTAAAGCATTACTGGACCTAATTTTGTTACCGCTTTGGAAAGACAGCATAATGAAGCACTCTGGAGGATATGATAACTTTACTGGGTTCAAATATCCTAGAAAGGACCACAGAGGTCATTGAATCTCATAATCTTATTTTGCTTTCAAAGACTTGCCCATCATCAGACTTTTTTCTTCTTCAAAAACTTGTATTGGAATATAAAATTCACAGTTTGGATTTCACTGTCCCCTTCCTACCTTTCTAGTTTTCTTATGCCTTATACCCAACTCTTTCCCCGACCCAGTCCCTTTCTTGAACAAAACACTATCTCCCAATGCTAGCCGTTTTACTAGCTGTCCCCCATACCTGAAATTCTCTTCCTCCTCATTTCCACCTCCTGACCTCCTTCAAGTTTCAGGTAAAATTTCACTTTCCTCAAGAAGTCTTTCCAAATCCCCTTAATGTCAATGTTTTCTCTATATAATTATCTCCAATTTATTATATATGTACACACACATATATATAGTTTGTAAATAGTTTTTTTTAATATATCTTCCCCGATTAGACTGTGATCTTTACATAAATAGGGATTCTTTCTATATTTTTAGTGGTATTGTTTAATAAATGCTTGTTGATTTGATTTGACTTATCTACAGGATTAAATCTAATCTCCCTAGATTGACATTCAAGGACCTTCATACTCTAGCCTTGATCTGCCAATTCAAAATGATATTCCACTAATCCTACATACAAATCTTCTGCCCAGTTAAGAATCTCTTCTCAATGTCTCATGAACACGTAACTCTCATTTTTGCCTGTGACATCCTACCTACTTTGAATTTCCCTGTTCAGATTGTTCAGAAAAGTTAGGGCTGGAAAGGGCTTTAAATGTCGTTAGTTTCAGCCAGAAGAAAACTTGGGCCTAAAATAGCCTCTAGTAGAGAACCTGGGGTTGGACAGTAAAGGTCTAAGTCAAGATTCACAACCAAGTTTTCTGATACCAAAGCCAGTAATCTTTCCACTACAACATGTTGTCTCCCAATGCACTTCCAGTATCCTCCATGACATCCTCTTCCTCTCTTTGAGTGTTAACGAGTAACAAAAAGTAAGCTGTCTCCTCAATCTTTGATACCATCCTAAAACAGCATCCTTTTCTCTCATAGGACTCTTTTTTGATTTTCATATTAATTCTTGGCAATCAATTAGAATTTAATTCTTTCAACTCTGGGCTTCAGAAATAGTTCAAGATATGCCTTGATTCTCATGTGAGGGGATGGGAGGAGGGGGTACTCTCTATGACCACTCATACATGACCAAGATTACCTGGGCTACAGAAGGGTCCAAGTTGTTCATAATCATGTGCATTATTGCTGCTGCTGATTTAGTCTTACAAGGATAGTTCTGAATAGGGTAGGCCCTGAAAGACACAGATATACTCAGTATGACAGCAGGAAAGAAAAAGTGGTACACGTATTGGAAAACGATGCTATATTGAGGCAAATATTTAAAAAAGTCACTTCCACCATCTTATATGTGTAGGCCTTGAGCCGAGATCAAAGATCCCTGTAAAGGAAAATGAAACAATTTCAGAGCTACAGTTTCCTTTCTCTGGCATTACAAAATGCCTTCCTGGTAACAAATTACTATCCCTTCATCAAGTAATCAGGTCCAAATCAGTAGTCAATTTGAGCACACTCTTTTGAAAGGTCTAATATTTTAAAAAGCATTCTGTTTTGTATATTTAACTACCATGTCATTAAATAGAGAGGCAGGCAGAGGATAGTGGAGAGAGAGGGACCACATTTTTAAAATGAGTAAATGTTGATTTCTGTTGCTGTTACTGCTACTAATTCATCAGTAGGTATTATAACAGGGAATTAAGAACATTGAGGAGAGAGGGGAGACAAGAAAAGGACAGCTGGAAAGAACTTTCTCCAGTTTTTGTCCTGACCTCTCCCTTCTCAAAGCCAAAGGAAGACACTTCCTCTCCACACCTTTCTTTCCTTGTGGAAACCTCTCCCTCTATTATATTGCTCACTGTCTCAATGAATGAATGATGGGCTGGAGAAAAAGAGAGAATTTGGAATTCAAAAATTTTAAATAAATTTTAAAAGAAAGAAACCTATTATTTTCCTGATACTATCTCAACTTCCGATAGTCTAGTTTTTCTCAGATTCTTTGAAGCACTTATCCTGAATTTCTTAGCCCTTAATACATTCTAGATTCAATTAGAGTTGTTTCTATATAAGTTGCATTAATCCTCTCAAAGATTCTTTGTTTCTTAAAGGCAGCAATGATGTCATATTTCATTTCTATATTCCTAGGGCTTAACCTAGTACCTTACCCAGAGTATGCTCTTAATAAGTGTTTGTTAAACTAAATTTAAAGGACAATGATTTTACATTTTCATCCCTATTCACAGCCTGCACAATTGATTGATAGATTGAAGGGTATGAAAAAGGGTCTGAATCTATGACATAAACCATTTCCTCTCTCCTTTAAGAATAATAGCATAAGCAAAGTCATATCATCCCTGAATTTGAGTGCTTGACCTGCCACAAAGATATTATATGGTGGGTCAATTCATTTAACTTAGTGAAAGGTTCCTAGCTTCCTGGAGGCAGTGGAAGCATTGTGACTAGAACATGTTAAAAATCACTGGACTAGATGCCCCTTCTAGCTCCAAATCTGTGATCTTTGTCTACTGAATATGGAGGTTTCTGTTATCTCTAAAGGTTCTTCTATTTTAAATAGCATCTATAATTTCTTTCCCTATCCCACCTCCAGCAGAGGTTCATTGAATATTTGATGGAAGTCCTATAAGGATAACCTATCTCTTTTTTTTTCCCAGAAAAGTAGAGAGGATGAAATATGAAACAGATTTGAACTAATGGAGATTGTCTAATGGCTTGGCTTTTTTCCTATTTATCTAACATGATTTATCTTGCCAGTCCCTAACATTGCTCAGAATCTCCAGCTCTTTCTTCCTCACCTCCTGCAATATGGTAACGTAGATACTCACCTCATCTCAATATCTGGACAGAATCTATACATGTAGATGTGCCCATATAGCTTTAGCTCCTGGGCAAATTCTGGTGCCAGAATCTTGTGGACTTCAGGGGGGAAGTACCGCAGAGCATTCTTCAAAGCCAACTAGGAGACAGAAGAGGAGAGGCAATGAGGAATTATTAAGCAAGGACAAAGTATCTCAAAGAGGAGTCTAAACCTCTGAATCTGACATTAAGACAATCTGGTAGCAGTTACCCTCTATGACACTGCTCAGAACCTCTAATTAGGTTAGTGCCTTCTCTGAGTTCCTTGCAAAAGTGTGCATCCCAATCCTCGTCTCTATTTATAGCATTTACAATATTCCCCTCTGCCTAGATAGAAGATTTTCCATCTACCTTTTTGACTGCCTCAATTCTATCTATATTTCAGGTCCATGATGAAGTCCAACTACGAAACCTTTGCCACCCCCTCCACACCAACTTAAACTCTTCCTTTCCTGAATTTTAAGTGTCTTTAAGTCAGACTTAAGAGTCTGACCCCTCCCTTTAAACATGAAATGATTTGTTTGAATAGTTAATTTTTCATATGTACCCTTCGAAAACACAATCTCGGCAATAAAAGCCTCTCTCTGGAGTTATAACTAATTGAACCACCAGATGGTGGAGTTAGTCACTAACCTGATCCTATCCAGCAAGAAGGCTTACGAGCTAAATTGAGAGTCATAGTGGAAATCTTATATACACATACATACACGTACATATTGTATATATTTATTGTTGTTTAGTCGCTTAATTGTATCCAATTCTTCATGACCCCATTTGAGGTTTTCTTGGCAGAGATCCTGAAATGGTTTGCCATTTTCTTCTCCAACTTTATAGTGGAGGAAACTGAAGTAAATAAGGTTAAGTGACTTGCCCAGGGTTATACAGTTAATGGGTGTCTGAGGACATATTTGAACACAGGTTCTTCTAACCCCAGGTCTAATACTCTATCCACTATACCTCCTAGCTGTCCCATGTATATATACATATACACACATATGTTTTCAATTATATATTTACATATGTACATATATGTATATTATATAGTCTTTTACTCAAGCAATCTACAATAAAATAAATATTTACTAGGAAGCTTCATGCCCATAGCTTCTTCAAGACTCAGGCAGCTAGGTTGTCCTAAATTCAGGATTACTAGGAAAGGTATAGTTCAGGTTACTTAGTGCCCATGAACACTCTTTTGCTAGTGGGCAAAAAAACAAAGATATTGCTAGTGGGCAAATAACATGATTTGCGACAGATGTAGAACTGTCCCTCTCCTACCCTATTAGCAGCTAAAATCTAGCTGCTCCATACAAAGGAAGAGAGAGTCAAACAGCAAAAAAGACTCTATAATAGCAATTATAAATCCTGGAACAAACATCCTAAAATATACGTTGGTCAAGCAAAATGAAAGGTGACCACAAATTTGAGGAAAAGTTCTATTGGAGGGGGAGAGATCTTAAAAAGAGACTTTCGATATCAAGATAAGGTCCCATAGACAAACCAATGTGTTGATTTTTGCTTGACTGTGCTTATTTGTTACAAGAAAGTCCTTCTAGTCACTGGAGGAAGGGACAGGGTAAATTAAGGGGTAGTGATGTAGAAATACAGAAAAAAGGAAGACAATAGCATCAAGAAAATACAGAAGAAAACAAAGTTCAGGAGACACAAATACATTAATTTATTATTCTTATAGTCAACTGAATATATACTTTCAAAGTGCTTAATACATTTGTTTTGGATAGCTGTTCAAAGGAAAAACTCTGCTAAGAAGTTGGACTTCAAAGGGCCATAATTTTAATTTTTCCTTTTGTACTCTGCAAAATTGTATTTGTTTTGAGTATATGTTTAATCAGATCATTCATCTCCAACTCTTTGTGATGCTATTTGTCACATAGTATATTTTGGCAAAGATTCTGAAGAAGATTTTCATTTCTTTCTTTAGTTTACTTTATAGATGAGGAAGCTGAGACAAAAAGCGTTAAGTGATTTGACCAGGGTCTCCCAGCTAGGAAGTGTCTGAGGCCAGATTTGTACTTAGGAAGGTGAGCCTTCCTAACTGTAGGTCCACCACTCTATCCATTGTGCTACTTAGCTGCCCGTGGAGAATATAGCCATCTGATATATCAATCACACATATAGGTGTGCATTCTATCTATGTATCTATCTGATATATCAATACATAGAATACACACCTATATGTGTGTGTGTGTGTGTATATATATATGCAAAATCCCAAATTTGAATTCTGTACTACATGTGTATGTGTATATATCTATATCTATATCTATATCTATATCTATCTATCTATCTATACATATATATGTGTATATATGGGTAAATATGCTCACAATAATGTCTTTTTACCTATTTTTCTTATGGTCCATATGTGCAAATATGTCCAAGTGAAAATAAGTTGATTCTTATGAAAGGACCAGAATAATATAGGAGAAAAGCTGAAGTCTTAATAGCTGTGTGATTGCCTTCCTTCTCTGGGTCTTAAGCTCCTTCTCTTCAAAGAGGAGATAATAATCCCTGTCCTAGCTACTTCACTTTTGTGAGGTTCAAATAAGATAAGTTCTAAGAAAGTGTTTTGTAAACTAGCAAATGATGTCACAATGTCATCATTTGTACAGACTAATTAGTATAACTTAGTTCTTTTCCATCTCTGTGGGGAGGTTATTATTAGATTTCAGCCAAATGTCCAGATTTCTTTCAGTCTCCTGTTACTCCTCTCCACATTAGCATCCTGGTAGCTATAAATGTCATTGATGTTCTGTAAAAACAAAAACAAGATCTCAAATGTACAGAACTTATATGTCTCAATGAAAGCTGATCTTCAACTTCAAAATTCAATGTTGTTCCCTTGGACATTGATTCAGATGATTCTACGTTTGTTGAAAACATTTATACTGACCTTCAGAGCCTTTTTCTACCAATGTTATGGTTTTATACTTATAGGAAGTCATCCTTGGTCAGATGAAGGAACTGAGAAATGAATCATGGAGAAGAGAAGACAATTGGGGCCACCATAGTTGTTTTCAAGTTTTTGAAGGGCAGCCATTGATGAAAGGGATTAGACTTGTTCTATTTGGTCCCAGAGTGCAGGAAAAACAACAGTTGGAAATCACAAAGAAATAGATTTAGGCTTGATGTCACAAAGAACTTCCTAACATTTAGTTGTCTAAAAGTAGAATGGCTCAGAATTGTTAGAGGTTCTCCTTTATTGGAGGTCTTCAATCAGAAATAATGAATAATGAACTGAATAATCAGCTGTGGGGCATGTAATAAAGGAGACTTTTCCAGACGTAGCTTGGTCTAAATGACTATTGAGACCTCTTCTAACAAAAAAATCTATGATTTCATGGTAGATAGAAAGAATACGGTCTCTGACATTAGAGATTTTGCTTTCAAATCCTGCCTCTAAAACATAGTGTGACTTTAGGCTAGTCACCTAATCTCACTGGGCATATTTCCCCTGTTGTAAAATGAGAAGGTTGGACCAAATGCCTTGAAGGTCCCTTTTAATTCCATATCTGTGACTCCATGAATTTGGTTTATAGAGCTAGACTTGACTTTGGAGGATCTAGTACAACCCATAATATTTAGAGTTGGAAGAACTTGAATGATCATCTATTTTAACCAACATTTTATTGAGGAGAAAATTGCAAGTTGGGAGAGGATCCCTTATTCAGAGAGGTAGACTATAAGTGAATAGGTTTTGTTTGATCACACTCTTATAATGGAGAGCTTTTTGAAGGTTGGGGTAGATTTTCAGAGGGACAAAAGTAAAGATATAAAAAGGGAAAAAAGGAATGTCAATGAAGCATTTTAAAATTAGAATATAGTAGAAGGAAGGTAGAAGGGGTCATAGAAACACAGGGCACTATTTATATTACTGTGATAAATTTAATATATACCTCAAAAAGAAACAATTTATATATTAGATATTCTGTTTTCATACACCATCTCTTTTTCTATTCTTTTTTTGTATATGAAAATATTTGTGTTTGTCAAGTTAATTTTTTTAAGGGAGAAAAAACAGAGGGAAGAAAAGAAAGAAGCCAGTAGAAATAATTAGGAGAGTTATGAAAAAGGGAATGAATGCTGAAGTAAAAGCTCTATGGAGACAGGAGGGGATGGGATGAAAGGTAAAGGGAAGAATTGGTCTTGACAAGTAGTCTTCAATAACTCCTCCTCTAAGATGGGAAGAATTACTGATAAGTTTGGAGGCACAAAGTAAGGGAGGAGGCTGGGTTGTTTGCTGTGAAATCAAAGTGAAAAGGGGCAATAAGAGGAAGAGGACAAAAATTCAGGCCCCACTCTGGAGGATGACACAGTAAGTGAAGAATAAAAGGGTTGTTGAGCTCCAGTGAGGGTCTAGTTGAGGTTAAAGAGCATACCATTTATAAAGAACAAAATCACCCATTGGTGAGATCCAAGATGAGACCCTGTATCAGTAAGTGGTCAAAGTAGAAATATACCCAGAATCAACATTTAAAAAAAATTTAAAGTATTTTTACATTGGGATAGAGAGGAAAAAATAAAAATTTAATTAAAACAATTTAAAGAAGCTAGAGAGTTTCTTTGCTGTGTTGAATGGAGTTCAATTGTAGTGGTTAGGAAAAGGTAATGCTTCATTTGGAAGAAAATTTCTCTCTTCCTCGCTATCTCTCCAATGAAGAGAACTCCATCGAGGATCCAGTGACACTGCTTCTTTGATACCTTTTCTGACTCCTTCAGCACTTAGTGTCTGAACCACAGGGTTTAGTTATGGTTTGTTTTCAACTTTTTCATGTGGAAAACAAGTGTTTGCAGCTTCATACACAGGAAGTACCTTTTCCTGTTTTCCTGGAAGATCTAAATACAGGGCTGGGCACACAGTTGGTGCCAAATACAAATTTCATGATTTAATTGAAAAGACAGAAAGACTTCAGTTCTAATCCAGGGTCTTAATGGAGAACTATTGGACTGGCGCTCGGTCAAGAGGGTTATGTAAGAGCACAGATCATTAACCCTAACCTTTGACATCTCTATGGAGAAATTGAGAAAATGCTTGTGTGTGTGTGTGTGTGTGTGTGTGTGTGTGTGTGTGTGTGTGTGTTTGGGGGAAGAGCTGCATTTTTCTCCAGTTCCAAATGTCTCTTTTCAGAGATCTCTGTGACTAGACAAATATTTAGAGATTTTCTTCTTATTGAGACAGAGCATATCCTGTAGTGATGACAAGAATGAAAATCTCTTAAAGTGCTTTCTGGAGTATTGAGCCTCACAACTATCTTGTAAGAGGTTGCTTAATAACCTACATTAGAGATGTAAAAACTGAGGCACAGAGACATTTAATGACTTGCCCAAGATCACTGGGGAAGAAAAAAAGACTGATTTCACTGGTTAAGAAACTACCTTTACCAAAGGTATCATCTGCTCTGCAATTTTTACTTTCCTAGGATACTCAGATGTTTTCTGCAATTTATGAACTTGTAAATGACTAGCATGTGTCAAGAAAACTTGGGTTCATTTGCTTACCAGCTGTGTGACCTTGGGCAAGGTCAATTAACCCCTACCAACCTCAGTTTCCTCATCTGTAAAAAAGAGGATAATAATAGTGTCTATTTCACAGGGTAGGCATGAAAATCAAATGAAATAACCTATTTAAAGTACTTTGCAAACTGTAAGGCACCATGTAAATGCAAGTGTAATTATTGTTATTTATTTATTTTTGGTTTATTTTTATTATTATAATAATTTTTTGTCTAGGGTCAATCAGCTACTGTGTCAAAAACAAGACATGAGCAAAGTATTCCTCCATGAGGCATGACTTCTCAGCCTATGGGATTGAGAGACCCCAGAACCATGTCCAAAGGGCTCACCATTTTGCTGTAGAAATATAGTCATAAGAAGAGATTAAAACTTAAAACCCACTAGGGAAAACACGAGGAGTTTGGCCATACTGGAATCATCAGCCTGAGTCCCTACCAACTCCTAGGACTGAGAAAGGTACTGGGGGCTAGGTTGCTTCCTACTCCGAACCAATCTGTGTCAATTTATGGCTCATCCAGTGAAAGGGATCAATTAGATCTTTCCATAGTCTGGAATCAGGCTCACTATCCTGTGGGGTTATAATTTTTTTGGTTTGTGGATAAGAGCTCACATTTCTTCATTAAAATCCCTGAGAAGTCTAGATAGTTTTCTTTTTATTATATTACAGGGAAGAAAAGAGTTCTTTTAAAGAGACCGCCATTCCCATAAGGAAAAGGGAGGAGCTCTTTGGAGCCAAGAGAATCCCCAAGACTGCAATTACAAGAAGATAGGAGGCCCAAAGTTTCTTACCTGTTTTTCCTCTGGACTAAGGTTGGGGATTCTCACAGGGGCGTGGGGTATCCCCTCCCTTCGCCCTTTGTTCTCTGGCAGGGGGTGTAGGGGAAGCCCCTTGCACAGCTCCCTCAGGTTAGACATTCTTGCAGACACAGAGATGGGCAGCTCCTGGAGGAGGGCTGTAGTCAAGCTTGGCAAGGAGAAAGACTGTGAAGTTCTGGAATCGTGAGTTCTAACCTCTTAGCACCAATGTGACCTTGGTCACCCACCTCCTCTCCCTGGCTAACACCATTGGCTATCTGGCTTCCCTTGAAAGTGAATCATTCACAGCTGTCATTTGGCCCCTGGTTGGGGGTTGGTGATAGATAGGAGAGCTTGCCCAGTTTTGACACTTTTTGATATTGATCTTGCTCGATTGTTCGAGGAGAAACGTCCTATTAACTTACCATTTCATTCTAATTTGAGTGAGGTTTGGGATTCACACAAGGGGGGGGCAGTGATCTCAGGCACATAGTGCAGGATAGGGGGAATACTCTCTGGGTCTGGCTCAGTTCTGGAGGCAGTATCTCCATTTTATGGGTGCCATCTCTCAGCATTGCTTTCCACGTCTAAACACAGAGTGGGAAAATCTTTTGTAATTCTATTGATCTCTAGGAGGAACAGATAAGTAGTAAGAGTATATAATATTCATCATAGGATGACCCAAAGTCCATAGGGAAGCTTTTGCTCAGATGCTTGGTCCATAGGCTCCAAAGGACATAACTCAGGAGAGGTACAATATTCATGCGAGTACTAGTAAGGGCACTGGAGACTGCCTATTGGACAGCCTCCATTATGATGGCCCCAGTAGATTCTACTAACTTGTGGGTGATTTGTTAATCACAATTAGCAGAATTTGGAGGGCATATTCACTGTCTCAAAAACCCAAAGAGCCTCAGGAGGTGTTGAGCCTCCTGCAAAGTATTTGGAGTTCACAAGCTGAGGAGGTGGAGCTTAATGGGGTCCAGGATCCGGTGACCCCCTGAGGACCAGATGATTCTCCAGGAATTTAACAGGGGGAGAGGATACCTATATCTTGTTAGAAGCTATTGCCCATATCCTACTAAGGAGGTGCTCAATAGAATGGAGAGGCTCTCTTCTCATATTCTCCCCTTGGGAGGATATTACCTACACAATGTCACATTTTGGTCCTGTAGTTCAGAGAAGTCTTGGGTCTGGCCAGCACAGCCCAGGAGCTGTAGTTGGAGAATTTATGTAGCTTATGGGCAATCCGTCAACATGTACTGAGTTCCATCCTACACAAAAGATAATGGCTGTTAAACCTTGGTAATGAGAATTGAATAAAACATGTTAGCTAACCATCACTGCAAATCATTACAATTTGAGATCTGATTCTTTTTAGTAACTTCCAATAATACTGGGGATCCTGATAGGGGTGACCATGCTATTTAAGTTGCAGAAGTGAGGTACTCCTCCTCCTCTGGCTTCCTCAGCAGGTATATAGGATTCTTAAAAGGAGATCTTGTTTTCACCAATACACTTTCCTTTTCTGATTCCTTCATAACTGTAGTTTCAATTTCTCCATGATTGCTTTTATAATTTCATTGTAATTCCAATAATTCAAATTTCCTTGTATTCTGACTGTAGTTGGGGTCAGAGAGTGAAAATGTTGCTATTTTGACTAGAAGGGGGGAAGCATACTGGGTCCTATTTGGTCCTTCTTATTAAAAGGGAGGTAATATGTTTAATCTTGTTCCATGGGACTATGACCAAATAGTTATAAAACTGTGAATACCCTTTTACCCAGCAATGCACTATATCCCAAAAAGATCATAAAAGGGGGAATCGATCTACATGTACAAAAGATTTATAGCAGCTTTTTTTGTGGTGGCAAAGAATTGGAAATCAAGGGAATGTCCATCAATTGGGGAATGGCTGAACAAATTGTGGTATATGAATGTAATGGAATACTATTGTTCTGTAAGAAATGATGGGCAGGCAGACTTCAGAAAAACTGTGAAAGACTTACATGAACTGATGCTGAGTGAAGTGAGCAGAACCAAGAGAACATTTTACATGGTAGCAGCAACATTGTAAAATGGTCAACTTTGACAGACTTTGCTCTTCTCCTCAATACAATGATCTAAGACAATTTCAAAAAGCTCATCTGGATACTACTCACATCCAAATAAAGAACTATGGAGTCCAAATGCAGATTGAAGCATACTACTATCACTTATTTTTACTGCTTCTTTCTTATTTCCCTTTTTTCACAAAATGATTAATGTGTAAATCTGTTAAATAGGATTGTCCATGTATATCCTAAATCATATTGCTTGCCATATTGAGGAGGGGAAGGGAAGAAAGTAGGGGAGAAAAAATGGAAATCAAAATTTCATAAAAGTAAAGGTTGAAAACCATCTTTACATATAATGGGGGGGTACTTTTAAATGAAGGGAAAAAAGAAAAGAAAAAAAATCATTTTCCATGGGGTTAGATGGGCAGCCAAGAAGTCCACATTAATTATAAGACTGTTAATTGAGGGTATTGTGGTGGAAATTCAACTAATATAATGGTGCTAAGAGTTAAAAACAAGCCTGGACCTCTTACTTAATAGTGAGAACTTGGATTTTTTCCATCTTATTGTTCATGAAAGGTAATGGAAGTGCCCTCATGTAGGAAAGACTTTCCCAACACTTTGTGACTGACAATTAATGACACCCAGAGAATAGTTATAATAGTAAGGAGCTTTGGGGCTCCTTGGGGCTAAAAGTTTCCCTAGGGTTCTTCCTGAGACTAACTGGTTGAGGGTGTGTAAATCCCACTAAAGTTGGGCTTCTTCTCTAAGTCTATCACTGTGCTATCTCAGTCTTGCTTCTCCCAGAAGGACTTCAGGCAGGTGTAATGTACTGAGCCCACTGTTCTCTGGTCCACGAAGCCTGTGAGTTGTGAACTAGAGTCAGGGTGTTGTGAGCGATTGACCAAGAGCCAATTGGAGTTTCTCAGTCACTGTAGAAACAAATGTAGCAGCATTCAGTTTTCTGCCATACCTTAGGGAGTTTCTTGGGCTTCTTTGGGAAGGCTATTTAGGGGTTTGAGCCAAGAAGCATTTTAAAGTACTGGAGGGGATGTTTGGGGCCAGCTATTTCCACTCCCTTGTCCTGGAGAATCTCACACACAAGAAGCCAACTTCCAGGCAATTCAATTTAGGCTGAGGGTGGAGGGGCAGGTAGGTGGCACAGTGGATAGAGCACCAGACCTAAAGTCAGGAAGAGCTGAGTTCAAATCTGGTCTTCTTATTTGTATGACCCTGAAAAAGTCAATTAACTCTGCCTCAGTTCTTCTTCTGTAAAATGAGTTGGAAAAAGAAAGGTCAAACCACTGCAAAACATTTGCTAAGAAAACCCCAAATGGGGTCACAGAGAGTCAAACAGGACTGAACAACAAAAGTCAGGTGGGGCGGCAGGGAGGATGCATTCCATCCTCATTCCATTGCAGAAATAGTTCATTTGAGCTCACTGATTTTAATTTGGGAAAAATCAGTTTCCTTATTCTTAGCAGCAAAGGGTCTGAGCACAAGTGATGCCCTTTTAGAACTCAGTCATGGCTTTTTAGGTGCTTGGGGAAAGTGTCTTAGACACACAACCACAATGGGGTTAGGGCAGGCTCATCATCCTAGCCTTGTTGTACAGGTTAGCCTTTACCTTCGGTTGCCTATCTCTGCCAAGAGCATTCGTTCCAGCCTTGGGAAACAATTGATGCTTCCAAATGAGAATACCAGTGTGGTTGGGGAGGGCAGGGATACACTAAGATCTCAGCAGGATCCAGGACCTAGCCAGACAAAAATGAAGCAAGCTGAATTTATAGAGGGGGAATAGTCACAATATGAGAGTGTAGTCAAGGAAGGAGATAACTCAAGTCTAGGCCAAAACAACTGGATTTTTAAAAATAGGATTTTGATCTGGGCTAAACAGAACCTGGCATTGGGGGAGAGAAATTAAGACCTAGGATGTGGGTCAAGCTTCTGGCACTGGTGTTGATTTATATTGAGGAAAACTGGAGGGAATTGGTGGGTTAGTTGGTAATCAAACTCCCAGCTGTCAGAAAAAGGGATTCTGGCTGTTACTGCAGGCATTACTTTGAAAGGCTTCCCTGGCTTTTGTTTAGGGCTGCAGTTAAGGTATTGAGGTTCTTATCCACAGTAATCAATGGAAATTTATGGAGCATCAGTTGAAATGTATTGGTTATTCTGTGTCCAGCCTTATACTAGGTTTAAGAGGGTTATTGGAAGAAGCATACAATATGTTTAAGTGATGCCCTAGTCTCAAGAACTTTCATGCTAGTTGAAAAAAGCACACACACACACACACACACACACACACACACACACACACACAGAGACAGAGAGAGAGAGAGAGAGAGAGAGAGAGAGAGAGAGAGAAGAAGAGAAGAAGAAGAAGAGAGAGAGAGAGAAGAAGAAGAAGAAGAAGAAGAAGAAGAAGAAGGAGGAGGAGGAGGAGGAGGAGGAGGAGGAGGAGGAGGAGGAGGAGGAGGAGGAAGAGGAGGAGGAGGAGGAGAGGAGGAGGAGGAGGAGGAGGGGGAAGAGGAGGAGGAGGAAGAGGAGGAGGGGGAGGAGGAGGAGGGGGAGGGGGAGGAGGAGGAAGAGGAGGAGGAGGGGGGAGGAGGAAGAGAAAGGAGGGAGGAAGAGAGGGAGAGAGAGAGAGATAATGAAATATGTAAAGATGGAACAGAAGCTAAGACTAGAGGTGTCCATTTGGTGGACCAGGACTCCTAGAGTGCCTGTAGTCCATCCAGATTAAAATGTAATTGGGAAATGTGTAACTTGTATTTTACAAGGACAACACAATCTAGATGTTAATTTGTGATTTTCTAAGTCAATATGCAGCCTAGAAGTATCTGTTTCTATTTCAGTTTGACTCCACACTTCTATACAATAAGTGCCTTAGGAAGAAATAGGTAACATCACTTTTTTTCATTTTATTCCATGAGTGGGAAACAGACATAGGGGATGTGGGAATATCATAGTGTGGTAGAATGAGCATCAAACTTTGAGCCAGTGAAGCCATTTCTGTTTGCATTAAGCAGTTCTATCACTTTGCCTCGTCATGTCTGAATTTTGTCATCTTATTATTTCAGTAAATACTGTTTAGTACAAGTTAATGATATAGGGAAGAGCAAAAAATGGTGCTTGAGGGATGATAGGATCATAGGAAGGATTTTTAAAAAATGAATAAGATCTTCAGGACAGCTAGATAGAACAGTGGAGAGAGTACTAAACCTGGAGTGAGGAGAACCTGAATTCAAATTCTGCCTCAGACATTTAGTACTTATTAGCTGTGTGACCCTGTGTAAGTCACTTAACCCCAATTGCCTCACATGCAATTATGACTATATGCAGCAGAGGAGTCAGTAGATAAAACTACAGCTCATTTGCATATTAATTTTGTCCCTTTGTACATGATGAGTTGGTATTTAATTAGTAATGAGTGTGATTAATAAAATATTGAAGCATAAATATAATTATGAAAATGAAATGAGCTATTAACATTTTAAAAGCATCAATATTTCCATGTCATAAGTTTCTGATCATTATAAATTAAATAGGTTTCTGGCAATATCGAATTTAGTTTCTTCTATTATTTCTTGGTAGTCAACCAAAAAATCCATCCAGCATACAGACCATAATGGTGTGGATTACAATCTTTTTTTTTTTTTTTCCCCTCTGAGGCAATTGGGATTAAGTGACTTGCTCAGGGTAACACAGTTAGGAAGTGTTGAATTTCTGAAACCACATTTGAACTCAGATCCTTCTGAATTCAGGGTTGATCCATGCACCACCTACCTGCTCCCCCATTTTCTTCTTTTTGGATTACAACCTTCTTCTTCATGGCCTGTCCATGTCATACTTGTCACACTTGTCCAAAATGGCCCATGTTGGATTCACTCAGCATACTAGAGTAGCCTTCCTTTGGACTACCCCTCTCTTAGAATCCAGTGCTGATCAATCAATCAACAAGCATCTATGAAGTGCTTGCTAAATGTCAGGTGTAGCGCTAGGCTCTGGGGATGCAAATACAAATATGAAACAATCCTCACCCTCCAGGAGCTTACATTCTATTGTGTTATTCCCATTGACCTGCTCCCTTCCTTCTGCTGCTCATACCTCTCTCCCGATCAGGTCTTGGCTGTAAAGGACTTCAATTTACTGCCTCCCACTCCATTACACGTCTTCATGCTCTTTGGGAGACCCGGTAGATCAATGATTTGCAGCCATCTGACTTCATTTGAAGGATACTGTTGTTTAAAAGATGGAACCAAATGTAAACATTCTTCACTCAGGTCCAGCTCTGTCAACGAGTGTGTGCTGATCAAATTCATAATCTTTGATTTTTCAAACATAATATTTTGGCGTCTGAAGACCCTCCTCAACTCTAATATTCTACGGTTCTGTGACTCCTACTCGCTTGATGATTGATTGGATGGCTTCTGCCAGTCAAGGAGGGAGGCACGATGGGTTAGGGAAGAGATACGCGACTACGGAGAAGCATTGGCAGAGGGCGCTCCTGAGACAACGTCCACGCTATTAGAATGGAGATCCTAGGGAAGGGAGTGGCGACCCCCACGTGCTGGGCATTTAATTTAAAGGGCCAGGAGTGTGCCCCCGCCCAACCTCCCCGATCAAAGCTGACAGACTGGCAGACTTTAGTGTGAAGCCAGTCTTAGGAGCCAGACTGAGCCGAGTGAAAGAGCCCTCTCTGCAAGGGCGAGGGGGAGGGGGAGCTTTGGGGGTAACGGGCAGCTGCAGGGGACACAGGAGCGCTGGGTCACCGACGGGACCTGGGACAGAAAGGGGGTTAGTGACGCAGGGAAATAATGTAATTTCTCCCTATCCTTCCTCCTCCAAGTTGTCTCTTAGGATTGCTCTGTTCTGCCCCTCGTTACTTCCCCCCATCCCCTTCCCCAAATCTAAATTTTGGCAGGCCTGGAGTCGGGACAAGACGTACGGACTCTTCAAGGCCCTTTTTGTTCACTCTCCCTGCCCCGGGTCCCTCTCCCTTGCCCTCCTCCCCCATCTTTTTTCTTCTTTGCTAGTTGGGCATTAGAGGAAGTCACAGGGCGATTGCCCCGCACGAAGCCTGGCACTGGGAGAGAGGCGACCGGGGCTTCTCTTCGGTGCGCAGCGTTCTCCCGGGGCTAGACTGGCACAAGGGTCCTCACCTGCCACTGAAAAGCCGATCCTCGTTAGCAGTAGTTTGGGTAGAAAGTTTCGGGAGGCAGGTGAGTCCCCGGCGCGCTTAGGGCGCTCCGCACATCCTCCCCTTTCTCGTCCCTCCCCAACTTTCCAGAGTGCGATGCCTTCCCCTGTACACCCCCGCCCAGTGCGCGGGTGAGGGAGCCCCAATCCTCCCAGCCCAGAAAGAGTGGAGAGGATGGCCCAGCCGGCCGTCCCGCTGGCCTGAGGAGCGGGTCCGGGGCTCGGACGTGAAGGAAGGCAGCCCTTCTAGCAACCATGGCGGCCCTCGGGCTCGCCCTGATCCTACTCCTGGAATGTGCGGTCTCCGGCTCTGGTGAGGCAGGTAAGGATGGGGACTCATGTTGCTAAGTTAGGGGATGCGGGGAGGAGGAAGGAGCGGGGATTCCCCTTAAGCAGCCCACCTTCCCCTGCCGCTTCCTGGGACAGAGCAGGATTTAACCCCTTAAATCCTCTTCTCTCCGATCTCTACAAATGATGGATTTCCTTCTATTGCTATTTCCCACCTCCAAGACTCAAGAGAGAGTTAGACCCCGAGACCCGGCCAACCAGGCTCTGTAAATGGAGCCGGTTGCTTGGTCTTCGGGGAAGGGGAAATAATCGGGGCGTGGGGGGCGATCACAGTGATATCTACGGACAGAAATGTCAGGCCAGGCAATCTTGACATGTCAGAATTGTCATGGACCTCTGAAGTCTAACTAGTGCAAAGCGAAAGGACCTTAGAACCCAGAACGTCAGAGCGGAAAGGAACCCTAGAACCTAGAGTTGTCAGCTCTAGCAGGGGTCTCAGAAACCTAAAGGTAGATGTAGACTGTCACAGATGGAATACGTCTCAGAAATCACCTAGCTCGGGGTTATTAACTCTTTTGTGTGTGTCCTGGACCCCTCTGCCAGTCTGAAGGAGCCTGTGAACCCCTTCTCAAAATCAGGTTTTCAAATTCATAAAATAAAATGCCTGTGGTTACAAAAGAAACCAATTCCATGGAGGTACCTCGGATTTCAAATATAAAAATATTTTTAAAAAATAAATTCGTGAACTCCAGTTTAAAAATCTCTAGTCTGTCCTCTTCATTTTTCTGAAGGGGAAATGGCGGGTAAGTTATTTATCAGAGCTTACAGAATCGAGACTAGAACCTAGAAACTCAGTATTGTTACAGCTTTAGGATACATGGGTCAACTGGGTTTAGGAAATGGTAATATTTCTTTCAAGATAAAAACCACAAAATATTCCAAATGAGCTTGATTATCCTTTCAGCCTCCAATACTTTGTTAATATTTTAGTCAATCAATGGGCATTTATTGTATATTTATTGTATACCTGCTTGTGTTCCAAGCACTAAAAATATGAAGAATAGTAAAAGTTTCTGATTTGGAGGAGTTCATGATCCATTAGGGGACACAATGTGCAAATTACTATGCACATACAAGCTAGATACAGGATAAATTGGAAATAATCCACAGAGGGAAGTGCATTTGTTTAGAATAACAAAGTAACACATTATGTACTGGCAAAGCTTGTGAGGATAAACAATAGCTATTTTTATTTTTCTGGGTGTTAGAGAAAGAAAGAGACAGTGAGACAAAGAGCAGAGGGAGACAGAGAGACAGAAAGTTTCATGTAGCCACACAATTACCTCTCTCAGTTTGAATTTCTTTATCTGTGAGATAGAAATAATTTCCCAGCTTCTTTCATAGGATTATTGTGAGAATGGAATTAATGAATGTAAAAGTGTGTTGAAAATTACAAAACTATAGGTATTATATATATATGTATATATATATATATATATATAAATTACTGATAGTAATTATAACACACATACAAGATAATTTATATAATTACTAAAATGCAGGAAATGTTCAGGCATAGTTTACGTTGATTATTTGAAGCAAAACTCTTAATTCAGGAATCAAGGCAGGACACCCTAATAGTTGGCCAGGAATCTAATGACCTAGGTCCTCTCCCTAACTCCTGTCTTCATTTTTGTTTACTTTTTGCCAAGATTAGTTCTCCTTGAACTTCTCAGCTTCACCACCACTTCCTCCCCTCCCCCTTAAATCGCACACTATAGAGACATGTACATTGCAAAAATTATTTAAATTACAGTGACTTTGAGAAAATGGCATGACAAAGTAATGAATGCCAGAGGCAAAGGAAGAAAATTTGTTGGCATTTGACTAAGTCATGGCAGCTCTTTGTCACAACAAGGGAATATTCTCTATCTTCAAAAAGACTGGTTTTGTTAGGATTGGAATGGTTATGATGCTAGTGCCAGATATTGGTAAATCCAGCATCCCTTTTGCCATGGTGTGCTTTGAAATTTGGTCTGGCCTGATAGCTATTCTGGTTCTAGGATAGGATTGAAATTCTGTGTGTGTGTGTGTGTGTGTGTGTGTGTGTGTGTGTGTGTGTGTGTGTCTGTATACTGAAGAGCTGAATTCAAATCCTGCCTCAGACACTTACTATCTGTGAACTTCTGGGCAAGTCACTTAACCTCTGCCTGGCTCAGTTTTCTTATTTGTAAAATGGAGGATCATAATGGCATCTCTCTAGGGATGTTGATGTTGTAAGTTCAAATGAGATCATATTTGAAAATGCTTTGCAAAGTGCATCATAAACTTAGCAATTATTGTTAGTTAGCATCTATCATTTTTTTTTTTTAATCAATGAAGGTCTAATTGGGGAAGGAAGAGCAAGCTTGGGAGGCAGAAACTTTTAGCAACTCTGAAGAAGAGCTAATCTTGTCCAAAAGTAAATAAAGTGCAGACAGTAGTTAGGGATAAGACTTAGGTCACCAGATTCTTGGTCCTATCATTGGTATGGATAGACCAATGGGTTACATGTGACCAAGAATCCCCTCTACAATTTTGATAAAAAGCATCTATTTGAAAACCTTCAATAATAAGGAATCCACTGCCTCCTAAGATTACCTAGTCCATTTGAGAATAGCGTCATTATTGAGAAATTTTTCCTCTTAACTTCCCAGAAATCTGCCCCATCTTCCTCTCCCACCCATTGCCTTTAGTTCTACCCTCCCGGGCCAAGAGCCTGTCTGAATAATGATGGCAATCTTCACTGAATGGATACTTTCTATTATGCCTGAGTACAGTATTAAAAAAAAAAAAGCTATGGAAATTTTAGTGAGAAGATGACTCTGAGTCCATTGTTTGTTTTCTAATGAGAACAAGAGTCTTGCTTGACATCATTATAGCATAACTAGGGGTCTGGCATTGATTATGAAGATGTACTGTGTAAAGAGAAGGGACTTTTACCCTGAGTTTTACAATGAAAACCTGGATTTCTCTGGAAGACTGGTAGAGTTCCAAGGAGGTGATTGGTTTTAGATAAAATCATGGTAGAGCTAGAAGACATGGTAGATATCTTTTAGTTATAGGAGCTTAAAATTTAAAGCTAGAAAGAATTTCAGAGATCATCTGGTCTAATATTATTTTTTTAAAAAATAGTTTCATTTTAATGAATTTTGATATTTTATTGTTTAACATTACATTTTATATTTTATTATATTATAATAGATTATGTAATATCATATAGAGTATATGATACATTATATGATATAATATAATATATTATATCATTAATATATCACATAAACACAACATTATGGTCTATTATATATCATAATATTATATTTTAATACCTTTATTTTTACACTATATGCATTTCCCTTTGTAGCACAAATTTTATTTGTTTTTTTGCTGAGATAATTGGGGTTAAGTGGCTTGCCCAGTCACTAGGAAGTGTTAAGTATATGAGGGCAGATTTGAACTCAGGTCCTTCTGATTTCAAGGCTGGTGTTCTATCCACTGCACCACCTAGCTGCCCTTGTAGCAAAAAGTTTAGAAAACACCAATGAAATCAGCTGAGTATAGTCTTCTACCTCTCTGTTGAAAGCAGGGAAAAGATTTTCTCCCTTCAGGATTGGTCATTATAATGACACAAACTTTATTATTTGTTTTATTATTATTTGCTTATTTTATTATTTGAACTTTTGATTTATATGGTTGTGACCATTGTATATGCTTATTTACATGGTTCTAACTATTTCACTTTGAATGAGCTCATATATCCTACCATGGTTCTCTGATTTCCTAGTTCTTCCAGTACTAGTTTATAGAAAGAAAGATAATATTCCATCTCATTGATGAAACCATTGGTTTAGGCATTCCATGATGATGGACACTTTATGGTTCTTTGCTATAAAAAGTGCTTCTATGAGTATTATATTTAATATGAAACCTTTCTTTCGGCTATCGACCTTTAACTTCTTTATTTTCCAATACCTTCCTGAAATTACTTTGTATGTATTTCATATTCAGTTTAGGTACATGTGTTATATCGCTCCACAGACAGACATACTCAATAAACTCCCATGGCTCTCTATAACCTCCAGGATCAAATATAAAACCTTGTTTGATGTTCAAAGCCCTTTATATCCTGCTCCATTCCACTCCTTACCTCACTTCAACTTTCCAGTTTTCTTACACTTTACACCCTCCCATGTATTCTGCCATCCAATGTCATTAGCCTCTTAGTTGATTCTCCCAGAAGACCCTTCATCTCCAGACTCTGGGCATTTTCTTTAGCTGTTCTTCATGCTTCTACTCCTCATCTCCACTTCCTGGCTTTCCTTGGTTAAGTAAAATCCCATCTTCTTAGGGAAACCTTTCCCAATCTCCCTTAATGCTAGCACCTTCCCTCTGTTGATTATCTCCTAGTTATCCAATCTATTGCCTGTTTGTACATAATTGTTTGTGTGTTGTCTCCTTTAGATTGAGAATCCTTAAGGGTAAATCATTATCTTGTCTTTCTTTGGATCCTCACCACTTAGTATAGTTCCTGGAACATAATAGATACTTAATAAATATTTGTGACTATTTCCCTAAAGAGGAGTTTAAAATTAGGGATCTTTATTTTTGTCTTTTTGTCTCTAGTGCCTGGCACACAGTAGGCACTTAATAAATGTTTATTGAATTGATAGTGAAATTGATAACAAGTGAGGTTCATGTGATTCTTTTAAGAAGGCTCCTTAAGTTTATTTGTGTCCTGGATCTCTGCTGCTGAAGCGGATGGTCCCCTTTTTGGAATAATGTTTTTAAATATATAAAATAAAATATATCAGATTTCAAAGAAAATCAATAATGTTAAAATGCACTTATCAAAATATTTAAAAGCAGGTACAAGGATGTCAAGTTCTTGTTCTATTAAATCACAGATTTAGATCTGGAAAAGATTTTCAATGTCATTCAATCCAGTGCCCAAGTTTCATAGATAAGGATTCTGACTTGCCCAGATAGTAAGTAGGAGACAGGGTTTGAACCTCCTCACTTTGATTCCAAATACAGTAGAATAAGAATCAGAGTCAAGTTCACTGACTGCAGATCCAGGTAATTTTCTAAAGTGCTAATCCGAATTCCTTCATTTGACACATGAAAAAGCTGCATCCCATGGCAGGAAGCGACAGGTCCAGAGTCACCAGGGAATAAGAAGAGCTTGGACTGAGAGAGTAGCCTTGGGATTCTAACTGCAACTTAGTTTCTGCTATATCTTACCCGGAAAGGGAAGTTTGCAACAAATGTTTTAGAGATAAGTACATGTCTATGGTAAGGAGCTGCTTTTCATTGACTGGTTCCAGCTTCCTCTTAAGTTGATCACATAGCACTTTCTCTGATGTCCTCTGTTCCAGTTCAACTGGCCATTTAGTGTTAGTGTTTCTGAGACACGCTATTCCTTCTTTCACTTCCATGGATCTGCACAGGCTGTTTCAAGTACCTGGAATGCTCTTCCTTCCCACATCCAGCTCCTGAATCCCTAGTTCTTTTAAAGGTTTATCTCAAAGGTAACCTTCTTCAAAAGGCCTTTCCTGCTTCTTGAACTTGCCAAAATCCCTTTGTATATATGTATGGATATATGTAATATGTATATATGTATGTCTATATCTGTCTGTCTCTCTGTTAGTTAATCTCTCAGCAGGTGGAGAAAATGCTGCTTATAGTAGCAAAGGGAAATTTCTCACCTGAGTGTTACTTTTATCAAGGAAATTATAGATCTAGTTTCTCTCTCTCTCTCTCTCTCTCTCTCTCTCTCTCTCTCTCTCTTTCTCTCTCTCTCTCTCCTTTCCTCCTTCCCTCCCTTTCTCCTCTTTTTTTCTTTCTCTCTCTCCCCCTCCCCTTCCCTGTCTCTCCCTCTTCCTTTCCCTGTCTCTCCCTTTTTTCTTCTTACTGATCCTCTTTTCCTTTCCCTCTTTCTCTCTCTCCTTTCCCTCTCCCTCTTCCCTTCCTCTGTTCCCCCTCCTCTTTCTCTCCTTTTTTCTCTCCCTCCCTCCTTCCTCTTTATTTCTGTCTCTCTGTCTCTCTCCCTGTTTCTCTGTCTCTGTCTTTCTCTGTCGGTCTTTCTGTCAGTCTCTTTGTCTGTCTCTGTCTCTCTATCTCTCTGTCCTTGTCTCTCTCTCTCCCCTTTTTTCCCTTGCCTCTTCTCTTCCTCTCCCCTTCCCTCCCTCCTCTTATTTCCCTCTCCTGCCCCTCTTTCCCTTTCTCCCTTTCTTTCCTCTCTCTCATCTATAGCTAGTTATATCTGTGCAATATATGTATATGTGGATATGCATATGCATGAATTTATATTTACATACATCTAAATATATAACTATATTTTGAATTTCTTTATCTGTGAAAGGTTGTATTCTGTCCATAGAGTATAAACTTCTTAATCATAGCAACTATTACTTTTGTTGTATTCTCAATGCTTAGCACATAGTAGGTGTTTCAAAAATGCTATGACTTAGGAAAAGGAAAACCAGTTTTATAGCACATCTATACCTTATTACCCTAATAGGTTTTTTTTTAGTTTATTTTTATATTATCATTATGATTTGTGTTTTAAGCTTCCTTGCCATTACCACTGACTCCAAATGGGTATAAATTTAGCCTTCTTACTATTTGCCTTGGATATATCACTAAAACTGTTTGATTAGAACTCAACAATTTTATTATTTTTTTAAATGTACAAGTTAAATTACTTCAAAAAGTTGGAATAGCCTTGCCTCAAAGAGCAATTCCCAGTTTTGATTCTAAAACCACACAAGCTCCAAGAGAATTTGGAAGAGGTTCAGAGGGAAGCTCCTGAGATGCCCCCAGGGATGGATAATGAGGCTCCCTGGAAAAGACTGAAGGAAGTTGATTTAAGATTCTTTGCAAACCTGGAGGGTTAGTTCTGAAAGTGATCTCAAAGGTCAGCAAATCTCAAAATTGGAAGGAACTTTTGAAGGAGAAAACAAAATATTAGAATGGGAATGGGGTCTTAGACCAAAGATATTGAAACAGAAAGGGTCTTTTAAGAACATAAACTGTTGGAGTGGGAAGGAATCTTTGAGGTCCTAAATCCCAATTCCCTCATTTGACAGCAAATAGAATGGTAGTTGAGTCTTGGAAAGGGGGCTCAGCCTTAACCCAGTTCACATAGTATTGTCATGATAGCAGTTTTACTACTTCTTTATATTCCACTGCTTTCTCTAGTTAGACTGTAAGTTCCTTGTGGGCAGAAGACCCATTAGTTTCTCTTATAGTAACCAAACCAAAACTGGATATACTTTAAACCTACAGAAATATAGACTGATTAATAAGAATGAGAGTTCCCATGTTAATAACACAATTTGTATTATTCAGAACAATTCTGTGAGATAGATAATGAAAGATTATTATTTTCTTTTTTGAAGCAATTTACCCAGAATCATACAGTATCCAGACCCAGAAATCACAGGCTTTATGACTTTAGATCCAAGATTTCTCGAGCTATAGTAAGAAGGCTAAATTTATACCCATTTGGAGTCAGTGGCAATGGCAAGAAAGCTTAAAACACAAATCATAATGATTATATAATGTGCCTTCGAATGAAGAAATCAATGGGCCCCACGGGCTTCCCTAGCCAGCAGACGCAGCCATTCAGTGATTCTTTCCACATTTGCCAGAATTTGGGGGCTTTCTATAAACATTCTGAGGCTCAGTGTTTGTGCTCTTTGAGCTCAGTGCTTTCTTTACCTGTAGGTCCTAAAAAGATTTCAGGGTGCTGTACTTGCCTGTCTGCCTACTTCCCGAATTATCTTGAGCCTTCAAGTTTATTCCTGGTCTTGAGTTCCAATTCTGCCTCAACCACTTATTAGCTGTATAATCCTAGATAATTCCTTTGATGTCTCTGGACCTGTTTTTTCAATTATAAAATGAGAGAGGTGAGAGTCAATGATCTTTAAGGTCCCCTGAGCTCTAAATGTGTGATCTAATAACAGTACCAACTCACATTCAGGTAGCCCAAAGATGCTCTCCCCAACAGTGACTGACATTCTACTATGAGCCATTCATAACTTTAGATTTTGAAGGTCTTCCAATGTTCTAAATTCCCCTAGAAGAATAGGGAAAATCAAATACTCCTGGGAAGGTCAAACTTTAAGCCTTGACAGAGGACAGATTGTGACAGAGTTTATATTTATGGATGAGAACTACAGATCGTGGGATCATAAATTTAGAACTGGATAAGACCTTGGAGGTCACATTAGTGCAACCCTATCATTTTACAGATAAGAAAGATGGGAAAAGATTTTCCCAAATACTACATAAGTAGTGAGAGGTAAAACTGGAAAATGAACTCAGGTCCTTTGTCCCAAGTGCAATGTTTATTCTTTGTGTGGGGCTTCCTTCCTGAATTTTACACTTGGAAAGAACAGGGATCAGCTGGCCCAAAGATGCTCAACCTGAGGTCTATGAGCTTGTTGTTTTTAAATATAAATATGTGTGTGTGTGTGTGTGTGTGTGTGTGTGTGTGTTTTGATAATTTGGTATTTTTGTAATTTGTATTTTATTTTTTGCACTTAAAAACGGTTTTCTGAGAAGAGTCCATGGGTTTCTTTGGGCTGTCAAAGGGGTTCATGAGCAAGCAAGATTACGAACTTCTGATTAGGCCACTGACTTTCTTATACAGTTGATTTCTTTGTTCTAAAGTTTTTTTTTTTTTTTTTAGCTAGAACCTTCTATTAGGTAAGGGCATCCTTATTCTGCCTTTACTCCTGTCTTAACCCCAATATTTTCCAGTTACGAGCTTCCTTATTCTCACTTTTTCTGCATCAATTTCTGTTAGGAACTCCTCTTGCTTTTTTGTTTTGTTTTGTTTTGGAGTGAATGAACTTTATGCTAGCTGGTAAGAAAGAAAAAGAAGAAATAATTGGCAATTTCTGTCACTGAAATGTAGCTGGTCTCCTTGCAACTGCATGTTGTGGGATGCCAAGGAATAGTTATTAACCATGGCGGAACTACTAACCAAGTACCTTACGGGCAACTTTTTCATGTGGATCTCAAAGTACTCATTAGTGTTTGTGAATGATGAAATCTTGTGAAATGATGCAAAGCAAAAGTATTTTTTTCATAGTCTTCACTTTCCCTAGGCTTTCCTTCTATTTCTTTTTATTTTAAGAATATGATTCAGGTTTTGAAAGTGGGATATTTAGTCCCCCTGAAGTCAGGAGGACCTGAGCTGAAATCTGGCTTTAGATAATTACTAGTTATGTGACTTTAGACAACTCACTTAACCCTAATTCCCTAAAAAAAGTGGGGTGCTTTGTGTAAATGGGTGGTTGGAAATATCCCTATACCTTTCTGTCAATGAAGTACTGAGAAAAAGGGAATATGGATGTCAATAACTATAGGGCTTGGGGAGGGTATCAGGTTGACTTCTCAAACCAAGGTTAATGACACACCCAAAGTCATACCATTAATCAAATAAGTACAAGTAACTTAGCCGTGGTCTCTAGCACTTTTGCTTGAAGAGAGTTTGATCAATACTTATACTTACCATGGAGTCTGGAGTCTCCTGTACAAGTAACATTTAAGAAAGCTAACATTCCCACAATACTTTACAATTTACGAAATATTTTCCTCACAGCAACCCTGGAAGCAGACTGAATTTTCTGAAGTATTTTTCTAAGCCTAGACAACAAAATAATAAATCAGGTCCAGATTTACATTTCCTCATTTTTCCCCCTGAGGCAATTGGGATTAAGTGATTTGGGGTTAAGTGACAGCTAGTAAATGTGGTCAGATTTGAACTCAGGTCCTCCTTACTTCAGGGCTGGTGCTCTGTCCACTCTGCCATCTAGTTGCCCCTACATTTCCTCATTTCTGAGGCACAAATGCTGACAGTGAAAATTTAACAAGGAATGAGCTGGTTCTATCACACCCTTGCGAGTAAAGTAGAGAATGCAAGGATCACCCTTATTGTTATGGATAGGTTAAGTAGTTTGCACTGGGGAGGGCAGGGGTAATGGGAGGAGATGGAGGATGAGGACAGACTTTGTGTGAGGGTCATGTGGCATTTAACCTGAAGAAAGTTTAAAGAGGTAGTCATGTGGAAAGAGTTTGTTCTAGGTTTGGTGACCCAATGTTCTTCCCACCAGACACGGTCTTCCAATTTAACTCAACAGACGTTTGCAGATCACCTACTCTGTGCTTCACCCTCTTGTGGATTCTTTGGGAATGTAGAAAGGAAGTCAAAACTTCCTACATACAACTCAGAGGTCCTTGTGAACTTGAGAGGTGAGATTGGGACAATTGAAGAGAAATGTTACAAGAAGCATCCTTCATAGGTTCATAAATATAGAGCTGGAAGGGACCTCTGAAGACCACAAAATCCAACTCATTTGACAGGTGAGGAAACTGAAGACTATAAAGATCAAGTGATTTATTTAAGGTCTCCTAAATAGCAAGCATCAGAGGCAGCATTATCAGACACCAAAGTCTGGGCTTGTTCTACTATGACAAGTTAGTGTCCTAACCTGAGATATAGACAAGAACTATGGGGAAGAGAAAGGGGAAAGGCCATTCTAGGGCTGGCTATCAGAGGATTCATCAAGTCTTATATTTGAGGTTAAAAAACAACAACAAAAACCCCCCCATAGATTCACATACTTAAGATGGAGTAAATGTGGATAAATAGTGATTCATCGAAAAAGATCTGGGGGTTTTAGTAGACTACAAGAATGATAAGAGACAAGAATATGAAAAATCAGGCAAGAAAGCTTATGCTGCCTTCATACACTATCACTGAACTGTGACCTGATCTTAGATCATACCTGCAGCATTGTGTTCAGTCCTGAATACCACATTTTAGGTTGGACATTGGTAAACTGGGTGGCATCCCGAAGAGAGTAGTCAGTGTGGGAAAGGGACTCAGATTCATGTAACGTGAGAGTCTAGAGACAGAACTGGGGATAAATCTTGGAAAAGATGAGACATATAGTGTTGTTGTTACTGTAGAAATTGTTCTCCTTGTTCTGCTGATTTAATTCTTTATCAGTTTCTAAAATTCTTCAAAGCTGTTTTTTACAATTTTGATATTATATTATAAATTGCTTTTCTGGTTCTGTTCACTTCACTTATCAGTTGATACAAAAGTTTTCAGGTTTCTCTGAAATGATCCCCTTCCTCATTTCTTAAATCACTGAAGTATTCCATCACATTCATAAACTACAACTTATTCAACTATTCCTTCACAAATGACTTTTGAAAGATGTAAGCT